>NC_133618.1:28470251-28770251 GCF_048593235.1 Sminthopsis crassicaudata
ATCATGTAGCCCCAGCCTCGGGGGGGAGGGGGGGGGGGGACTGAGGCAAATTATGTTATAAGAATGCAATAAAACATCTCTTTTTTCATCTCTTCTACTTGTATCTTGAACATTTTCCCTTCTTCCCCAAATAAAATTAACATAAATTTACTTAAAAAAACAGAACTGTACACATAGTTATTGTCTTTTCCCTAAAATTGTCCCTTTCAGTAAAATCAATTAATCTCCCCCCCCCGTGGCTGGGGTTAAGTGACTTGCCCCAGGGTCACACAGATAGGAAGTGGTTAAGTGTCTGAGGTCAGATTTGAACTCAGGTCCTCCTAAATTCAGGGCTGGTGCTCTATCCACTGCGCCACCTAGTGCCCCAAAATCAATTAAATCTTAGCTGTGTTGACTAACATTCATGGAATTTATCCTAGTATGGAATTTATAATAAATCTATTTTATTGGGTGATTTTTTTTTTAAATAGGAATCTAAGAGCCATGGACAGGAAAACCTCTCCATCAATGTAAGGAGTGACTGGGCCCCTGTGTCTTACCTATAGGATGGAAAAGTTCATTCATTCATTAGAACCTGAACCAACTTATATTCTTCTGTTCACAACTCTCGGAGTTATTATATAAAAAGAAGGGTGTGTGAGGAAGCTGAACTTTCCCGAAATGGCTGCAAGGTAAAAGGATTCTGGGAGTTCCTGCCTTGGATGAAGGCTCAGCTGGGATCCTCCAGCATTCTCCCAGACTTGGTCCTGGACTCGCTTCTCTCTGTATGCTCCTACATTTGCCTTGATGATCTCATGGTCCCCATGAGCTCAATTCTCTTTTCTGTGGATGATTCTCAAGGCTATGTATCCAGCCTGTGTCTCTCCTGAGTGCTAAGCTCTCATCTCCCCATTGGACTCTTCAGGTCTTCTTGAACTCAATATGGCTGGAACAGAACTTTTCCCTCTTCGAAACTTGCTTCCTGCCAAGTGTACCGCCATCCCGCCTCCCAGATTCCCTCCCTTGATGTCATCCTTGTCTCTTCATTCTCCCTGACCCCATAAATCCAGTCTGTGATCAGACATTATTTCACATCTTCCCGTCCAGTGCCTTCTCCCCTCACCTGCTGCTCAGCCTACTTCCGGTCCTCTGCACCTCTCCATGGGACTTTTGTAATAATTTCTCCTTTGGTCTCCTTCCTCAACAAGCCACCTTCCACCCAGTTCCAGAGACATTCCTAAAGCAAAGGGTGACTCCCCTGTTCAGGAAGCTTGAAGATAAATTCCAAGGTCTCTGTTTGGAACCTAAACCATTTATGATGTGGTTCTAGATGACCTTTCTAGGTTTACACAACATTACTACCTTTCACATTAATTACTCTAGCCAAAGTGACCTTTTTCTTCTTCCTCCTCTGCCCTGTTCCATTACTCAGCTCCTGTCTCCAAGGCCTACCCCTTCACCCCAACTCTGCCTCTTAGAATACCCACTTTCTGCAAAGCTCAGTCCAATGCTACGGCTCAGTATCTCCAGTTGCCACCTCCCCCTACTCCCAAACTACCTTGCATCTGCCTTTATGGTTCCTTGTTTATTATTTGTCATTGTTCAATCTTTTTTTCAGTCATGTCCAATTCTTCCTGACCCCATTTGAAGTTTTATTGGTAAAGACACCAGAATGGTTTTTCATTTCCTTCTCCAGCTCATTTTACAGATGAGAAAACGGAGGCAAACAAAATCAAGTGACTTGCTCAGGATCACACAGCTAGAGTACCTGAGGGCAGACTTGAATTCAGATCTTCCTGACTCCAGGCCCAGTGTCCTGTGCACTATGGTGCTATCTAGCAGCATCTTATTTATTATTACTCTTATTTTGTCTGGATATGATCAGTATGTCTTATATGGGAGACATTTATATGGGACTGCCCAGAATGTCGTGCCCTCCTCAGAGAAGGTGCTGTGCTCTATGAGCAAAACAGAAGTAAATTAGCTCCCTTCCTCCCTTTTTTTTTCTCCCTCTCTCCCTTCCTTCGTCTCTTCCTTCCTTCCTCTCTTTTTTTCTTTCTTTCTTTTTTCTTACTTTCTTTTCAAGATGCACAAAGTTAGAGAACCACTCCAAATGTTCATAGGGACTCTTTGTATCCAGCCTGTGGCAGAGCACTCTGAGCTGCTATTGGTCTGATCAGCCATAGTCGGATTCACGGTAACTGGACTCTAACATAGTGATGTCATTTTGGTCCATTTCAAAAAGAAAGAACAACAACCAGCCTCAAAAGCAAAAAGTGTGCTCTGAGTTCAGAAGCAGCTTGGCTTCATTGCTTCCTTGAGGCTTTGAGAGATTTGGAATAGCTTTAATAATCTTATTCTAGCCCCCACCTGTTAGGTTTCCCTGCACCTAAACCGCTGGTCACTAGTATCCCAGCTCCATTTAACCAAATAACATCAATTAGCTCTTACTAAGGGATTTTTGTAAGAACAGAAATCCCCACATTTCCCACTCCCTCCCAACACCTCAAAGTACAAACTCCCAGAAACCAGCTCAGTGTCTAGAGAGAATGGGCTCAGACTCAGCATGACTTCTGTGGAGCAGTGGGCTCATCAAATTCAAGTTCCCCTAGGGAGTGTGTCTGCATCTGAGCTAGCCTTGGTCTGGCTATCAAAGGCCTCTCCTTGTTCCCCCGGCAGCAGTGCTGGGCCGTCTATGAAACCCAGCACGTCCAGGCTCCCAGTGACTTGCAGTCCTGACCTTGCAAAGCTCACATCATCAGATCCTCCAGATTCATCGCCTTCAGCTAGTGGAATGGCTGAGTTCTGAGAGGGCGAAAGACCAAAGCTGCTATTCAGGGGTCACATGTTGGCCTTGGAGACAGAGGATACAAGGTTTCTTCTCAGAAAAAGGAGAGAGAGAGAGAGACAGAGAGAGAGGGGGGGGGGACAGAGAGAGAGGGGGAGAGAGAGAGAGAGAAGAGAGACAGTGACAGAGACAGAGAAAAAAGAGAGACAGAAACAGAGAGAGAGAAGAGAGAGAGAGACAGAGACAGAGAGAAAAGAGAGACAGAGAGAAAAGAGAGACAGAGAGAAAAGAGAGACAGAGAGAGACAGAGACAGAGACAGAGAGAGACAGAGAGAAAAGAGAGACAGAAACAGAGAGAAGAGAGAGAGACAGAAAAGAGAGACAGAGAGAGAGAGAGACAGAGAGAGAGACAGAGAGAGACAGAGACAGAGAGACAGAGACAGTCAGAGACAGAGAGAAAAGAGAGACAGAAACAGAGAGAGAAGAGAGAGACAGAGAGAGACAGAGAGAGAGAGACAGAGAGAGACAGAGAGAGGGAGAGAGAGAGAGAGAGAGGGAGAGAGAGAGAGAGAGAGGAGAGAGAGAGAGAGAGAGAGAGAGAGAGAGAGAGAGAGAGAGAGAGAGAGAGAGAGAGAGAGAGAGAGAGAGAGTGTTGTGGCTCATTATTTAGCCAGACCTTTAAGACCCAGACCATGGAGAGCTAAGATGAAGATAAGAAGATTCAGGTCCACTTTTATACTTGCTGCCCATTATGGGCTTAGTAGCTCAGACAAGTTGGGACTAGCTTTATAGATCTCCCTAAAGCACTTCTTTCTTTGTTCTTCCCTTCTTTCCTTTTTCCTCCTTCCTCTCTTCCTCCATCCCTCTTTCCCTCCCTTCTTTTTTCTTCCTTTCTTCCTTTCTCTCCTTTTTCTTCCTTTCTCCCTCCCTTCTTCCTTCTCTCCTTCCCTTCCTCCCTTCATTACTTTTTTGTTTCTTTCTTCCTTCCTCTCTTCCTTTCTTCCTTCTTTCTTTTCTTGTTTCTTCTTTGCTTACTACTTCCTTCCTTTCCTCCCTCCCTCCTTCCCTTTCTTTCTTTTTTTGCTTCTTCTTCCCTCCTTTCCTCTTTTCCTACCTCTTTCCTTCCTCCCTACCTCCCTCTTTTCTTCCTTTCTTAACTCCTCCCTTTTATCCTTCCCTTTCTCCTTCCCTTCCTTCCTCCCTTTTTTCTTTCTTTTTTCTTGTTTATTTTTTTCTTTCTCTCTTTCCTTCTTTCCTCCCTTCCTTTCTTTCTTCAGGCAAACTTGCCCAGGGTCATACAGTTAGTAAGTGACTGAAGCTCCATTTGAACTCAGATTCTCCTGAGTTTTATCCACTTTACCCCATAGCTGCCTCTCCCCAAAGTATTTCTGTTACATAGAATCTTGACTCCCAGAACGAAGCTCTCTAGCCTTTTCAACACAAAGAATCATATCAATGTACCTTGGGCACTACATCAACATATTATTCATATATTATATAATATTATACAATATTTCTATAGTATTATATAATGTTATATTTATATTATATATAATTATTTATGTATATCATCAAGTATTAAAAAAAAATAAGAATATAAAGTTCTTTGGGAGTATATACTGTTTTGTTTTTGCCTTTGGGCCCCTGGGGCCTAGCATGGAGTCTGGCACATAGTAAGCACTTAATAAATGCTTGTTGATTGCCTGGTTGAATGGGCAGAGATGTGGGAGAGAGGGACAATTACAGGAAAGCTAATGTCATTTCTAGTTCAGAGAGACAAGATAATTTTAAGAAAAGACCATTGGTCTGGGATTTAGGAGACTGGTTCTAGTCCCTCCTCCCCCTGACAATCTAGTTGCAGCCCTTAGAAAAGTTGCTTCCCTCTCTCTCCTGATCTCAAAAGCTCGGTCTCTGAGGACTCTGGGGAGGCTAGGTGAAGGTCATCCAGGCCTTTCTTTGAAGGCCCCCAGCCCATGTGGGGTTCTGCTGTCAGCTCCCCTGTAACCCAGCTCCGGTGCCTCCCGGGGCAGGGTGGGGATCCTGGCATCCTGAAAGCTCTGCCAAAGGCAAGCAAGCTCTGGCAGGCCCTGCCTTCCCAGGCACACCGCAGAGGCTCCGAGGACAGCCTGCTAATAAACGGGTCATTTGTCCTCGGAGGCCGAGCCAAGCTAAGTTCAGAGACAGTCGTCACGTCTGCACAAGGCCGGCCACGAGGGGCTGGGATGTTTTTGGTCCTGCTAGCTCCTGGAGGGGCCTGCTAAGGCCTGAAGGGGATGTCATGGACATCTGGGGAAGAAATAGCCACATGGTGTGGCCCCTTTGAAGAATTGTAAAGGCATTATTCTTAAACCAGGCAGCGGGCCAAAGGAAATTGGGCCCCAGGGGAAGGTGGGTGTGGGAGGGAGAAGATAGATGCTGCACAGTTTAACAGAAGCCAGGTGTCCTGGATCCAGGGGGGTCTGGCCCGCGTTGTCCCTGGCTGCAGTGGATAAATACAGGGTGAGCTCGCCCCAGAGCCCGGCACCACCCTGTGACTCAGCATCCCCAAACCAGAGCTCGGGCCGGGCGGGCACCTCCTCCTCTGCTGGCCGCGGCTCCCTATGAGCTCAGTCCCAGCCCTCAGTGACCTCATGGAGGGAACGGCTCTCTCCTCTCCAAGCAGCCTGACTCACCTCCCAGATCCTGGCCAATTCCCACCTCCTTCCCTTCTCACCCCTGGAATACCTCCTTGTGGTTTGTTTCCCCACAATCTCCTCCTCTTCTTCCATGAAGTCTTCCCAGAGTAGCCCTACCTAACAGTGCTCCTTTCCCTTATTCTAAACCTTATCAGTATTCAGTGATCCAGGATTTATGGAGTCAGTTGGCAATTTATACTTTTCATATGGTTCTGGGTAAGTATTATCAGAGACAATCATCTCTTCCCCATCAAACCGGGGACCCCGAAGGACAGGACTGTCTGCCTCTGTGTCTAACTCGAGACTCTAACCATGGATGGGACTGAGCACAAGAGACAAATCACTTCCCTCGAACGATGAAATCTCTGAGAGAATCCTTGCCTAAAAAGGAGATATCTTAGCAGTGCACTGGGGCAAAGGGGGGTTCCATCTGGTCCTGTCTTAACCCAGGATTCTTGGTCCAGCTGATGCTCTTGTCACTTGTCGAAAAGAAAGAGGCCGTTCTCTAGACCACGATAACGCGGACAGCATGTATCAGAGTCCAGTAGCTTTGTCCAACTGGACCAGAAGAAAAAAAAAGAGTTCAATCTGACATATCCTCCTGGCTCCAAGGGAAGAGAAGAACCCAGGCCCTCCTCATTCACCAACACTGTCATACTGAACATAAAGTCAGCAAAGGAAATAGAGTCAGTGGTGGATTTGAAGTTAATGAATTTTGGAATAAATGAGTTTGAATCCTGTCTCTGTCGCCTGTGTATAACCCTGATCGAGTCATTTTGCTCTTCAAGTTTTGATAACCTAACATGTAAAAAGAAATAGTTAATGAATTGAAATTGCCCATAAATTTCCTTCTAGCTCAAAATCCTCTGAATGATTCAACAAATCACTAAATCGATGAAAAAGCATTTATTAAGTACTTACTGTATGCCAAAAAAGCACAGTGGAAGATTGTGGCTCTCAACCCTTTCAAGGATGAGGGAACCGTTTTTTATGGTCAGCTTCTTGACAGCTCCCCTCCCCCATGATAACAATGATATTAATTATAGCAGTGGTATCCACTATTGAGAAAATAATCCCTGACAAACTATGTCTATGAATCCAGTAACTCTTTCCAATGGACTTGTATCATATTGGCCAAGACGGGATCCACATACACCTGAGGAGGGATCATCTATCTCTCTGTGAGATGGATTATTTATTCCACTCTCAAAAAAGTGTTTACTTTGTTAGGGGGACTATATGCTAGGTAAGTAAAGTCACTACTTTTTCTGACCATGGGCAAATGACTTAGCTTTCCTTAGACTCAGTCCTTTCTACAACCAACAACGTTGGATTAAATTCTCTGTATAGCCCACCTCTAGAGTCCTGATCCTATTATAAAAGGGGTAGTCAATTCATCAATCATCCCACTCTTATTTAAAGTGAATCTAGCAAAGGCATTAATCTAATGTCCATCCCATCGTGTCTTTGGGTCTTTTATAAAATATCAAGCCAGTTCAGAATCCAGCATTTCAGCGCCTGGGATCTTAAAGAGAGCCAAGTCCCTGAGAATCATTTAGGGAAGGATGACAAGCCGGGAATCTTGATAGCTTGAGTAGATCAAAGAGATCAGGCTTCTTTTGGATTTGCTTGCTAATTATCCCTGGGACAATAGGCGCTGGTGGTAGTATCTTCATTGGAAGCAAAGGAGAAACTCAACACGCCAAAGAAAGCCAGCTTCTGGACTCTACGAGGAACCTGGAGTGGGGGCAGCTCCACCATACCAATCATGAAGGCCCCACAAAGGGAAGAAAAGGACTTGTAGCAAGAGCATTTACAAGAGCTGCTCGTTACCCAGTTTTTGATGGTATGTTCTAACTTTAACCCACTTTCCCCTGGACTCTGGACGTACCTATGCTTTGTAGCATTTGTTTTTATGATACAATCTTAGTAAATACCTATTTTTAAAAGCCAATGGACTCTTTCTGTCTAATATAAACATAATTATTGGGTGGAGCACACGAATGGGAGTTTAATAATAGAAAATGTTGGGGCAGCTAGATACTGCAGTCCTGAAGTCAGGATGACCTGAGTTCAAATTTGATCTCAGACACTTAACACTTCCTGGGCAAGTCACTTAATCCCAATTGCTTTAGGAAAAGAAAAAAAAAAAGTAAAGAAAAAGAAAAGGTTCTAGACTGCCTTTAATACTAGAAAAGCTTAGAGTCCCATAGAACCCTAAAGGGAAGTGTAGTGGCTAACCTGACAATTTAGTTCCTCCTCTCATCTTTCCTCCTCTTCTCTTCCCTCCCCTTCCATCCATGGCTGGGAACTTGAGAACCACTGGTTCAGGACAAAGAGCACTGAGCTAAGTTCCTGGTTCTACCTCGATGAAACTATAAAGCCTTGGGCAAATGACACTCTCTGAGCCTCAATTTTGTCAATTTGTCAATAGAATAATAAAGTTTTCTTTCCAAACTTCTCTGCAGTAAAATACATAGGATAAACATTGAATATACTGCAGAAGGGCTGGGCATTGAGAACTATCTGTGCATGTGTTTTGAACATAAGAAGCTATTATTAAAAAAAAATAGGAATATATTGCAGAACCAGTTAATCGAACTTGAAGTCAAAAAATGATTGCGTTAAAATCAAAACTTAGAGATGTACCAGCTGTGTGATCCTGGACAGGTCACTTGCCATCTCACCTGTAAAATAGAGGCATATTCACAAGAATCAAAGGAGAAAATGCTTACAAAGGGTCTTGCAAACCTTAAATGCTACACATTTTATTAGTAATAATATTAGTTAATCTCTACATACAAGGAGTTTTTGGACATTGTGGTTTCATCAATATAGAGAGTTCCTGGTGAGGGTATGGATAAATGAATTTTTAGTCTATGAGCATTGTGTAAAACACTGAGAGCTTAAGGGGCTTACCCAGTATCACAAAAGCCAAGATTAGTCAGAAGCAGACCTTGGACCCAAGTTTTCATAATTCCAAAGCTGCTTTTCTATTTACTAGACTACACTGCTTTTCTTAAAAGGGCAACAGGATCAGAGATTTACAGCTGGAAGGAGCTAAAGAGTCCAACTAGTTTATATATATTACACATTTATCTTATACATTCAACTGCAGAGAAGTCTGGAAGGAAAACTCTATTATTCTGTCTACCAGCTGACAAAGTTGTGGCTCAGAGAGTGTTCCTTGCCCAAGGCTTGGTTCTAGCTTCATAGAGCTAGAACCAAGAACCTAACTCAGTGCTATTTGTCCTGAACTATTGTGGTTCTAAAATTCCCAGCCATGGATGGAAGGGGGGAAGAGAAGAGAAGGGAAGATGATGAGGAACTGAACTGTCAATCCCCATTTTATAGATGAGCGAATTGAGACCAAAGGAGTTTAAGTGCCTCCTCCCAATTCAGACAGAAAGGAAATAGCAGGATGGGAGATTTGAATCCAAGTTTGTGGACCTTTTTGTTTGAATTCAAAGCAAACTGATCAACTCCAGAGTGATACAGATCTATGCTCCAGCCAATAAACCTGAAAAGGCTAAAATTGGTCAGTTATATGATGATTTACATATCTTGTAGAACCATACCCAAAAAAGGTGTCACTCATCATAGGGCATTAGGATGCTAAAATAGGAAATCAAAAAATATATGGAATTTCAGGCAAGTTTGGCCTTGGAGTACAAATGAGCAGGGCAGAGATGGATAGTGTTTTGTTGAGATAATTTGTCATTGCAAACACTCTTTTTCAATAACCTGAGAGGCAACTTTACACCTGGATATCACCAGACGGTCCATATCAAAATGAGATCGAGTCTATGCTTTTCAGCCAAAGGTGGAGAAGCTCTATATGATCAGTTGAAAAAAAGACCAGGAGGTATCTGTGGATCAGATCATTGACTTCTTGTCACAAAATTCTGACTTAAATGGAAGAAAGTAAGGGAAACTATCATATGATACAGATATGACCTGAATAACATCCTTTATGAATATGGAATGGAAGTGAAGAATAGATTTAAGAGATCAGGGCTGGTAGATAGGGAGCCTGAAGAATATGGGTAGAGGTTCACAATATTGTACAGGAAGTAGTGATAAAAAAAAATCTCCAAGCAAACTGGTCGTCTGACGGGGCTGCACAAATAGCTGATGAAAGAAGGCAAGCAAAAGGGATAGGAGAAAGGGAAAGATATACCCAGTAGAATGCAGAATTCTAGAGAAGAGCAAGAAGCATAAGAAAGTTTCTTTTAAAAGCAATGCAAAGAAATAGAAGGAAACAATAGAATAGGAAAGACAGAAATCTTCAAGAAAATTAGCGATATCAAGGGAACATTTAAAGCAAATATGAGCATGATAAAAAGCAAAAATGGAACGGGGCTTACCAGGAGCAGAAGACATTAAGAAGAGGTGGCAACATCGATTGGAGAATGGTTGGTAAATTATGGTATATGAAGGTTATGGAATATTATTGCTCTGTAAGAGATGACCAGCAGGAGGAATACAGAGAGGCTTGGAGAGACTTACATCAACTGATGCTGAGTGAAACGAGCAGAACTAGAAGATCATTATGCACTTCAACAATGATACTGTATGAGCATGTGTTCTGATGGAAGTGGATATCTTCAACATAGAGAAGAGCTAATCCAATTCCAATTGATCAACGATGGACAGAATCAGCTACACCCAGAAAAGGAACACTGGGAAATGAGTGTAAACTGTGAGCATTTTTGTTTTTCTCCCCAGGTTATTTTTACCTCTCGAATCCAATTCTTCCTTTGCAACAACAACAACAACAACAAAATTTGGTTCTGCACATATATATTGTACCTAGGATATTTAATATGTATGGGAATGCCTGCCATCTAGGGGAGGGGGTGAAGGGAAGGAGGGGAAAAATTCGGAACAGAAGGGAGTACAAGGGATAATGTTGTAAAAAATTACCCATGCATATGTACTGTCAAAAAATGTTATAATTATAAAATTAATTTTAAAAATTAAAAAAAAGAAGAGGTGGCAAGAATACGCAGAAGAATTGTACAAGAAAGATTGTAACATCTTATAATCATGATGAGCTAGAGCCAGACACGCTGGAGATTGAAATCAAGTGGGTCTTTAAAAGCCTTGCTAAGAATACCACTACTAGGCATGAATCCCAAAAGAGATTTAAAAAAATAAAAAGCAAAAGAACCTATGTATATCAAAATATTTGTAGCAACTCTTTTCTAAGGGAAAAGAATTGGAAATTAAGGGGATGCCCATTAACTGCAGGATGTGATTATGAAGGAATGTCATTGTTCTATAAGAAATGATTAGCAGGATGCTATCAGAAAAACCTGGAAAGTCCTCTTTGAGCTCAATGTACTGTGTGTACTAGCAATGATGTGGGATGCTCAGCTGTGAATGATTTTGCTATTCTCAGCAATACAATGATCTAAGAGTAATCTGAGAGACTTATGATGAAAAAATGCTCTTCATACCCAGAAAAAGAATTGATTGTGCCTGAATACAGATGGAAGCACGCTTTTTTTACTTTCTTTTTTTCTTGAGAATTTTTTTTTTGGGGGAAAGATCTGTTTTCTTTTGCAACATGACTTTTTATGGAAATGCTTTTAAGAACTTCACATGGGCCTGCTCAATGGGGATGGAGTGGGGAGAAAGGGGGAGAATCTGGAATTTAAAATTAAAAAAAATGTAAAAAAATTGCTTTACATGTAACTGGGGAAAATAAAAATATTAAAACAAGAAGTCTTGCTAAGTAGAGGTGACAGTAGACTAGCTGAGGTGACAGAATTAGAGCTGTGCTATTTAAAATCCTAAAATGTGATGTCAAAGTGTGACACTCAATGTGCCAGCAAATTTGGGAAACTCAGCAGTAGGATTGGAATAAATCGGTTTATGTCCCAATCCTAAAGAAGGACAATGTCCAATTACCAGATAACCGTGCTCATTTCACACAGCAACAAGGTTATGCTTAAGTCTATGCAAAGGAAAGTAATATATGAACGGAAAATTCCCAGAAGAACAGGCTGGTTTTTGAACAGGTAGAGGAACTAGAGACCAAATTGGACACATTTATAGAAAAAGCAAAAAAGTTCCAGGAAAAAAACATGTATTTCAACTTCATTGACTACAATAGTCTTTTATTCTGTGTATCACAGCAAAATGTGTCAAATCCTCAAAGAGTTGGGAGGACCAGATCATTTTACTTGCCTTCTGTGCAGCCTGTATGTGAGGAAGAAAGCAGTAGTTAGAATGGAACATGGAACAAGTGATTAGTTTAAGATTGGAAAGGGAAAATAATAAGACTATATTTTATCACCTTTTTAAAAAATATATATGCAGATATATTGGGCTACTTGCCATCTAGGGGAGGGTGTAGAGGAAGGGGGAAGGGGAAATTGGAACACAAGGTTTTGCAAGGGCTAATGTCGAAGAATTGTCCTCACATGTTTTGAAAAATAAAAAACTTAATAAAAAAATAAAAATATATACTCAGAGTGCATCATGCAAAATGCCAGGCTGGGTGAATAAAAAGCCAACTAATGCTGTAATGAATGCCCAGAAGAAATAGCAACACTCTTAGATATACAGATATTGCCACCCTGATGACATAAAGTGAAGAAGAATTAAGAATCTCTTGATGAAAAAGGATGTAAAATTTGGCTTGAAGCTAAACAACCAAACAACTAAGATCTTGACCACTGGTCCCATCATTTCATGGAAAATTGAGGGAAAAGAAATGGAAGCAGGGTCACAATTTATATTCTAGCACCCAAAGATCATTGCCAATGGCAATTGCAGCCATGAAATTAAGATGCTTCTTGGAAGGAAAGTTCTGACAAATCTGGACAGCGTATTAAAAGGCAGATTCACCTTGCTGACAAAGATCCTTATGGGCAAAGCTGTGGTTTTCCCAAGCTATGGCTCTGAGAGTTGGGTGTAAGGAAAGCTGAGCATTGCAGAATGAATGCTTCAAACTGAAGACGACTTTTAAAGAGTCAGACTGAAAGACCAAATACTGAAGCTGAAGTTAAATACTTTGGCCATTGGAAAAGACTGATGTTAGGAAAGACTGAAAACAAATGGCAGAGAATCAAGGAATCGATGGACATGAATTTGGACAGACTTCAAGAGATAATGCAGGATAGAAGAAGGGCCTAGAGCTCATGAAGGCACAAAGAGTTGGACATGACTAAACACCTTAATAATAATAATAACTTTGGATCTTTTAACTCTATATTCAATATTCTTTCTGTCTCCTCTCTGCCTCTGTCTCTATTTCTCTTTCTCTCTCTCTTTTCTCCTCTGCCATCTGTTTCTTTCTTTTTCTTCTGTCTCTGTTTCTCTCTCCCCCACCCCCCCCTCTCTCTCTGTCTCTCTCTCTCTCTCTCTCTCTGTCTCTCTCTCTCTCTCTCTCTCTCTCCTCTCTCTCTCTCTCTCTCTCTCTCTCTCTCTCTCTCTCTCTCTCTCTCTCTCTCTCTCTGTCTCTCTCTCTGTCTCTCTCTCTCTGTTTCTCTCTCTCTGTGTCTCTGTTTCTCTCTCTGTCTCTGTCTCTCTGTCTCTGTCTCTGTCTCTCTCTCTCTGTCTCTCTCTGTCTCTGTTTCTCTCTCTCTGTCTCTCTCTCTCTCTGTCTGTCTGTCTGTCTCTGTCTCTCTGTCTCTCTGTCCGTCTCTCTCTCTGTTTCTCTGTCTCTCTCTCTGTCTCTCTGTCTCTGACTCTCTCTCTCTCTGTCTCTGTCTCCCTCCCATTCTCTCTCCTCTCTCTGTGTGTCTGTCTCTCTCTGTCTCTGTTTCTCTCTCTCTGTGTGTCTCTGTTTCTCTCTGTCTCTGTCTCTCTCTCTCTCTGTCTCTCTCTCTCTCTGTCTCTGTCTCTCTGTCTCTCTGTCCGTCTCTCTCTCTGTTTCTCTGTCTCTCTCTCTGTCTCTCTGTCTCTGACTCTCTCTCTCTCTGTCTCTGTCTCCCTCCCATTCTCTCTCCTCTCTCTGTGTGTCTGTCTCTCCCTCATTCTCTCTATCTCTCTAGTTTTATTGATGCTCTTAAAAAAATTAATATCACTTCCCAATTACTCCCCCCTGAGAATCCCTCACCTCAGAAATATAGTCAAGAAAAAATCATCCCATCTAATGCATTCCCCAGTGTAGCCCAAGGTTTCCCTTGGGGGAAAGGGTTCACCCTGACTTCAGCCTCCAGTTAATCAATCATATACTTAAACATCTTGATGGAATCAACCAAATAATCAAAAGTAAACTAGATGTGTGGATAATTCTAGATCAATTTTGAGAATCATATGGGTTTTTAGTCATTTGGATGAAAGCTATTCAACTTTTATACTTAAGGAATAGACCTTGTGATTGATTGAAGAGAATTAAACAGCAGGCCAGCACTGGAGTTGGACGATACCCTTAGCAAGCTAGGGCAGTGAATCTAGCTGTAAAGGATCCCAGGGGAGAATTGGGTAAGGGGGAGAGGGGAGGAAGAAGAAGGTTCTCCTCTCTTTATTTTCTCTGACTCCCACTGACTGAGGTGAAAACCTTGTGAACTTCCAAAGGTCACAAGCTTCTGAGTTTCCATTGGCTGTGGTCATGATGTCTGGTGTTCTTTGGAGTCCATAGCAATGACCATAGCAATGCCTCCATTGGGAGGTGAGAGCTACATGAAACACAGACCAGACACACCGAGGGATGGCGGATTTCAGAACCTGGAAGGACAGTGTCTCCTGGAGCCCAGCAGAGACTGTCTCAAAGAGGGATTTCTCCACTAGAAAAGAAGAGGATTTCCAAAAGCCAGGAAATGTGAGTTTAGTTCCAGAGTGCTCTCTGTCCCCAGGGACCGGGTGTTTTCTGTTTGATGGAACGTTTCTGTAACCACAGTCATTACTTAGTAAATATTGTTTTGAAATGCTAATTAATTGACTGATAATCAATGGAAACCTTAAGGGCAAGGATGGTGCTAGAAACTCTAACCCCTCAGGGCTACCACTAAAACACAGAGGGGACGATTAGCCTGTGCCCTCTGGGGACTCATCCTGGAAAAGTCATCCTAGAAGGAGGGTTCCATGAAGATCACCAGAAATAGGGCTACTTGCTGATGTCATAAGGCAATTGATGCTAAAGATCAAAGGATGTTACAGATGTTAACAGAGCTGAAGGTTCACAGACACCTTCCTCAGGCCAGAAAACTAAGAGATAAGGGACTTGCTCAAACTCCCACAGAAAAGTCAGAAAACTGGAATTGCCAGCAAAACGTGGACCTTGAAGCGAGCCTGGTATTTCAGGCTAGGGGTGGGGAGGTATGTTGGAGAATGGGAGGAGGTAATATTGCAAAGGTAAGTAGGACTGGTAGAAAGCCCTAAATAAAGCAATAGGAAAGATCTGAGTTCTTGATACTTATTAGCTGTATGACCCTAGGCAAGTCATAGGGGATCATAAATTTAAATTTGAAAAAGACCATTGGGGGCAGCTAGGGGGCGCAGTGGATAGAGCACCAGCCCTGAATTCAGGAGGACCCGAGTTCAAATTTGGTCTCAGACGCTCTAGCTGTGTGACCCTGGTCAAGTCACTTAACCCCAGCCTCAGGGAAAAAAACAAACAAACAAAAAAAAACATTGAGGATTCTTTCTACAGCGGGAGAAACTGAGGTCTAAAGTCCTAAGCTTCTGTTTCCCCATCAGAAAAATGGGCATGATGAAACTTACAATGCCTTATGAGTATAAGTTTGTCATTCAAATGAGATCATGAAGGCAAGGGCTGCCGCGCTTTTGGGCTTTGTATCCCCAGTTCATGACCCAGCGTTTGGCATATAGTAGGTGCCTACTAGCTTTGTGCATTTGTTATCAAATTGCACTTGGTTCTCCATGTGGTCCCCAGTCCCAGTACTTAGGCCCACTGGTAGAGAGCTGAGAATTGCGGTGCCACAGTTCTCTTTAATTGTCCTGACTCAGTTTCCCTAATGGGTTCTGCCTCCATTTCCCTTATTGTCCTGACTGAGTTTCCCTGAATTGTTCTATCTCAGTTTCCTTTACTGTTCTGCTTCAATCCCCTTGTTGTAAAACCCCCCTCTGGTTCATTAAGACTGAAGACCATTTGCTCTAAGGTTGTAAATTGTCAATGGGAGGCTCAAGATGAGGGGCAGATCAGACTTCCTGGCTCCTAGCTCCTTCTGCCCTCGAAGAATTTATGACACTGTCCCTCTAAAATATTCCAAGAGATAAGGCTATCCCCGTACCTCATTGACATCTTTACTTCTGTTTATTCAAACATCGTGACTCTGGCTTTTAATAAGAATTTATCGCCTCCCCCCATCCTGACAGAACCAAATGGTTCTGTAAAATCTTTCCCGCTCTATTTGTCTTTGTTTGAAAGGTATAAAAGGATTTGGGAGTCTCCCATTCATGACTGGATACTTTGAGACAAGAGTCCTGTCCAGTCAATTATGCTCTCCAATCAATAAAATATTAAAAACTCTCTAATCTCTATCTTGACTCAGTTTCTCCAGTATTACAGTTCCTTCTTGGTGCTTTGATGTCACTGACAGAGTTACATCCCCATAAAGGGCTGGGGGGCAGAGGAAGTGGAAGTAGGGGCACATTGGGGCAGAGGATTTCGGAAGGATTGATTAGGTGATCCAGCTTCAGGCCATGCTCTGAGAAGGAGAAGCCACCTGACTTACAGTAGCTGCTGAAGTTTGTCAGTGGTATATCAGGGGTTGGAAACCAAGTGCTCTAGGCAGCAGGCACCCAAGGCCACAAACCCTTGCTCATTTAGCAGCAGCTATAGCGGAAAACCAACTCCTTAGGGACACTGTTGAAGGAAAGAACAGATGCAAAACTCAGCAAAGACAAAGTTACAAGGATAAATCACATTTCTAGAACAGCTGGTAACTCAGTGGTTAGATCACTGAATGAGCTAAGGTTAAATCCTATTTTAGACACTTACTAACTGTGTGATCCTGGAAAAAATTGCTTAATTTCTCAGACTCAATTTCCTCATCTGCAAAATGGAGATAATAATATCATCTTCCTCGAAGGAATGTTTTAAGGATATAAGGAGGTAATATTGATAAAGCACTTAGGACAGTACTAGCAGGTGCTATATACATGTTTATTCCTTCTCCCAAAAATAGTCCCATAAGGTAGAGAATGCAAATGTAATTATTTCTCATTTTACATGTGAGAAAACCGATGTCCAGAGGAGCTGGGATGTACACTCCAGAAGCAGAGTTTGGTCCCAGATTCTCTCACTCTAAAGCTTGTACTCTTTTCTATACTGCCTCTTAGATAGGCTTGGAAGAAGTGAAGGAGGAAAAAAAGGATCCAAGAGAACCTCAAGGTTTTGAACATGATAATATAGTGAACGGCCAGAAATCATAAAGTTAACGGAGGAGAGGATTGAGGAAGAAAGACAATAAACCGGGTTTGGTTCACGGTAAGTTTGAGATTTTGTGGAACTTCCAGGCAGGAATGGACAGGTGAGAAATGTAGAGTGTAGAGCTCAAAAAGAGAGATCAAGTTCAAGGATGGAGATATATATCTGGGAGCCTTCTGCATAGAAATAATAATAATATAACTAACATTTATCTAGATTACTATGCCAAGCACTGTGCTGAGCACTTTACAATTATTATCTTATTTGGTCCTTATAAAAATCAGGGAGAGAGGTATTATTATTAGCTCCATTTTACAAAGAAGGAAACTGAGGCAACTGGGGGTTAAGTGACTTGCCTGGAGTTATACAGCTAGTAAGGATCTGAGGCAGTATTTGAACTCAAGGCTTCCTGACTCTAGACTCACACGATCCATTGTACCATCTTTTTGTTGTTCAGTTGTTTCCAATTCTTATAACCCCATTTGGGATTTTCTTAGCAAAAATACTAGAGTGGCTGGTCATTTCCTTCTCCCACTCATTTTACAGATGAGGAAACTAAGGCAAACAGGATTAAGAGATTTGCTGAGGGTCATATAGCTAGTAAGTGACTGAGATTGGATTTGAACTCAGATCTTCCTGAGTCTAGACCTATACTCTGGACACTATGGCACACTAGCTTCCTCTAGCTGTGAACTATAGGGTTTAATAATGTTACTATGGAGGGAATGGAGAGAAGCTAGAACTCAGGTTGCTTGGAGTTCATCCCACTCCACCCAACTGCTCAAAGATACTGTGCATGCTCAGGGAGGGAGCAAGCTCACCCACCTGATATAGGTATAAATGCTGGTTGATTAAAGGCACAGCAGAGCCTGCAAGCCCAGTGACCAGAAGGAGAAGAAATCTGCTGAGGCTACTTTTTGTGGCAGCAAAAGTTATGGAAATAAAACAATGCTCCAAAATTGGGAGGTGGCCATGGTGCAGAAGTATCATGGAATATCATGGCGGCAGTGGTGAGCATGAAGAATCCCAAGAAACTTGAGAAAATTTATGTAAACTGATTCACTATAAAAGAAACCAAGCCAGAATTTCAAAGCAAGTCAACAAGCATTTATTAGGTTCCTACTGTATGCACATCAGCTATTTATATATACAAGACACCAGAAATACCAGAATAAAATGATCCTGTCCTCTAAGAGTTTCCATTCTACTAGGAGAGAACAATATGACAATGATGCATAGAGAAGGGGAAGTGGAGAAATCACTCACTCACAAGAAGCCTCACTCTGAGATTGATTGCCAGTCAATACTGATCCCAGGGAGCACAGCATGAATGAAACATAACTTCCCCTTCTTGGTATCAAATGAGGACAAATTGGGCAGAATGGAATTTTTTGTTAGACTTAGGCATTTGCTTGTTTGTTTTGTTCATTGTTTCAATCAAATTTATTTTAAAATGTTTAAAATAGACTAAGATTGGAACAGCTAGATGGTTCCGTTGAATGAGCATCATCCCTGGAATCAGGAGGATCTGAGTTAAAATCTAAACTCAGTCACTTACCAGCTGCATGACATTGGACAAGTCACTTAACCCCAATTGCCTTAAGGAAAAAAAAAAAAAAAAAAAAAAAAAAAAAAAAAAAAGGCTGAGAATAAGTGGATGGAGTTCTGAGTTGAGTCAAGAAGACCAGAACTCAAATTCTACCATATAAAATGACTAGTTCTGTGAACCCTATGCAAGTCACATGACCTTGTTTTCCTCAGCTGTAAAATGGGGATAATAGCATTCACTCCGCAGGATTGATATGAGGCTCAACTGAGATAATATAGAATAATCTTTGTAAACCTTATAATGCTCTATACGTGAGCTTTGACTGAGCTGTGTTTACAACTCCAGACCTTCTTCAGTCTGGCTCTAGCTTAACTTTTTAGCCTTCCTTTGTGAACAATCCAGACCAGGTGACTTTCTTACCATCCTCTCAACACATCCTATACTTTCTGACTGCCTCAGTGGTCCATAAGTGCTATTCTTAAGGCTCTGATGTTTTCCATCACTGACTGCTAAAATTCTAACCATCCTTCCAGTACAAGCTCATATATCATCCCCTCCATGAAGCCTTCCTTCCTTCTTTGAACTTCTCCCCCCCAAAATTTCTTTTCTCTCCCCTCTCTTCACCCCATCCTTTGAGTGTCTTCTTCATGTCTGTACTGCTCAATGGTTACTTTCTTCTTTTCATTATAATTGTAATCCCATGGAAGAGATTCACATTGTTTTCTCTCAATACTTAGCCTTGCTCCTTGTGGAGACAGTGTAGCACAGGGAATAATGCTCACGTCCCCCACTTCTACTTGCTGAGCTGTGTGTCTAGCTAAGTCAGCATTGGCTGTCCTACCCTTGCCTTGCAGCTCCTGTCCTAGGGCTTCTCACTATCTCCAGCCTGACCTAGATCCAGGCTGCTGCTGCTCCCTGGCCAGCTTCCCCTCTTGCCACTTCACACTCCCTTCCCCTTCTATAAAAACACTCCCCCCATCTTCTACTTCTAGCCGTGGGAACGATAATCAAATCAACACTCCCTTACCTCTGGAAAGGACATATGAATCAATTCAACTGCTGTGACTTTGAGGACCAGACAACATCCTTTCCCAGCTGCCTCTCCCTGATTGTGGCTCGGTTATTTTCAGTAGTTTCATTTTCTTGGCAAAGATATTGGAGTGATTTGCCATTTTTTTCTCCAGTTCATTTTACAGATGAGGAAACTGAGGTAAACAGGGGTAAGTGACTTACTCAAGATCACATAGCTAGTAAGTATCTGAGGTTGAATTTGAATTCAAGTCCTCTATGCACTGTACTACCTAGCTGCCTCTTATATGTGCTATCTTCTCTTCATTAGGATATGCTTGAGAGCAAAAACTACTTGAAAACAAAAACTTACTTGTCTTTATACACCCAGGATTCACCATAGTACCTGGCACATAGTATGTGCTTAACTAATTCCTTTTATTTATTATTCACTGACAAATCATTAAACTCTCTGAGACTCAGTTTACTTCATATGTACAGCAAAGATAATACTTGTAGAATGATTTCATAGGATTGCTGTAAGGCTCAAGAGAGATGAACAAGGAACATTTTCATGCCAGGTGCTCAAGCTAGGAAGACAAAATTGAAATAGTCCCTGCACTCACCCAGTTTCTCCTGAAAATGCCTGTAAAAGCCCCATGTGATCTAAATGGCAGCTGTTACTGCTGTCATTGGTGCATGGAGTGCCTACAAGCCTCAGGACATCGTGAGCCCTAAAGAAATGGAACTAAGGAATAGCCGGGGGGCAAGGGAAAGGTATGTGGTTGGGGTGAGCAGTCTGCAGAACACCACCAGCTAGGAATGATGGAGAAAGATGATAATGAATATTATCAGAAATAGGGAGAGGGAAAAAAAAAAAAAAAAAAAGACCAGCTGCTCATGGGATCTCAGTGCCCGATCACCCTTGGACAATCTTTGTCCTCTTGAGTCAGGTGAGATCAAGGAAGGCCTCCAAGTACTAAGTACATTCTGTGTGGGACTTTGGGCAGGACAAGAGCATTCCCATCCCCCAGGATGGGCAGGAAGAAAGGGATCATCTTTGGAAAGACTTTTCGTATCACTGATCCTGGTTAAACACTTAATAAATGCTGGTTGAATTGTTTGAGTATTGTGAACATATCTAAGATTCTTGATCACTGCTGATTTCACTTAATAAATGCTGATTGAATTGAGTATTGGTGAACATTTCTAAGATTCTCAATCACTGTGTTGATTTCACTTAAATGCTGGTTGAATTGTTTGAGTATTGGTGAACATATCTAAGATTCCCAATCAATGTTGATTTCACTTAATAAATGCTGGTTGAATAGAGAAGAGCTAATCTAATTCCAATTGATCAATGATGGACAGAATCAGCTACACCCAGAAGAGGAACACTGGGAAATGAGTGTAAACTGTGAGCATTTTTTGTTTTTCTCCCCAGATTATTTTTACCTTCCGAATCCAATTCTTCCTTTGCAACAACAACAAAAAAATTCGGTTCTGCACATATATATTGTACCTAGGATATACTATAACATATCTAACATGTATGGGAATACCTGCCATCTAGAAGAGGGGGTGGAGGGAAGGAGGGGAAAAATTCGGAACAGAAGGGAGTGCAAGAGATAATGTTGTAAAAAATTATCTATGCATATGTACTGCCAAAAAATGTTATAATTATAAAATTAATTTTTAAAAAAAATTTTTAAAAATAAAAAAAAAACAAATGCTGGTTGAATTGAGTATTGGTGAATATATGTAAAATTCTTGACCACTATTTGTTGATTTCACTTAATAAATGCTGATGGAATTGTTTGAGTATTGGTGAACATATCTAAGATTCTCCATCACTGTTGATTTCATTTAATAAATGTTAATTGGGGGCAGCTAGGGGGCGCAGTGGAGAGGGCACCAGCCCTGAATTCAGGAGGACCGGAGTTCAAATCTGGTCTCAGACACTTAACACCTCCTAGCTGTGTGACCCTGGGCAAGTCACTTAACCCCAGCCTCGGGGGGGGGGGGGGGAATAAATAAATAAATGTTAATTGAATTGGTGAACATATCTAAGATTCTCAATCACTGTTGATTTCACTTTATGCTGGTGGGATTGTTTGTATATTGGTGACCGTATCTAAGAGTCTCCCTGCTGTTTGTTGATTGCAGATGAAAGGCCCAAAGGGCAGAAAACTCTGCCTAGGGGCAGGGAATTTTGAAGAGCAGGAGAGCCCCATTTCCTCCCCCCCCTTGGTGGGCGGGTGTAAGCCTGGGGGGGAGGTGGAGGATGAATGAGTTGTTCTCCCGGAGTCTGGCTAGGGGTCAGTCCTTGGAATCTGCCCCTCCCCCCTCTGTCCAACCTTTCTCCGTCCCAACCTGACTAAATACTCCAGGCTGCTTCCTCCCCCCACGTCTCTCAGGCTCTAATAGCTATCCCAGTTGAGATTCGGTTGGAAGGTTCCCTCTGCTGGCTGTCAGAAGAACAGCACTTCTAATGAACCCGCTCTCCTTTAAGGCCCTGTCTCCACCAATTCAGGATCCAAGCAGGGGTTAATAAGATCCTATATTTAGAAAGTGATCTCAGACACCATAAAGTGCTACTCTCCATTTTTACATGTGAGAAAGCCAGAAAGGCGAATAAGCAGCAGAGTTAAGCTATGACCCTAGAAAGAGGCAATGGAATTGAGATAAGCTGGATTCATCTGGTCCCATTCCCTTCTTTTACAGATAAGGGAACTGAGGCACAGGGATGAGCCTTCCCGTGACCCATCCCCCAATCGGTCCATTTCTCTTCCCTTTCCCAGAGCTGCCAGGAGGCGCAAAGCCTTTCTGGGTTAGATCTCCTTATAGAGGGGCCAAGGTCAAACCGAGCCTGGGAGAGGTAGAAGATGCAAAAGAAAGTCAGCTGAGGGGGGCAGCCAGGTGGCGCAGTGGAGAGAGCACCAGCCTTGAATTCAGCAGGCCCCGAGTTCAAATTTGGTCTCAGACACTTAACACTTCCTGGCTGTGGGACCCTGGGCAAGTCACTTAACCCCAGCCTCAGAGGAAAAAAAAAGTCAGCTGAGGCACAGTTGACAAGGAGGTGAGAGGAGATGCAAGCAGAGGGTAGAGGGGAGTGTTAGCTTTGCTATGGAGCAAGAAAATGCATCCTCTGAGCAGAAGGAGCAGGAGACAGAAGCTTGGGCCCCCAGGACGAGCCATAGATGGCAGCTGCAAAGTGTGAGATTGATACCAAGTGGAATAATTCTTCCCAACAATTAAAGGTAGTGAGTTCTCTGTTGCTTGAGGTATTCAAGGAAAGGCTGGAGGATCCCTGACCTGCAGTGGGGTAGAGGAGATTCTTGTGCAGGTCCAAATTGAACTCGGTTTTTGCGTTGGAGAAGAGGGGAGCCGAGGAAGTAGGAGCCAGATGGACTCTGTCTTCTCAACAGGGGAGGGAGGAGTCCAGGTCACCTGGAGAGCGACAGGAAAGCTGGAAGGCTGGGACTTGGGACTCGGCAGGGGAGGTTTGAAACAGCTGCTGTGGGGAATGGAAGAGTCAGTCGACAGACCTGGGGTAGGTAAGAAGGCGAGCGCCCTAGAACCCCAAACGTTGACAACAGGGATTATTCTGAGTGTCTATAATTGCACCAAAATCCTATTCTCCATAAACTGAAGACATCATGGAAACTCTGCGTTACCCACAAGGCTCGAGCCTTCCCGTCGATGATCTCACCCAGGAAGTACAATTTTTAGAATTTGCCTGAGACGGACACATTCCTCCTTCCAGCTCTGGTTACTCAATAAGAGAGTAATAATATGTTCCCAGCGTCTGATTCCACTCTCCTAGCTAGAGTACCCGGTAGAAAGCGATGGGGGAGATAAAAGGGGCAGGGCCCGGGGGAATGGGAATGGGGAGGAAGCATGGCTTATCAGTCCCATCGGCCAGTCACCCCCCCCCCAGCCCACCATTTGTTCCAGCCTGCTGCCCCTGCGCCCGGGGAAGGACGGGTTGGGGAACCAGGTGGAGGGAAGAAAGGGGGAACTTGAAAGGTTGGATTCATTCTCCAATTAGAGTACCCCTAAAGTCCCTTCACTCCTGCAGGGAACTGTGAGAGACCATTCTCCTCCAGGGGCCCAGAGAAAGATAAGCTGAGTGAGTTCATGGAGCCCTCTGACCTCTCTAAGGGAGAATAGAGGATCCCAGGCTCACAGGGATCCCAGAGACCATTGAATCAATTCCTCTCAGTTTGCAGATGAGGAATCAGGCCTGGAGATCTAAAGTGCTTTAGAATCACAGATTCTCTCATTAGAGACCCCATGATTTTTTTGTGATATGAAAAGAAGCTTCTCAGTGGATCTTCAAGTCCATGGACCCTTTCTGGTCCCCTTAGTGGGCACCTGACTGATGGACTGGATAAGTGAATGAAGGAAGGATGAAGAAAGGAATAAGAAGGCCATACTGAGTGCTTACTTAGGTTCAAAGTTCTGCGCTGGCAGGAGTTAACGGACCCAAATAGAAAAGTGAGCTCCTCCTGCTCTCCGGGAGCCCCCACTGCTAATGTGGGAGACCACCCGTAGGGAAGTTTCGGCTGAGTCAGACGGGAAGATCCCATGGTCCTTAGGGGCAGCAGCAAAGCAGCTCTTCATGCCTCTCAGCTTCTGGGGTTGAAACAGTTGACAATGCCAAGGGCTTTAGTGGGGAGAACTCTCCTCCCAGAGGCTCCCGAAGCTGTGGCTCCCGGACTGGGAGGAGGATGTGGCCTGTGTGGCCTCTGCCAGGGTCCTGGGCCGTCTCCACTGGAGAATGAGGGGCAAGGCGCTGCTAGGGGCAGTTTGACTTCTTCGGCTCTCTGTCTCTGTGTCTTTTTCTCTCAATGTGGTCCTCTATCTCTTACTCTGTCTCTGCTGTCTTCTTCTGTCTCTCTCTATGTCTCTCTCTGTGTCTCTCTGTGTCTCTGTCTCTGTTTCTATCTCTCTGTCTCTCTCTCCCTGTCTCTATATATGTCTCTGTCTCTTACTCTGTCTCTGCTGTCTTTTTCTATGTCTCTCTCTCTGTCTCTCTCTGTGTCTCTCTATGTCTCTGTCTCTGTTTCTATCTCTCTGTCTCTCTGTGTCTCTCTCTCTCCCTGTCTCTATATATGTTTCTGTCTTTCATCTGTCTCTGTCTCTGTTTCTGTCTCTCTGTGTCTCTCTCTCTCTCCCTGTCTCTATATATGTTTCTGTCTCTCATCTGTCTCTGTCTCTGTTTCTGTCTGTCTGCCTGTCTCTCTTTTTGTCTCTGTCTCTGTCTCTCTCTCCCCACCCCCACCCCCAGATAGGGCAGAAAAGAGAGGAAAGAAATCTCTGTGAAGCCTTAGAGTTCAGAGACCCCTCTCTGGAGATGTCTGTCTCTCCATCACTCTCTCTCCCCACCCCCACCCCCAGATAGGGCAGAAGAAGGAGGAAAGGCATCTCTGCGAAGTCTCTGAGTTCAGAGACCCCTCTCTGTGTCCCTGCCTTTTCCTAAGTCGGAGAATTGGAGGAAAAGAAGGGGTCTCTCTGGTTTTTCCCTGAGAATGTCTATAGGCATTAGCCAGAAGGTGAGCAGCACTGCCACCTGGTGGCCACCGGCGGCTCTGCCCGTCTCCTTTCAATCCCTCCTTTCCTATTTAAATTCCTCTGGCTAACCTGAACTTGGGAGGTTGTCACTCAAGGCCCACCCCCCTGCCCCAGGAGGGTCTGGACCCGAAGGAGAACAAGAGGAGGACTTCCCATAACAGCATGGGAGGTGGTTGAGTCAAACCAGCTGCCCCACTCTCTGTGACCCCTCTGGACTTTTCTTGGCAGAGAACCTGGAGCCGTTCGCCATTTCCTTCTCCAGCTCATTTTACAGGTGAGGAAACTGAGGCAAACAAGGTCAAGTGCTTGTCCGGGGTTACACAGCTAGTACATATCTGAAGTCAGATTTGAACTCAGGGCTTCCTGACCCCGGTGCTAGAGTTCTATCCGGCCCCTACCTCTCTCCAATGCGTCATAGATTTAGAGCAGGAGATGTCAGAAGTCATGGAATCCAATCACCTCAATTTACAGATAAGGAAACTGAGACCCAGCGAGAGGAAGCATTTGCTCAGTAGAAAGAACACTGGACTTTCATACAGAAGAACCTCAGTTCAAATCCTGCCTCAGGTGTTTGTTAGCTTTGTGATCCCAGGCAAACCGTCTCATGTCTGTTTGCCTCAGTTTCCTCATCTGTGAAATGGGCATAATAATAGCACCTCCCCCAGGTTGTTTGTAAGGATCATAGGAGATGATATATGTATAACACTTGTAAATGCTAGTGATTATTATCATTGCCCCCTCACATCACCCAAGCAGTAAGTGGTAACGGCAGAATTTGAACTCAGCTTCTCTCACTCCAAACCTATCATTCTGCCCATTTCCATTTCACATCCCTGCCCGTCAGCTCAGTGAATCCACATCCATTCTTCCGTAGTTTACATTTGTTTTCTTCTCCTTTCAAGAAAGAGAGAGAAACCAGGCCCCCTCGTCTGGGTAATAAATCCGACAGAAGCTTGTCTCTGACTCAGCCCCCCCAGTGCTTTTTCACATTGCAAGAACTTTAACCAACATTCAAGGGATATAGTAGAAGGAGTTTTGTGAATAGATTGCAGACTCCTCAAGAAAAGGATTGATTTCTTTTTGCCTTTATGTTCTCGGTCCCTAGCCCAGTGCCTGACACTAGTAAGTGCTTAATAAATGTATATTCAGTTGAATTGAATTAACCTGAGTAAGGAGGACTAAATTAAAATCAAC
Source organism: Sminthopsis crassicaudata (assembly GCF_048593235.1). NCBI lineage: Eukaryota > Metazoa > Chordata > Mammalia > Dasyuromorphia > Dasyuridae > Sminthopsis > Sminthopsis crassicaudata. Next base: position 28,496,369 of record NC_133618.1, read on the forward strand.
TAGCAATGTAGCTTTGAACAAGTCATTTCCTCTACTGACCAATTATTTATTTTTGTATTTTCTGATTGTTTTATTCTTTATTTGGTTTGTTTTGGGAGGCAATTGGAGGTAAGTGACTTGGTCAGGGTCACACAGCTAGTAAGTATTAAATATCTGAGGAGGGATTTGAACTCAGGAACTCCTGACTCCATGGCTGGGGTTCTATCTGCTGCATTATATATAGCTGCCCCCAAATCATTTCCTCTAGACTTCAATTTCTAAAACCGAGACCTCGGTAGTACTTGATACAAAGCGGGCACCTAATAATAGCTGTTGATTGATTCATTGATAATTTTAAAGAAATCTTCTAATTTAAAAATGATGAGAGGTAGTTAATGGAGAAACAACTACCCAGTGGTGAATCCAGCCCATTGGGGTGAGTGACTCATGGATGGTTTGTGGGAGAACAAAGGTCCCACAGCCAGGAAGTGTGAAGTGTCTGAGGTCAAATTTGCACTCAGGTCCTCCTGACTCCAGGGCTGGTACTCTATTCACTGCGCCATCTAGATGCCCCCACATCATTTCATCTCTAGCAACCTCAGTTTCTTTGGTCGTAAAAATTGGGGTGATGATAGAAACTCCAGCTTCACAGGGTTGTTCACAAGAGGGAATGAGAGAGTATATGTAGAGTGCTTTGTGAACTGGAAAGAACTACAAAAGCTAGCAGGGATGATCCACTCGGTTGTTGCCTCTAATCTGTCTGCTCTCCTTCTATGGGGGCTCCTGGTATCCTAGATCTAGAACTGGGAGGAACCTCAGACGTCAGTGAGTTCGAGCCCAACCCTCATTCTACTGAGGAGGAAATTACCAATTAAGAGAAATGAAGCTTCTTGGCTGAGATCTTTTGTTTGTTCCTTTGTTGACTTTTTTTTTCTCAATCCAGTCAGACTGTCCAAGACCCCATTTGGGATTTTCTTGGCAGAGAAACCACTGAATAGTTTGTCATTTCTTGTCCAATTCATTTTATAGATGAGGAAACTGAGGGAAGCGGGGTGAAGGGACTTGCCCAGGTTCACACAGCTAGTGGTTGTCTGAGGCTGGATTTGAACTCAGGAAGACGAGTCTTCTCCACTTCTGGCCAATGTTTGTGCACTATGGCGCCTCCTTGCTGTCCTCAAATCTACATTAAAATAAGTGTAACGGTGTGTCAGTCATTTTTTCAGTTGTGTTCAATCTCCATGACCCCATTTCTTGGCAGAGATACTGGAGTGGTTTGTCATTTCCTTCTCCAGCCCATTTTTATTTTTATTTTATTTTTATTTTATTTTTTATTCATTTTTCCAAATTATCCCCCCCTCCCTGCACTCCCTCCCCCGGATGGCAGGTAATCCCATACATTTTACATGTGTTACAATATAACCTAGATACAATATATGTGTGTAAATACCACTTTCTTGTTGCACATTAAGTATTAGCTTCCGAAGGTATAAGTAACGTGGGTAGATAGACAGTAGTGCTAACAATTTACATTCCCTTCCCAGTGTCCCTTCTGTGGGTGTAGTTATTTCTGTCCATCATTGATCAGCTGGAAGCGAGTTGGATCTTCTCTATGTTGAAGATTTCCACTTCCATCAGAATACATCTTCATACAGTATTGAAGTGTATAATGATCTTCTGGTTCTGCTCGTTTCACTCAGCATCAGTTGATGTAAGTCTCTCTAAGCCTCTCTGTATTCCTCCTGCTGGTCATTTCTTACAGAGCAATAATATTCCATAACCTTCATATACCACAATTTACCCAACCATTCTCCAACTGATGAACATCCATTCATCTTCCAGTTTCTAGCTACAACAAATAGAACTGCCACAAACATTTTGGCACATACAGGTCCCTTTCTGCTCTTTAGTATTTCTTTGGGATATAATCCCAATAACAGCAATGCTGGGTCAAAGGGTATGCACAGTTTGATAACTTTTTGGGCATAGTTCCAAATTGCTCTCCAGAATTCCAGCCTATTTTTAGAAATCAGGAAACTGAGGCAACCAGAGTTCCATGACTGGCACAGGGTCACACAGCTAAGAAGTCTCTGAGGATGAATACTCAGTCTTTTGGACTCATACAGCCCACAAGCAATGGAGCTGGAATTGGGACTTCAGCCTTGAAACTTCAAACCCAGCCTGTTTTGCACCCTGCTTTCTGTGGGGTAGAATTCTTTCTTATTCTGAGTTCTCCACTGAACTTAACCCAAATTTGGATCCCCGCTTCCCTACTGCTTGTCCCCTAGCATGGGATGCTCTGTTTCCTCCTTTCTCCTATCCAAATCCTAGCTATGAATGTTTTTAAAATAAGACTCGTAAAATTTCCAGGGAAACCAATTGTGTTAAAATGCAATAATCAGAATGTTGAATTTTTTTTTTAAAGAATAACAATCTCACCAACCTCAGGTTAAAGGGCTTCTGGGTGATCCTGGAGGTTCCTTCCAGCTCTCTTGTGATCCTTTCATGAATGAGATTCTGTTGGGAGACCAGGGGAAGATTCAGGGGTTGCCTGTGAGGAGACACATTTGGTCAGAGAGCCTGGGAATGGGGAGACAACCCTGTCAGTGCTGAGGATGCTCCTGCACATGTGCCTGAGATAATTATTTAATTGGGTAAAGCATCCATTAGGGAAGATTCGCACTTCCCAGACAGCGTGTGAGTAAACATGTCTATGAGAGTGAAAGAGCTGATCTGAGGAAAGCCAGAGAAAGAGGGAGGGAGAGAAAGATGGAGAAAGATAAAATGAAGGAAGAGGAAGATGAAGAAAAAGGGAGGAAGGGGGGAGAAAGAGAGAGGGAGAGAAAGATGGAGAAAGATAAAACGAAGGAAGAGGAAGATGAAGAAAAAGGGAGGAAGGGGGGAGAAAGAGAGAGGGAGAGAAAGATGGAGAAAGATAAAAGGAAGGAAGAGGAAGATGAAGAAAAAGGGAGGAAGGGGAAGAAAGAAAGAGAGACAGAGGAAGGAAGAGATGGAGAAGAGAATAAAAGGAAGGGAGAGAGAGATAGGTAAGTAGGGAGAGAGGGATGGAGAAAGGAGGATCAAATCAAGTAAGGGAGGGAATAAGAGGAGAAAAAGAGGGAAGAAGGACAGTGAGATGAAGATGCAATGAAGAGAGAGATGGAGAGAGAGGGAGGGAAAGAGAAAAAAAAGAGGAAAAATGGAGAGAAGGAAAGTGGAATGAAAGGGAGAAAGGGACAGAGGGAGAAGGATGGAGAAAGAGAGAAATGAAAAAAGTGGAACGAATGGGAGGGAAAGGGGAAGAGAGAATGAAGTAGAGATGAAGAGAATGAGAGGCAGGAATAAATGGAAAAATGGAGAAAGATGGAGAGAAAGTGTGTGATTCCTTCTACCCTTGGGCTCCCCAAAAGGACCAAAAGAGAAGGAGAATCCAAGATGAGGAGGACACTGTTGACACCTGACAGATTGAGTCCAGGGAAAATTCAAATTGGTTTAAGAGAGAATTAGGTTCAGATCTTACTTTTGAGACAAGCCATGAGTTCCTGAGTGGTCACTTTCTTTCACCCAGTTTTAATTTCCTTAGAATATCCTTACAGAATAAGAACATGCTTCTCAGAGTTTTTATGAGAATTAAATATGATGTTACACTCAAAAAGCCTTGCAAACCTTACCTGGAAGTGTCTGCCACCATCACTACTGCCTATTATTGCTATTACTAGCGCAGGGTTGGGCAGTGAATGGAGAACTGGTTTGGAAGTTGGGGAGGACCTGGGTTCAAATTCTGCCTCCTGCATTGACTAGCTCTGTAACTCTGAGCAAGGTGATTAACTCTCCGAGCCTCAGTTTCCTCATTTGCAAAATGTGGCTAATAACAATTATAAGAGGATGCCAAATATTTTGCAAACTGCAAATCACCATAAAGATAATCACTCACAAAGAGAGCCATCCACCCCAGAGAAAGGACCATGAGAACAGAGTGTGGATTACAGCACAGCATTCTCACTCTGTTGTTATTCGCTTGCATTTTGTTTTCTTTCTCAGTTTCTTTTTCTTCCTTCTTTGTTGTTGGGATTGCTGGGTGAGGACTGGGGTTGTCTGGATGGTGACAAGGTGAGAATTCAGGTTTTCTGGACAATTACAAGGTGAGAACTCAGGTTGACTTGATAGAGGGGGCAAGCTCATTGGCTGGGGTGGTTCTTCCCAGAAGCCCTTGCATTATCCCACGCCCATTCTCTGGGAGGATAAAAAGAGACAGCACTGGGCGCAGAGAGCAGATCGGCCTGGAGAAGGATAAGAGCTGGAGGAGATTCAGAGCCAGGATTCAAGAAGAAAGACTCTGCATTGCATCAGGCTTGACGGGGCTCTCTGCAGGAAGGGAAGTCACTTCTAAGGACAAGAGTTAACAGCAACTGCCTGGAGACAACGGTTCGTTACAGGAAGAAGAATCTGTGGGAAAGATTTGAGTAGAAGACACAGCAGATCTCTTCCCAGAGAGTGATCCGACAGCTTTTAGAGACGACAGCTCGTTACACTTTGTAATGTTCTGTTGTCTCTAAATCTTACTCGTTCTCTTGGGGCAGGTTTCTTTGGGGAGCTTAGCACTTAGCACCTTGTAAGAATCCTAACACTTCTTGACCCGATTTTTCTTGTGCAGCAAGATAACTGTATAAATATGTATACATATATTGGATTTAACATATACTTTAACATATTTAACATCTATTGGACTTCCTGCCGTCTAGGGGAGGAGATGGGGGAAAAAGGGGAAAATTTGGAACAAAAGATTTGCAAGAGTCAATGTTGAAAAATTACCCATGCGTGTGTTTTGTAAATAAAAAGTTTTAATAAAAAATTGTTAAAAGATCAAAAATAATAATAATAATCACTCCAAAAAAAGCTTTTTTAATTCCTGAAATACTCCACTGATTCTGTGACCTCGACCATTCAGCTGTCACCTCCAAACATCCCAGTCCATCCACGCTGATCCGCCCTAGGTAACTGCTGCACATGTGCTCCCAGAAGTTCACCCAGGGAGGGGGGTGTCCGCTATTGCTGGAAGTCTTCCTCTAATATTTGTTTGTTGCTTCATCGCTTATTTATTATTAGAGGCATCCTGGCAGAGTAGATAGAGTGCTAGTCTTAGAGTTAAGAAAATGAGATTCCAAGCTTGTCTCTGACACCTACTAGCTGTGTGACTCTGGACAAGTCACTTAACCTCAAATACCTCAGGCAATCACCTTGAACTTCTCAGATACAATGGGAAAAAATCTTGGGCCTAAATTTGAATCTTTTTCTATTTCTGGTATGATCTGGAGAAAGTCATTTGATCCCTCTAGATCTCAATTTCATCTACAGAATGAGGGAGTGGGTTGATTCCTACTCAGAATGTTTATTCCAATTCAAAATAGACAAGACCTAAATGAAATTCTGGACAGGCTGTAATCATGCTGCTGGAGGGAGTTCCCTGAGGAAAATTGTGTGTGTTACTGTGAATCTAGAGGAGGAGTGCTGGGCAGCTTGCTTGCCACCTTATTCTCTGGTGAGGTTTTGGACACTGCAGTCAAAGCGGACCCGCTGCATCCCCTGGTCTCGCCTTAGCTGCTCCTCCTGATTGGTCTCTCATTCTCCCTATTGCTCCCTATTAGCATCCTCTCCATCCACCGTTGGGCTCCAAGTCCAAAAGGCCTTTAGGATTTGATATATATCAATATAAATCATTCCCGGGGGCATTTTCCCTGATCCCACCGAATTCCCGCAACTTCCTTTTGCTTTGCAATCATTCTCAGGCTCTTTGGAGGCCTGGATGTCTAGTCTCCTCAGCTGGGTGCCAAAGGCTCAACCTACTTGGGGGAGGGGGACATCCCTCAATAGTCCCTCAAGAAGCCAGGGCCGTTCCTCTCTAAGCCAAGCGGAGGCACCTGAGGGTGGGAGCTGTGTCTCCCTCGGGCTGGAGGTACAGGGTCCACAAAACCGGGGGTCCCCAAAGACAGGAGGATGCCGGGATAGAAATGGAGGTGGGCCCTCCTATTGCCCAGGGCCCTCTCAGGCCGTGGCCTGTTTATCCCCCATCATGCCCCTCTGCCGCCCAGTCCAAGGCCGTGGGACCACCTCCGGGGGCAGAAGGAAGGCAGGATGACCCGCTCTCCGGCTCACCTCTCTCTGGAGCCTGCTGGGTCCCAGGTCTCTCCTGCCCCTCCCTCCGAGGCCCAGGAGACGGGGTCACATGGGGGGAGGGGAGAGCAGGGCTTGGGAGTCAGGTCCCGCAGCCGGGGAAGTGGCGGCGGAGGAGGAGGAGGGAGGGCTGGGAGCGGGGGGAGGAGGAGGGAGGAGGGGAAAGGAGGAGGGAGAAGGGGAAGGGAGGAGGGAGAAGGGGAAGGGAGGGAATGAGTGGAAGCAAAAACAAATAAAGAGTTCAAATGCGAGGCGATTAAAAAAATAAATGGAAGGCCGGCGAGATAAGGCTCGGGCGCCGGGGCCGCCTCGTTAACATTCATTGGATGGCATAATCAGGCCTCATTATCTCAAATTGGCTGCATATTTGCCCTCGGATGCTAATTTACAGTTGGCTGCCAGCGCTCTGGGCCTGTTTTGACTAAAATATGATTGCGCTTCGCGAGCCGGCGCTTAGCTGTCGGGCATCCCGGCCGGCCGCGCCGCCGCCGCCGCCGCCCTTTTCCATCAAGCCGCGCGCCCCGCCGCATCCCGATTATGGGCGGCCTGTTTTGCGTAGAAATGGCATTTCTAAGCCTCCCAGTTAAATTAGAGCCTTTATCAGTTTCTTGGGGGGGATGGACAGTTTATCATTAATCTCGAGAAAAGGAAATAGGAGAAATAATGTTTTTTTGGTTGGGTTTTACGGAGAGGGGCCGGGGAGGCTCCGACTCCCTCCTCTCTGCCCCTCCTCCTCCTCCTCCTCCTCCTCCTCCTCCTCCTTCCCTCCCTCCCGCGGATTTTTTCTCTATGACCTTTAAAGGTCTGGAACTCTCGGCCTGTTTCCTCTCCCGAGCCCCGTGGGCAGCCGAGGCCGCCCTGGTACCTCTCCTTTGGAGGGGATGAGGGAGGGGGGGAGGTAGGGGGAGGGGGAGGGGAGGAAGAACAAATCTCTAAGCCTCAAGCTGGGAATGGACGTATGTGAGGCTCTGCCGCGGTTCTGGAAGGGGGAGGGGACGGGAGAAAGCTCTGGTACTGCGGAGCCAGGAGGCCTTGGGTTCCAGCTGTGATCCCTCAGGAAACAACCCACAGGTGCAGGGAACTCCCCACCCCAGCAGCAGGCCCCGGAAGCGAGGATGGATGCTCAAGGTCACGTAGAGAGGGCCAGTCAATGGCTAGAGCTGGAGTTCAGTCCAGGGAGGACTCTGGAATCTGGGGCTGCTTTCCAAGGCGCGGTGGCCCGCCTGTATCACAAAGGATCATAAAATGGGCCAAAATGTAGCAGCCCTTTGTGTAGTGGCGAGGAACTGGAAACTGAGGGGATGCCTCAGCTGGGAAAAGGCTGAATAAGTTATGGCACAGAATGTTATGGAATATTATTTTTAATTGTGGTTTTGTTTACCAGACATATGCATGAGTAATTTTACAACATTGACAAGTGCCAAACCTTTTGTTCCAATTTTCCCCCTCCTTCCCCCCCCCATGGCAGATTGACCAATACATGTTCAATATGTTAAAGTATAAATTAAATACAATATATTGTATATGATAATTGTATATTGTATATACATATGCAATGTATATATATATAGTATATTATAATTGTATATTGTGTGTATATATATATATGTGTGTGTGTGTATATATATATATGTATATATAAATTAAATACAATATATGTGTACATGTCCAAACAGTTGTTTTGCTGTACAAAAAGAATCGGGGAATATTATTCTTCTATAAGAAACTCATTTCAGAAATGATTTCATTGATTTCAATGATTTCAGAAATTCATTGATTTCAGAAAGGCCTGGAGAGACTTACATGAACTGATGCTGAGTGCAATAAGTTGAACTGAGAGAAACAGCAACAACAAAATGATGTGCTGATCGGTTCTGATGGACGTGGCTCTTTTCAGCAGTGAGGTGATCCAGGCCACTTCCAACAGACTTGTGATGGAGAGAGCCGTCTGCACCCGGAGAAGACTGTGAGGACTGAATATGGATCACAATGTATTATTTTCACCTTTTTTAGTTGTTTGCTTGCTTTTTGTTTTCTTTCTCATTTTTTCCTTTTTTTTTTTTGTTTTTTTTTTTTTGTTTTTGTTTTTTGTTTTTTGTTTTTCTTATGCAGCATAATAAGTGTGGAAATATGTATAGAAGAATTGCACATGTTTAACATGTATTGAATTTCTTGCTTTCTAGGAGAGGGAGTCCAGGGAAGAGAGGGAGAAAAAAAAAAAGGAACACAAGATTTAATAAGAATGTTGAATTATGCTCATTACCTATGGGATTTAATTTTATAAATATCTTCCTTTGGATGAAATTCTTTTAGTATTTAAAATGCATTGTTCAATACTCCCATGGCTCAGTGATAGATGGTAGATTTTCTCTCTAATAATTCAGATGGATAATATCCATACCTGCTAATCCAGACCAGGAAGAGGAAATCCACGAAGCATGTGAAGAGCCTTTCTCATTTGCTCTTGATATCACAAGGATATTATTGGCTATTTATCAGTTACCCTTCTTTTACTTTGGCTAATCCATATTCTTGCTTGATCATGCTTTCAAAATGCATGTCATGTGTTTAAAAATATAATAATAAAAGATGTCTTTTGTCCAAAAAAAAAAAAAAAAAGAATGAATGTTGAAAACTATCTGCATATATTTTGAAAATAAAAAGCTAATTTTTTTTTAAAGGCTCAGTGGTGGCCTGGGAGTCAAGAAGATCAAATGTGATTATCTATCTATGTGCATATATATGTATAAATGTGTGTATATATATTATGTGTGTGTAATTTCTTTTTTGGCAAACCTTAAAATGCTAGCTATTATTAAGTCGAGGCATTTGTCATCAGCCCTTGGCTCCAGAATAGAGTAGAACTAACTGTCCTCCAGAGAGCCTGACTAATTCCTCCTCCGCCTCCCACCTCCAGTGTCAGAGCCATTTTGTCCATAGTTCTAACCCAAACAGCAAGTCTTGGTTAGAAGAGGGAACTGGGAAGGGGAGGGCACATATTTATTAAGTCCCTATTGTCTGGTATTTTACAACTATAATCACATTTGAACTCACAACAACCCTTATTTTACAGTCAAGGAAACTAGGGCAGAGAGAAGTTAAGAGCTTTGTTTTGGATTACATAGCTAGTATGTGTCTGAGGCCAGAATTGAACTCAGGTCTACTTAGATCCCTACATTGCAAAGACATTTCCAATAACTTCTGAATTTTTTTTTAAGGGACAGGAAGGGACTCAAAAAGTGGATTCACAACTGGAAAAGACTTTAAAACAGAGTGTTGAATCTAGAAGGAACTTTTCAAGGTCATCTAGTCCAACTCCATTTTATAAATGAGAAAATTGAAGCTCTCTAAGAGAAGTGATTTTTAAGGTTTATTTCTGCATATTAAATGACATGTCCTCCTTCCTTTGGGCCTTCATTCCCAGGGAACTTTGTTGTTCCTGCTTTACCAGCCTTCCCTTTCCATCTCTCCACTGCTCATCTCACCACCTCAATATCCCTTTGAGCTAGGAGGACATTTAGATCCCTGCCCCCTACTTCCCTAGGTCTAGAAGGTCTGCTGGGGATGGGCATGAATGACAGATGCCCTAACCTATCTTTTAAGCGTGCTGAGGACTGAGCACTCCTAACTGGTTTAGAAAATGGAAAAGGAAAAATGGAGAGACCCTAGATGGGAGGGGGGCAGGGATGGAGGAGGGGGGCAAGGGAGGCCTGGAAATTATGTGAAACCTGAAATAGATGTGATACAGATTTTTTTAGAGCCCTTTAAAGAGCTGAAGTCATTTGGTGAATTTAGGCATGTATTATGTATAGCTGAGATTGGTCATAAAATTATATTTGGTATATTTAGAGATGTGAAGCCCTGGGGGAAAAAACAGAAATTGTGGAGGGAGAGAGGAGAAGCATCTTTTCTGATTGTTTTTGGAAATGTCTTTGTGAGGGAAAAAAATGTTTTTTCTCTGAAATTTTCTAGGTTACCTTCCCCGACCCACATCCCGAATAAATGGACTTTTTTCCTTCCAGCAAGAGAAGTATCTGGGTCCAGGCAGTGTTCCAAGGACAGAGAAGACGATGCTATGACCCCCATAACCCTATGGTACATTGGGGAGGGAGGGAAAGAAAGGGGCACAGGAATCACAGAACCAGACTACCAGACTGGAAGGGATCTGTACCCCTCTTCTGAGGGACCATGCCTATAACAAGACTAACATTCTTATAAGGCTTTAAGATTTGTAATGTACTTTGCCAATATTGTCTTATTTGACCTTATAATAGCCTCGTAATATTTACAATAGGGATGGAAATTGCCTGAGACTTAAGGGGGACTCAATCTCGAGCTAGTGATGGAGTTCCCTGATGGCCTAAGCACAGTCACGGGGCCCGTGTGGCCAAACCAGAAGCAAAGAAGCCCCATCCAAGTGAATCCTTACAGAAAATCATTCCCCTGCCAGGACTGTGTCAACCTCCTGTTGGTAACGGTTACATGATTTACAAGCATCTCGCTTCTTTCCAATCCCAAATGCAATCTACTGGATTGTCCAGTCACTCCTGGGCTTCTAAACATGGCGCCTGCGACAGAGCATAATATCCCAGAAGAGGGTGAGCAGGATGGGATGTCTCCTTATTATCAGGCCAGGTCCCTCTCTTCAGGCAGTCCAAGCTCACCTTAGCTTTTAAGAATGCTTGTCTCACACCTGCTGATTTATGGTGAGCTTGCAGTCCACTAATACCCTCAGATCTTTTTCAGACAAACTGCAGCCTAATCCCTCTTCTCCAATCTTAAAAAGTCAATTTCTGGAATTCAGGGATAAGGCTTCATTTTGATGCTTATCAAGGTTTTATTAGATTGGTACCAATCAGTTTCACAAAAAGATCCCTTCAGGGTTGTTTCAGCCCTGGACTTGATTCCTAGGAGATCGGTGTGAAGCTGGATTCTGTTTCTCATCAGTTCTGTGACTTCCTGATAATTTCTTCATCCAATTCCCAAGGCCTCAGTTTCTTTCTGGGTAAAATGAGATGCCTGGATTTGTCCAGGAGGGTTCTTAACCCTGCTGTAGATGCCCTAGACTGGTGAAAATGATGGACTCCCTTCTCAGAATATTTTTAAATGCATAAAAGAAAAAGCAGACGGTGACAAAAGAAATCAGTTCCATTGAAATAAAGATGTCATTCACACACACACTCACACATACACTCACACTCACTCAGACTCACACACACTCACACTCATACACATTCACACACACTCACACTCATACACACTCACACTCACACACACTCACTCAGACTCACACACACTCACACACACTCACACACTCACACTCATACACACTCACACTCTCACACACACTCACTCAGACTCACACACACTCACACTCACACACACTCACACACACTCACACTCATACACACTCACACTCATACACACACACTCTCACACACACTCACACACTCACACTCACACACACTCACTCAGACTCACACACACTCACACACTCACACTCATACACACTCACACTCTCACACACACTCACTCAGACTCACACATACACTCACACTCACTCACTCACACACATACACACACTCACACACACATACACTCATACATACACACACACATACACACTCACACACACATACACACACTCACACACACATACACTCATACATACACACACTCATACACTCACACACACATACACTCATAGATACACACACTCACACACACTCACACTCATACACATTCACTCACACTCACTCACACTCATACACACACTCACACACTCACTCAGACTCACACACTCACACTCACACACACTCACACACACTCTCACACACTCACACACACTCTCACACACTCACACACACTCACACACACTCACACACTCACTCAGACTCACACACTCACACTCACACACACACTCACACACACACATACACTCACACATACACTCACACACACATACACACACACTCACACACACATACACTCATACATACATTCACACACACACTCACTCACACACACATACACACACACACATACACTCATACATACACACACACTCACACACTCACACACACATACACACACACATACACTCATAGATACACACACTCACACACACTCACACTCATACACACACTCACACACTCACTCAGACTCACACACTCACACTCATACACACTCACACTCTCACACACACTCACACACACTCACACACTCACACTCACTCACACACACATACACACACACACACTCACACACACTCACACACACATACACACACTCACACACATACATGCACACACACACACACACACACACTCCACATACACTCACACACACTCACACATACACTCACACACACTCACACATTTACACTCACACACACTCACACACTACACTCACACACTCACACACTCACACTCACACACATACACACACTCACACACACTCATACATACACTCACACATACATTCACACACACACTCACACACACACATACATACACTCACACATACATTCACACACACACTCACTCACACACATACACTCATACATACACACTCAGACACACACACACACACATACATACACATTCACACACACACACTCACACATACACTCACACACTCACACACACTCACACACACTCACACATTTACACTCACACACTCACACTCACACACATACACACACTCACACATACTCATACATACACTCACACATGCACACACACACTCACACACACACACATACATACACTCACACATACATTCACACACACACTCACTCACACACACATACACTCATACATACACACTCAGACACACACACACACATACATACACATTCACACACACACACACTCACATACACTCACACACATCACACACTCACACTCACACACATACACACACACTCACACATACTCATACATACACACATACATTCACACACACTCACACACACATACATACACTCACACATACATTCACACACACACTCACTCACACACACATACACTCATACATACACACTCACACACACACACATACATACACATTCACACACACACACACTCACACATACACTCACACATACACTCACACACACTCACACACACACTCACACACACACATACATACACTCACACTCACACACTCATACATACACTCACACATACATTCACACACACACTCACACACACTCACTCACACATACACTCACACACACTTCACACACACATTCACACATACACACACATACACACTCACACACACACTCACACATACATTCACACACCACTCACACACACACTCACCACACACACTCATACATACACACACACACACACACACACACACACACACACCATATGAGTTTCACAGAATGCTCTGATACATCACGGACCTGGGGGTCCCAGGTCCAAAACTCCCGGACACAGGGATCTGCTGGCAAATGTTTAATAACAGCACCGAGTCCCATCAAAATATTTTTGACACTCGTTTGGCTCGATCTGCTTCATGGCCTTTTCTAAGCCAGGCTGGCTTCAGCACCCCTGGGGGCTGGGGGGGGGGGGGGCGGGCCCGCAACGGGACAACTATGACAAGATAATAAATAAAACAACCATCAGGAAAAGTAAAGGCGCTTTTCCCCGCGGACCCTCCTTGGTTCCAGGCTTCTTCTGGCTCTCGAGCTTCTGCCCCGCCCCGGAAGCTGCTGGAGGCAGCCCTTTTGGGACAGAGCAAAATCACACGCCGATTCCCGGCTGCTCTGGGCTCGGGCAGGGACCTCCGTCTGCTTCGGCTGAGGCAGGCTTCGAGGCTGACTTGGCCCTGCCCTGGCTGCTGACTCGGCCTCCGCTCCCTCCTTCTCCCTTCCTGCCGCCGTGCCGGGGCGTTCCCTCCGAGAGGGCCTGTGCCGGGGCGAGCCACCGGCCTCGCGGCCGCCGCCTCCGCGGACTCCTCTCGCGGAACGCCGGGGGAGGGAAGGAGTCGGTGCTGTTGGGGCAGGAAAATCAGCTCCTGCTTCCCAGACGAGGAGCTGTCCAGCTCCTGCCGGGAGACTTCGGGGCCGGGCTGAGGAGACGTGGGGAGGGGTGAAGGCACCCACCAGGCCTCTGGGGCAGCCCGCTGGGCCGTGCGGTCGGTTTGCTGTGGCAACTTCCCACTCCCACCCTTGGGGCCATTAACCCGGGTGGGGCCTCCGCTGAGCAGCTCTTGAGGTACCGGAGGGTCAGCTGTCCGGAGGTTTCTCTTCCTCTGGTTCTCCTGCCGCAGCCCTCGGGCGGCGCGGAGATCCTAGGAGAACACAAACGCTTCGGGAGCAGAGGAGCACTCCATTTGTTCTTGTACACAGCAGAGACTCCTTTGCCCCAGGTGCTTAATAAATGCTGGGGGTGGCTCAAGCTGTTCCCCAGAGCAGTTGGCACCGCCTCTGCCTCCCCTGGTTGGAGTCTGACCACAGCCAGAAAACAAAAGGAGACAGAGCAGGAATCTCTGCCCTGTACTTGCTGTGATCGCCTCCAGGTGGGACTCTCCTTTCTTGCTTTCTCAGCTGCTGCAACTCTTTAGTCATGTTTGGGGCTTGCAGTCCATAAACCCTCAGGATCTTTTTTGGACACACTGTTCCATAGCTCTGCTACTCATGAAGTGAATCCTTTAGACCTTGGAAAGATTTACATTTATCCTATTGATTTCCTTTTCCTATGTTTGTTTGTTATAATGCTCTAACTTCTTTTTGGATCCGAATTTAGTTTATCAGCTGCCTCTTTTCCACAACCCTCCTCCATTTTGTGCCTTCACAATCTTCTGCCACCATTCTCACATCTTTCTGAGGTTGTACTCACATCTGAAATCTTACACTTGGGGATGTAGCTTATTGTCAAGAAAGGCATCTGAGATGCTGCTGCCTCATAGCTCCTTGCATATCTTGGCTAGCGACTGCAGCAGCCATATATGTTCCCCATACCAGTCCAGGAATCATTCTCACTTAGCAGCTAAAATGAAGAGAATTTCTCCCTCCATCCCTCCCTCTTTCCCTTCTTCCTTTCCTTCTCTCTGTCTCTCTGTCTCTGTCTCTATCTCTCTGTCTCTCTCTCTGTCTCTATCTCTCTGTCTCTGTCTCTCTCTCTCTCTCTCTCTCTCTCTCTCTCTCTCTCTCTCTCTCTCTCTCTCTCTCTCTCTGTCTCTCTCCCTCTCTCTCTCTCTCTCTCTCTCTCTCTCTCTCTCTCTCTCTCTCTCTCTCTCTCTCTGTCTCTCTGTCTCTCTCTCTCTCTCTCTCTCTCTCTCTCTCTTTCTCTCTCTCTGTCTCTCTCTCTCTCTCTCTCTGTCTCTCTCTCTCTCTCTCTCTGTCTCTCTCTGTCTCTCTCTCTCTCTCTGTCTCTCTCTCTCTCTCTCTCTCTCTCTCTCTGTCTCTCTCTGTCTCTCTCTCTGTCTCTCTCTCTCTCTCTCTCTCTCTGTCTCTGTCTCTCTCTCTCTCTCTCTCTCTCTCTCTCTCTCTCTCTCTGTCTCTCTGTCTCTCTCTCTCTCTCTCTCTCTCTCTCTTTCTCTCCTCTGTCTCTCTCTCTCTCTCTCTGTCTCTCTCTCTCTCTCTCTCTGTCTCTCTCTGTCTCTCTCTCTCTCTGTCTCTCTCTCTCTCTCTTTCTCTCTCTCTGTCTCTCTCTCTCTCTCTCTCTGTGTCTCTGTCTCTCTCTCTCTCTCTCTCTCTGTCTCTCTCTCTCTCTGTCTCTCTCCCTCTCTCTCTCTCTCTCTCTCTCTCTCTCTCTCTCTCTCTCTCTCTCTCTCTCTGTCTCTCTCTCTCTCTCTCTCTCTCTCTCTCTTTCTCTCTCTCTGTCTCTCTCTCTCTCTCTCTCTGTCTCTCTCTCTCTCTCTCTCTCTGTCTCTCTCTCTCTGTCTCTCTCTGTCTCTCTCTCTCTCTGTCTCTCTCCCTCTCTCTCTCTCTCTCTCTCTCTCTCTCTCTCTCTCTCTCTCTCTCTCTCTCTCTCTCTCTCTCTCTCTCTCTCTCTCTCTCTGTCTCTGTCTCTCTCTCTCTCTCTCCTTTCTGGGATGTTTCAAGGTTGTTATGGCACGTTTGACTTTCGCTACACATTCTGTCAAACATCTACTGTATGTGTGCTTTGTACTTGATCATGAGGTTATACAGATGAAAATAAGACAGTCCTATTCTAAAGGAAAATACATTCTCTGAAAAACAACATACACACAAAATAATTCATATGCAGCTTTGGAAACATGAGCTTATCTCACCAATGCATTATGAGCCTTTAGACACCTGATGCTATTTTATAGTCCTGATCCCCATTTTGTATTCATCAATACAAACTAGGCTATTTCAGCTTTGTCACTTTATGCGTCTAAGTTGGTGTCTGAATTCCTATGCAACACAGTCTGTCTGTTTTGCCATGCCCTCCACATCAAATTTTCGGTTTCTCGTCAAAATTACATCAATCCTGAAATCCGCATTTCTCTGCTTTTGTTGTTCGTATCTTTGAGTCGTATCCAACTCTTTGACGTTGAATTTTTCTTGGCGAAGATTGATGCTATATTTTATTCTCAAAGTTCATTTTACAGATGAGAAGGAAATGACCAGGATTAAATGGCTTGTCCAGGTCCCACAGTTATAAATATCTGGAATCAATTTTGAAGTCAGGTCTTTGGGAACTCACACAAATCCCTAACCAAATGGTCTTGCAAACGGGCTCATAGGATTTATGAAAAGGATCTTAGAAACCATATAAGTCTAATATCTTCATTTTATTTTTATTTTACTTCTTCCTTCTTCTTGGGTTGACTTTCCTGGCAGAATGTTCATCCAGGACCAATGCTCTATCCACTGCACCATCTAGCTGCTCCTTTAGCATTCATTTTACAAGATTCTGAGGTCCAAAATTTTCTCCCTCCTTCTCTCCCCCCCTCTACTGAAGATGGTAAGCAGTTTGATATATACATGTGCTATCATGTAAAATATTTCCACATTAATTGCAATTGTGAAAGAAAAAGAAAAAAGAGAAAGAATAAAGTATGTGGGGAAAAGTATGCTTCATTCTGAGTTCACCAGTTCTTTATCTGGATGTGGATAACATTTTGCTTCATGCTTTGTGCTTGCCTGAGATCATTGGATTGTTGAGAAGAACTGAGCCGATGATAGCTGATCATCATAAATTGTGCTGATACTATGTACAATTTTTTCCTTGTTTTTGCTCATTTCACTTTGCATTGATTTGTACAAGTCTTTTCCATTTTGAAGAAGAAAGAACAAAAACAAGAATAAGAATAAGAACAAGAACAGAAAGAATAATAAGAAGAAAATGTCCATAGGTTTCACCAAACTGTAAAAAGTATCCATCCATAACACCCAGAAAGTTAAGAACCTCTGCTGCACGACAATGAGATCACAAGACCTCAAATTTAAAGCAAGAAGGGACTGCAAAGATCATCAGTCCTATTCATGTACCTTCTGACTCCAAATCCACAGCTTTTCCCATTGTATCACACATCATTTCTATCCCAGCAATCAGTTCCAATTTATAAGTTAAAATTAGCTAATAAAATGACTCCTCCTTGGTTCCTCTATTTTTTGAAGAACGAAACTATCATTAAGGCAAAGTTAGAAATTACCAGCTCTTTGTTCAGCAGATTCTGGGTATTTGAAGTCATGCCTTTCCTGAAACTCTTCTCTATTTCCTTTTTCTATCCAGATGGTCTATTCTGTTGACACGATCACTTCTATTTTTGTCTTTCATTGGTCTTCACCTCAATGACATCCACCATACTTCCTCCCTAGAGTTCTTGGATTTTCTTATCTAATGTTACACTACTATCCTTTTCTTCTCCCTTTCTTTTGAATTATTAACATCCTTCCAAGGTATATATTTCAGTCATCCCATCAAATCTCATAATACCTATGATATTACATTTGCCTCCTTGCTTTTTTGTTATTGTTCAATCATTTTTCAGTCATGTCTGACTCTTTGTGACTCCATTTGGGGTATCCTTGTCAATGATATTAGAATTGTTTGCCATTTCCTTCTCTAGGTCACTTCAGAGATGAGTAAACTGAGGAAAACAGGATGGATATCTGAGGCTGGATTTGAACTCATCAAGATATGTCTTTCTGATTCTAAGCCCCCTGTTCTATCTACTGCACCATGGAGCTTCCCTCCTTGCTGTAGGGCTTTTAATTCCTTCTGCTTATTACCCATAGCTTTTGCATGTTAAAATATGGAGATATGTATGTAATATATATAACGTAACATATAATGTATATATTAGCATATATTTTATTACTTACTCCTTTGTTAGATTTTGTCTCTTATTAATTTCTCTACTATTTTTTCCTCCCTACATATTGCTATTTTCTGTGATATCTCAGTTGATAGACATGTACTGACTGTTTTCTCTCTTTCTCTTCCCTTCTCCCTTCCTAAAGCCCTTGTACAAGATGCTAGGCAAATACATTCTCACCAGTCCTTGTTCAGTCCCTCCCATCCCTGGCCAAGAGACTGTCATTTTATATTTTAAGTCATGGTCTTGAAATCCAAATCACATTCTCAGACAACATCTTCTTAACCATGTGTTTGTTCATTTCCCAAATGGCTTTTCTCTTTTAACTTCTTTACTTTTTGAAGGGTAGCTATGATGAAAATATATCCCTAAAGTATTTCTTCCCAATACTCAGTTCCTTCTAGAAGGGACACCCCTGTCTTTATAAATCTCTAGAAGTGAGTAATAGTATGTTGAGAAGTATTACGAGGCTCTCTCATGTTTCAGATATATCTCTATTATTGTTATTAGTCAATAAAAGATAACCTCAGTATGCCTTAGCAGGGAAGATACCCTGAAATCATTTTTCTTCTTTTTTAAATTTTATTTATTAAAGTTTTTTTTTCAAAACATAAGCATGGATAATTCTTCGACATTAACCCTTGAAAAACCTTGTGTTCCAATGTTCCCTCCTTCCCCCATCCCCTCCCTAGATGGCAAGTAGTCTAATATTTGTTAAACATAGTAGAAATATGTTAAATCTGATATATGCATACACATTTATACAATTATATTGCTGCACAAGAAAAATCAAATCAAACCAGAAAAAATGAGAAAGAAAATAAAATGCAAGCAAACAACAACAAAAAGACTGAAAATGTCATGTTGTAAACCACACTCATTTCCCACAATGTTCTTTCTGAGTGAAGATGACTCTCTTCATCACAAGACCATTGGAATTGGTCTGAATCATCTCATTGTTGAAGAGAGCCATGTCCATCAGAATTTTTCATCGTACAATTTTGTTGTTGCTGTGTACAATGATCTCCTGGTTCTGCTTATTTCACTAAGTGAATCAATAGTGATTTGGAGCACCTTTACATATAATTAGAAATGGTTTCAATTTCTTCATCTGAAAATTGTATGTTCATATCTTTTGACCATTTATCAATTGGAGAATGGCTTGAATTCTTATGAATTTGAGTCAATTTTCTATATATCTTAGAAATGAGGCCTTTATCAGAACCTTTGAATATAAAAATATTTTCCCAGTCTATTGCTTCCCTTCTAATCTTGTCTGCATTAGTTTTGTTTGGACAAAATCTTTTTAACTTAATATAATCAAAATTATCTATTTTGTGGTCATAATGATCTCCAGTTCTTCTTGGGTCACAAGTTCCTTCCTCCTCACAGATCTGAGACATAAACTATCCTATGTTCTTCTAATTTGTTTATAGTATCATTCTTTATGTTTAGATCATAAACTCATTTCTACCTTAAGTTAAGTGTTAAGTATGGATCAATGCCTAGTTTCTGTTATACTAGTTTCTCATTTTCCCAGCAGTTTTTGTCAGATAGTGAGTTTTTATCCCAAAAGGTCGTTTGGGGTCTTTGGATTTGTCAAACACTAAATTACTATAGCCATTGACTATTTTGTCCTGTGAACCTAACCTATTCCACTGATGGACTACTCTATTTCTTAGCCAGTACCAAATGGTTTTGATGACTGCTGCTTTATAATATAATTTTAGGTCTGGTACAGCTAGACCACCTTCATTTGTTTTGTTTTGTTTTGTTTTTTATTAAGGCCCATGAAATTCTTGACCTTTTGTTCTTCTAGATGAATTTTGCTACTACTTTTTCTAGATCTGTAAAATAATTTCTTAGGAGTTTGATTGGTATGGCACTAAATAAATAGATTCATTTAGGTAGTATTGTCATTTTTACTACTTGAAGTCATTTTTCTCAGGGGAATGGATGAATAAGCTGAGAACTCCATCCATTACTTTACTCATCTCCTTCATAATGAATGAATGAAGCATTTATGAAGTACTTACTGTGTCCAAAGCTCTGAGAGAAATCCCATTCTGATGGGAGAGGGATGAAGAGAGCATATCTGGAAAGGTTCAGCTTTCAATCAGATGCAAAAGTTTGGGGGCCATTGGTGCACAGCATCAAAGTAGAGTTCAGTCTTCTTCCTCAGTGTTATTTCCACTGATAAGAACCATGTCATTTTCTATTATTGAACCATTTGGTAGGCCAAAGACCTTGGGGGGCAGAGTTTTCTTCCCTGGGTCATCAGTAGTTGTAGCTGCATCCCTGAAGAAGCTGATTTCTCTAGAGGTCACTTCCCAGGATGATGGCTGAAGGCACTGCATTGGGAGCATTGCTATTCTCAAGGCTCTTACTCAAGCTGGAGTCCTTGGCAATCTCCATCAGCATGTGATCAAAGTGCTTTGACTTTCCTAGATGCTTCCGCTGAGCCAGCCTCCCTGCACTACAGGGTGCAGGGGGCAATTGGTGAGTATGGCTGGCCTCCCCTGTCCAGGAGTTACTTCCCAGATGGTGACTGAGAGGCTGCATTGGAAGCAGAGTTGCTGGTCTGGAAGGGTTGTCATGCAGACTGAATATTAAAGAAAGATTCAGATAGTCGTTAGAAATTTACCTTCTAGCTCATTATCTTGCTAAATTTATTTCCAACTTTAATTAACTTCTTGGTTGGCTTTTCAAAATCTAAATTCACATCATCCACAGATAGAGTTATTTTAGCCTCTTCTTTGTCAAAGCGAGTTTGATGGACAAGATGTTGACAGACAGAAAGAGAGATGGGAGCATCCCAGGACACAGAAAAGCACTAGATTATTTGGGAAACAGAGGAGTCCAGTTTGACTGGAGTTGGGCCTGGAGATGTAATGAATGGGAAATGAGATTCTGAAGGTAAATTGGAGCCAAACCTTGGGTGTTTATTAGCTGGGTGACTTTGGTCGAGTCATTTGTAATCTCTCAGTCACATTCTCCTCATCTTTAAAATGGAAAAATTCATGGAACCAACTTCACGGCCTTCTTATAAAGATTGGGACAATGTGTCAAGTGCTTGTAGCCTTTAAGGACCTATTTAAATGTTTGTTTGTTTTGTTTTTTGCAAATGACTTATTTAAATGTTAGCTATTATCCAATCTCCTATTACTACTCTTCTATTTTAAGAAATACCTTTGATAACTGTTTGGACATATATACATATATTGTATTTAACATATGTAACATGTATTGGTCAACCTGCCATCTGGGGGAGGAGGGGGGAGGAAGGAGGGGGAAAATTGGAACAAAAGGCTTGGCAATTGTCAATGCTGTGAAATTAACCATGCATATATCTTGTAAATAAAAAGCTATAATAATAAAAAAAAAATCAATCAAGGTTAGTCCATTTTCACCTATACCATAATTAAACCTATACTCTATTCAAAAAAAAGAAAGAAATACCTTTGTTTTGAACTAATTATATTTCTTATCTGAGTAAAACACACTGGTGGGGACTCTGAGCTATAGTTTTAGTGGATGGGGACGCTGCAGAATATGGTGACCCTAGATTAGCTCATCTAATGGGACATGGTGAGTCAGGAATACCTACAGGTGCTAAATACATATCTGTGTTTGCTGAATAAACAAATGAATGAACGAATGGATGATGCTATATTCCCA
This sequence comes from Sminthopsis crassicaudata, assembly GCF_048593235.1. Lineage (NCBI taxonomy): Eukaryota > Metazoa > Chordata > Mammalia > Dasyuromorphia > Dasyuridae > Sminthopsis > Sminthopsis crassicaudata. The sequence continues at coordinate 28,518,485 of NC_133618.1, forward strand.
AAGCCTCCCAGGCAGACCCCAGACTCCCTTCTGGGACTCATCCGGGTTCTCTTCTCCACAGAGAGACGCTGCAGAGAGAAGGCTCCAAAGAACTGGCTTCCCAAAAGCCTAGCTTCTCCTTTCAGCCCCCTGTGAAGTAGCCGTGTGACTGTCAGTGGTTCACTTCCCATCTCTGGACCGGTTTCTTCCTCTGCCAGTGAGGAGGGCGGGCATCCGTTGGTCCTGTGATTGTTCCCAGTCTTCCCTAAGACTATTTCTTTCTTCAGCTTCCCCCAACCTTCCCCCCATTTGAGGTCTCCCCAGAATGCAAAGCGGGGTCTGAGGTTTGACCTCGAATCGCCTCGTTCCAGCTTTAAAGGCCCTTTGGAAATCACCCCTGGGGATGTCTGCAGTTAGGAAGCTGGGGATTCAAGGGCCGCCACTTCGTGGCTGTGGGGATGCTCTAACTCTCCTCTGGGAGAGCGCGTGAATGCTTTGCGCGGCCTGCTTTGCCCCGGTCGGCCCACAGCTGGAACCCTGTGCCGTGTCTGGTCCCGCGTGAGGAAGGGGCGGCCGGATAGATGGGGGCTTGGGAAGACGGGTCGCGCGGGGGCTTGTGGGGGAAAGCAGAAGTTGAACTTGGGAAACGGATCGGGTGGCTCTGGCTCCGTGGCTGCCTGGAAGTGCTGCAAGGACTCACGGGAGCGAGCCTAACTTCCCCGCTCGCTAGCAAACGTCTCCCAAAGTACGGCGGGGCGGTAGCCGGGTCCCTTCCCCGAGGCTTCGGGCACAGCCACAGCCTGCTGGACTCAGTGTGACCTCGGGGTCCCTCGCGGCGCCGAGATCCCCCTCATCTCCTAATTCGCCGAGGGGGATGAAGGGGATGCCGGGAAGGCGATTACGGGGCGGCTGCGGAGAGTCGCAGGGGACAGAGGGACGCGGGGCACCCGAGGGAGGGAGGGCGCCCCGCAGCAAAGCCATCAGCAGCCCCCCCGGGCCTGTAAATAGAGCAGAGTTCTATTTACATTATTAGCCTTTCAAACGAGCCAATCGATATTTTGCCGCGGGCCGGGCGGGGGCGGCCCTCGGGAGGGGGAGGCCGGCCGGCCCAAGCCGGGGATTACCGGGACGAGAAGGGCAATTGGTTTCCAATCCGCCCGACGTGTTCGGCGCTTTGCTGGGAAGCTTAGGCGGCGGGCGGCTTAGAGGACGCCGGGAAGCGGCGGTGGGGCCGGCGGGCGGGGGAGGACTCCGGGGACGCGGCGTCCCACTTGCAATTGTATCGGAGATTAGGGGAGCGGCCGCGGGGGAGCGGGGCTGTTGACAAACAGAGCGCGCGCCCTGAAATCCCCTGGCCTCAATTCCGGGCCCGCTGCGTTCGGCCAAGGCTGCGTTTTTGCAATCCCAGAGCCGCCCCGCGGCTGCCGAGTCCGGCCGCGACCCCTCCTGCTGGGGTCAAGCACGACGCTCCCGCCCCCAGCTGTCTCCCTCGCAGCCCAGATGTCCTTCCAAGAGCCCATGGGGGGGGGGGGGGGGGGAGAAGGGGCTGCGAAGGAGAGGATAGATCTCAAAGCGGCGTCCGAGAGAGAGGAAAAAGGATGGAGAGAAACCCGGCCCTCGCCAACAGGACCCAGAAGGGAGAAGCAGGAATCGGGCCCTGCCCGCCAAGGGGGCCCAGAAACGTGGGCTGGGGCTGGAGGAAGCGCCGGGATGGAACCGGACACTGCATGGGGCCAGTGAGCTTCTGGGGTCCTCAAACTTTTCAAATAGGGGCCAGTTCAGTCCTTCAGACTGTGGGAGGGCCGGACTAGAGTAAAAACTAAAGCTCACACTCTGTCTCCCCCCTCAGCCCATTTGCCATAACCCCGCTGACTGCATAAACGGCCTCAGCGGGCTGCATCTGGCCCGTGCACCGGAGTTTGAGAAGCCCTGCTATAGACCATGCAGGAAGGTCCTGCTCTCTAGGTGGCCTCCTGCCCAGCTTTGAGCCCAGTATCGCTAGTGATGTTAATGGCACCGCCTGAGAGCCCCTCTGCCAAACCAAGACGCTCACTGCTGTGCACTTCCCCTAAGCTCTGGGAGCCTCGGTTTCCTCATCCCTACAGCCTCCTGTGGTTCAAGGATCTCCGCTGTAGGAAAGCTCGCCACTGAGGCAGATCCACGCCTTTCCATCCACGGATCCTCCCTTGTGTTCCCTCGGGATCACAAAGAGATCAGTGGAGCTCAAAAACTATAAGTAACCCACCAGTCACTTCCAAGGGGTGGCCATTTTCTTTTCTGATAACATGATTCTCCTTCGGAATTCTTTGTGGCTAACATGTAGCTCCCAGTCACTATTTACCTCTTCCCCTGCCCTTGGAATGAGTCTCATTTTCAGTTCTGCAAACTGTTTCCTCTATACTCACAGTCACAGAACATCTGCAAAATGGGGGGTTAATAATGCAGTAATAAAAGCTTTCTCTATAATAAGGATCAAATGACATTATGTCCGTAACTCACTTGGGGGATCTGGAAGCTGTAACATAAATGTCAAGTTATTATTGTTATTTAAATCACAGAATCTCAAGGGACGGTCTCCGAGATCATGGAGTTCAGGGATTACTCAGCTTTCTGTGTGTCCTAGTCCCCTTGGGCAGGATCTAGTAAAGCTCATACATTCCTCCCTAGAATCACATTTTTAAATGCTCAAAATAGAATACCAGGGATGACAAACCAATTATATCAGAATACAGCTATGGAAACAGAGTTTTTTAAAGTTCATGAATCCTTGGTTCAAATCTCATGATTCTAGTCCAATCCATCCTTGACCATGAATCCTCCGTGACATCCCCAGAAAATGACCATCTAACCTTTATTGAGATTTGACTGCCTGCCAAAATAGCCAATTCCACATTTGGAAAAATGTATTTTTCCTTTTTTAAAATAATGAAGCTGAAATATCTCTCTCTCTCTCTGTCGTCTCTCTCTCTCTGTCTGTCTCTCTGTCTCTCTCTGTCTCTCTCTCTGTCTCTCTCTCTCGTCTCTCTCTCTGTCTCTCTCTGTCTCTCTCTGTCTCTCTCTCTCTGTCTCTCTCTCTCTCTCTGTCTCTCTCTGTCTCTCTCTCTTCTCTCTGTCTCTCTCTCTCTCTCTCTCTCTCTCTCTCTCTCTCTCTCTCTCTCTCTCTCTCTCTCTCTCTCTCTCGTCACCCTTGGTTTCCCATTTTGCCCTCTGGAACCAAGCTGAATAAATTGAAATGTTTTTATATGAAGGGCATAAAGGTAACTACTGAAATGGTAATAATAATAATAGACATGTTCATCTTGAATTACTGATTTCAAGCACACAGAATGGTAGTAGTAACAACTATGGCGTGCTTTTGCATCTGCAAAGAATGTTCAGTATTTCATCTCATTTTATCCTCACAACTCCTCTGTGAGAGTAGGGATCAATTTTAACAAAGGGGAAAATGAGTTTCCCCCTTCCCTTCAATCCCAGGTAAATGGCATGGCCACCAGGGCCAAATAGCTTACTGGAAATTCTAACCCAAGTCTACTTCTGATGACCACTGGGTCATCACAAATTTAGAATCAGAAGAGACCATTAGCATATTTAGTCATAGTACCCTCCTCTGGGGTTGGAAGGAACCTTAGAGACTGTCTAATCCAATCCCTTCAATTTTACAGAGGAGGAAATTGAGGCCCAGAGAAGTTCAATGACTAACTAAAGACAATTGGTTCATAAATCCAGAGCTACAAGGGATTTTGGGGGAAGTGGAGGGAAGATATTTGATCCAACACTCATTTTACACAAAACTGATGAAATGGGTTACCTTCGATCAGAAAGGTCATAAATAGTGGAGTTCAAATTTGTGGGTACTAAATGTATCAATGTAAAACCCAAAGGCTGAACATGGGCTCTCTTTTCAGATAGGAATGGCCTCAGGCCTGTTATTTGGTGGTATCAACTTGGTTTAGGATCGCCCAACATAGACAGAGCAAGAGGTTGTGACCCAAGTGATAAGAACCAATCAAAAGGGATCACCCAAGACCAAACACACAATTCTCCCCCAAAAGTAGGAATGTGAGAAATGCCAGGGCTTTAAACTGCCTTGTGAGTAATTAGAACACTGAGAATCCAGAAAGAGATAGGCTAGGGAAGTAATACCGAATAAAAACTAAGAGGCAAAGAGACAGAGACGTGAACATAGGGAGAGAATGAGAGAAGCTAATAGAGAGAGAGAGGAGAGGGAAGGAAAGAAAATAGAGAAGGGAATAAGAAAAAAAAAAAGAAAGTGACAAAAAAGAAAAGAGAGACAGAGGAGAAAGACAGACACAGAGAGAGAGGCAGAGAGACAGAGAGAAGAAGTCAAGCAAAGATATATATACAAGTAGAAAGAGAAAAGGCTAGACATGGAGATTTATTCTGCTGGGCTCCAGAGGACAGAACCAAGAGCCTTGAGTGGGAGTTTGATGAGGAGGGAGCAGATTTTTAGTTCCATGTAAAGGAAAAACCTGACATTGGGAATTGCAGAGACAGAAAGAGAGCTAGATTACTGGAAGAGAAACCGAAGACCAGCTGGAGAAGGAAGTGAGTGGAGCGAATGTCAAAGGAGGACATTCATTCTGGGGCCATTAGAATTGGAGGCAATGGGAGATATTCAGGAGAGAGGCAAAATTACTATGGTGAGTAGAGAGAGCCAGGGAAATCTGAGGGCAAACTCTAGTTCTGACTGGAGTTGTCAAATGTCTGTGACTCTGGGCAAGTTACAGCTCCTCAGTGCCGAGCCTAGGCAGCTCTCAGACCTTATGCTTCAGAGAAGAGGCCAGCCTGCCTTGATAGGGACAAACGGGGGAAAAATCCAGAAGTGTCCATGTCCCATAAGCTCAGTCTGAGGCAACTGAGCCCCTCCCCAACAAAAGCTGATGGGATCCTGGATTGTAGCAGAAGTATAGATTTCAGAAACAGAGAGATTGACCCACTGTATTCTGTCCACCTCAGACTTCACCAAGAACACTGTGTTTCGCTACCACCAAGACTATACGATGATAGGTTCTGATACACGTGGCTGATTCAGGCCAGTTCCAATGGTCTTGTGATGGAGAGAGCCATCTGCATCCAGAGAGAGACTATGGGAACTGAGTGTGGATCACAATATAGTAATTTTCACCTATTTGTTGTTTGCTTTTTGCTCTCTTTCTCATTTTTTTTCCTTTTTTGATCTGATTTTTCTTGTGTAGCAAGATAAATATGGAAATATGTACAGAAGAATCCCACATGTTTAACCTATATTGGATTATTTGTCATTTAGGGGAGGGGGAAGAGAGAAGAGAGGGAGAAAATTTGGAACGCAAGATATTGCAAGGGTGAATGTTGAAAATTATTTATGCATATGTTTTGAAAATAAAAACCTTTAATTAAAAAAAATATGTTGTTCAGTATGCCCAAAGGGTTATCAAACTGTGCATATCCTTTGATCCAGCAGTGTTTCTACTGGGTCTGTATCCCAAAGAGATCTTAAAGGGAAAGAGACCTATATGTGCAAGAATATTTGTAGCAGTCCTTTTTGTTATTTGATATGAATATTATGGAATGTTATTGTTCTATAAGAAACGGCCAGCAGGATGATTTCAGAGAGGCCTAAAGAGACATATGAACTAATGCTAAGTGAAGTGAGTAGAACCAAAAGAACCTTGTATACGGCAACAACAAAATTACGCAATGATCAATTCTGATGGACGTGGCTCTTTTCAACAATGAGGTGATTCAGGCCAGTTTCAATAGACTTGTGAGGGAGAGAGCCGTCTGCACTCAGAGAGAGGGCCAAGGGAACTGAATGTGAATTACAACACAGTATTTTCATCTTTTTGTGGTTGTTGTTTGCTTGCTTTTTTTTAATGTTTTTTCTTGTGATGATAATTGATCACATGATAAATGTGGAAATATGTATAGAAGAACTGCATATGTTTAACATATTTTTGCATTATTTGCTGTCTACTGGAGGCATCAGGGGGAGGGAGGGAGGGAAAATTTGAAACACAAAGTTTTGCTAGGGTTGAGTGTTAAAAAGTATCTTTTGCAAGTATTTTGAAAATAAAAAGCTATTATTTTTAAAAAGCTAAAAGAAAAAGAATACTGTATTCAAAATGTGGAGCTATGTTGAAAAGAATCGCACATATATAACCTATATCAGATTGCTTGTTGTCTTGGGGGTTGAGGAGGTAATAGAGGGAAGAAGAAAAATTGGGAACACAAAGTCTTGCAGAAATCAGTGTTGAAAATTATCTTTGAATGTGTTTGGAAAAAATAAAATTCGATTGCTGTGTTCATTCTGGGAGTCATAAGGATTGAAGGGAAGAAGGAAGAATGACTAGAGTGGTCCCAGAAGCCTTCCTGGTGGGTGGGGGCTCTCAGGTGGACCCTGCAGAAAGGATTAGATGTGCACAAACAGGGGCGAAGCTTGCTGGGCTCGGGAAGCTGCATGGAAACACTTCTCAAAAAGTCACAGCAGAAACATTTTGGGGTTTTTTTCTTGTTGAGGCAGTTCCAGAGTCACACATCCAGGAAGTGTAAAGTGTCGGAGGTGGGGTTCAAACTCAGGTCCTCCCGACTTCAGGGCTGGTGCTCTGACCATTACCCCATCAGGGACACATTAGATCCCTCTAGTGTTTGGGCTGACGGCGGCTACTTCTCTGACTCCGAGCTTCTTCAGGGACGGCCGTGTCCCCATTCTCATAATTATGTGGCACAGGTAGAATACCGACACTTCAAGTGAGCCCCTGTTTCCCAGAGAGACTGATGACATCACCAGCTTGAATTTTAGTATTGTTCCCGAAGTCAGTCTAGAATAAAACAAAAGGCACAGAAAAGAAAATAAGAGGGGACAGAGGGAGCATTTACTTAGGCAATCTGGGGAGGCTTCCCGGAGGAAGAGGCGGCCGGCCTCTGAGCTAAGAGTGAAACAGGCTGCATCCCCTGGCGTTCCTTCTTCTCTCCCCGCCCCCTCTCTGCCCCGGACGCTGCCCCCTCTGCCCGACATTCCTGCTGGGAGGGGCTGGAGGCCTAGCTGAGGGCCTCGGGAGAAGGGGGGATGGGCAGACTGGCCCCTCCCAGAGGTCCGGCCCACAAAGGTTGCCCAGAGAGCCCCGGGAGTCCCATTATTAGGCCCCAGGGCCAGATGGCCGGCAGGGGAAGTAGGAGTGGGTTTGTGCTCAGCGAAGGGAAGTGGGCAGACGGGGGTGGGGAGCCCTTTCCAGCTGTGTGTGTGGGGGGGAGAACAAGGTCCTCGGCCCCTGGATGGTCTCGGGCGGGTTGGCGGGCCGGGAAGTCCAGACACCGTTTGTGGGCGTGCTGAGCCCCCTGGCGGCCAAATCTTGCTTAAGCGGCTGGAGCCCCTCTGCAGAGAGACTGCGGCTGGCCGTCCGGTCCTCGTCTGGCTGCGGACAGGCCGTAAGAGCCCCTTCGAGGCAGATGTCGGGGACCTCTAATCCAGGGTTCTAACCCGTAGACGCGGAGAGGCGGGGGAGCGGCACCCCGAGCCTGGCTGCAGGCCCCCCACAAGCCAGCCCAGCACCCCGGCCGCTCCTCGCTGCGGGTCTGCCCGGGCTCACCCCGCGCCAAACATTCCCCGGGGCCACCCAGACGGTCCGCAGGGCCTCCCGCCGGGGTTCTGGGCCTGGGCCTGCGGATCTGACCCCACAGCTCTGAGGCGCTCCTTCGGTCTGTCTCTCCATCCTGCCGCCCCTCCCCCCATGCCTCGGCTTGGACTTGGGGCTGGAAGGTCTGAGTTCCAGTCTCGCCTCAGACACCTAGAGGCCGCGTCACTCTGGGCCACTCTGAGCCTCAGTCTCCTCAGGGGTTGTCAGGGTCACAGCTCTTTGGAAGCCTTAAAGCGCCATTTAAACGTTCCATGTCATAATTATAATTAGGAGGAGGAGGAGGAGGAGGAATAGCCCCCTTGCTCCCCTCCACAGCGGCCCGCCGCAGGACGGCACTTCCTCTTGGAAGCTCGGGAAGTTCTCCCTGGGGTCCTCCCGCATCTCTCCCACTTTTGGTCTGTTTCCCTTTTCCCGGGTGTGGGGGAGGAGCCTCGAAGACAGTGCCGCCCCTCCCCCCAGGGCCTGCTCTGCCTCCTGCCCCCTTCTCCCGCACAACTGGATGCCCCGGGCCTCCGCAAACCACGGCGAAGGCGGGGGCCGAGTAGCGGAAGTCCTGCTTCTTCCCTTTTACATCTGATATTTCTGCCGCGGCTTCTCCTGCGGGGGCGCCTCTAAACGCAGGGGACGCCGGGGCAGTCTCCGCCCCCCCCCCCCCACGCGCCCTCGGGCCAGCCCGCGTACTTGGCCGGGCCTGGGTCCCGGGAGCGGAGACGGTAGCCCGGAAATCTCGTGGTCTGTGCGCGCCCTCTGGTGGCCTGTGTCGGAATCACTTCCCCCTTTCTGCACCAGGACCGAGCCCCAGAATCCGGGGCTCTGGGTCCCGGTCCGGTTCATCCGGCCTCGCCTGGGAGGCTTCCACTGTGACTCCGCCCTGTGTACATGGAGAAACACATGACTCTTCATTGGCTGAGATTAAGGCCATTCACTTTGATTAAAAAAAGTCATTTCTTTTTAGGCTCCATTCACGGGGTCAAGTTGAGGGGGAGGCAGCTAAGTGCAGTGACAACAAGCTAAGCAGCATCTTCCTCTTTAAAGCAACCAAGGGGATGGGCTTTGTTCCAAATGCCTCAAAACGCTGTACTCCCGGGCAGAAAGATAAAATTCCCGCCTCTTAGAGTTGGTGCCAGCCACCACCACCCCCGTTTCTGTGCCCACAAAAGTGGAAACCACAGTCTTTCTTGGAGATAGAGTGGACCACATTCTAGAGCAGGGTCCTCCACTGTTTAAATGGGGGCCAGTCCCCTGTCCCTCAGACTGCTGGAGGCCGGATTAGAGTAAAACAAAAGCTCACGCTCTGGCTCCGCCCTCGGCCCGTTTGCCACCACCCGGCGGCCGCACCCACGTCCTCGCGGCCTCGTCAATGTCCTCGGCGGCCGCGTCAACGTCCTCGGCGGCCGCACCAACGTCCTCGCGGCCTCGTCAATGTCCTCGGCGGCCGCACCCACGTCCTCGGCGGCTGCACCCACGTCCTCGCGGCCTCGTCAATGTCCTCGGCGGCCGCACCCACGTCCTCGGCGGCTGCACAAACGTCCCCGGCGGCCGCATCAATGTCCTCGGCGGCCGCGTCAATGTCCTCGCGGCCTCGTCAATGTCCTCGGCGGCCGCACCCACGTCCTCGCGGCCGCGTCAATGTCCTCGCGGCCTCGTCAATGTCCTCGGCGGCCGCACCCACGTCCTCGCGGCCGCGTCAATGTCCTCGGCGGCCGCACCCACGTCCCCGGCGGCCGCATCTGGCCCGCGGCCGTAGCTGAGAACCCCTGCTCTAGGTCATCTATCTAGGTCACCAAGGCCAGTCACCTTCTGTTAGACTTTTTAAAATGTGTACATGTATATATGTATACGTGTGTATGTGTACATTTATATGTATATACATATATGTAAATATAGACATGCACAAATATTACCTCAGAACACCCCTTAGCTTGCACAATCACTTCCTTGGGGAGGATGCAAGGTGGCTACTTCCAGGACAATTGTGATAACCCTTAGGGAAACTATTTCAGACGGACCGTCATCCATTCCGGAGCTACTTCCCGGCAGCCGGCCTCGTGAAGAGAAGCCTCTGATGGCTCTGCAGCCAGGCACATTTGTGCTGGCCGCTGAGGGTGCTCCTGATTCCCACCTGTGCGTGATCAAGTCTGTTCAAGTGAGGAGGCAAGGACTTAGCCAAGAGGAGAAACCGCAGGTGACTCCACAGGCAATCCAAGGAACTCCTCCTCTTCCGAGGGACCGAGCTGCCCAGAAGCAGAAATGGAGCATCTAGCTGCTCCACGGTCTCCCAGAAGTGAGCCTTCCACGTGAGAATTCCACGTCAGCACGTGGTTGGGTATGCACGTGTTCCAGACCTCAGTTATGTGTGTGTGCACATCTAACTGCAACGTGCCATTTGTGCAAACAAAATTGTCCATTTCGTCTCCTGTGATTCTCCCTATCCCAGTTTGGTCAAGAACTATCCCCCATTCTCAGCTGCAAAAGGTAGCTCCTTCTTTGTTCCTCTCATTTTATAGCACGCACACACATATACACATATATACACATACAAATATACATATGGGTGTGTACACACAGATGCACAGCTGAAGCTACATTGTGTAAAATATATGTACATGTGTGTTACATGCACTGTATATGTGTGTGCATATGTATCTATAGCTGTATAGACAGATATAGATAGACGATATAAATGGAGTTTAGCATAGGATATAGTATGAAATGTCAACCCTACAATACTAACTGTTCTTTTAAAATTTGTTAGAATTCTCCTGTGAATCTATCAGGACCAGGAAATCCACCCCTCCCTCTTTGGCAGTTCCTTTGCTGCAAGTTCTATTTTCTTTTCTTATATTAGATTATTTAATATCTCTTTTTGATCTTTTGTTAATTTGAGTTTTTTTCCCCTGAGGCAATTGGGGTTAAGTGACGTGCCCAGGGTCACACAGCCAGGAAGAGTTAAGTGTCTGAGGTCAAATTTGAACTCAGGACCTCCTGGCTTCAGGGCTGGTGCTCTATCCACTGCGCCCCCTAGCTACCCCTGATTTTTGTATTTTTAAAGATATTCTAGTTAATTTATTTTGTTCTTAGTTTCTCTATCAGTATATAACTATATATATATATATATAATATATAGCATATATATAGCATATAACTATGTACAATAGATTCTAATTATTTTTTCATTTGGTTTTTTAATATTTTGTTGACTTGATTTTCTGCCTGCTTCCTTTTAACCACATTAACTGAGAATTTATTAATTTTCACTTTTCAAAGAGCCAGATTCTTAGTTTTATTTATCATTTCTGTAGGCTTTTCCCCCCTCCTGGGGGTATGGGAGTAGTGTTACAGATTATCTGTTTTCTCATTTTCACATTTACTTTTTTGTGATTATTTTAGGTTTGCTTATTTTGGGGGGACTTTTGAATTTTTAGTAGAGGGGTCGAGGCAATTGGGATTAAGTGACTTGCCCAGGGTCACACAGCTAATGAGTGTTAAATGTTTGAGGTCAAATTTGAACTCGGGTCTTCCTGACTCCGGGGTGCTATCCACTGCACCATCTATCTAACTGCCCCTGGCCTTCTAATTTTTTAAAATGCACATCGGTATACTAATCTGTTCTCTTTACATTTGGTTACTGTATATTTGTACAAATTTAACTTTTTCCTTTAAGAATTTCTTTGGCTGTGTCATAGAAATTTTGGTTTTATCATTTTTTTCATAATTATTCTATTATTTGTTTTTTTTGAACTACTCATTATTTAGAATTTCACTGTTTCCATTTGGGTTGACTGATCATTTTAAATTTTTCATTATGGTTATAGTAAAAGGTATATTTACTACTTCTGCCTTTTAACATTTGTTTGCAATATCCACACAAATCCCATTGAATTGCCCTAATTCATGGTCAATTTTGTAAAAGTTCCAAATGGTGTTGAGAAGGAAGGATACCCTTTAGCAGTTACATTTAGAATATGCTATGTCTTTTAGCTCTGGCTTTTCCAGCTATTTGTTCAATTCTATTTTTAACCCTGTGCTTATCTGTCTGTTAGACTTATCCAGCGCTGATAGAGGGACATTGGAATCTCCTGATATGACTATGTTACTGGCTATGTCTTTTTGTAATTCAGTAAATTTTTCCTTTTTTGAATTTAGATGCTAAGGCATGAGAGCATGCAAATTAAAACTGACATGGTTTTGTTATTTATTTATAGTTCCTTTCAGCATAATGTAGTTTCCTTGTTTATCTCTTTTTATTCTGTGAATGTTTATTTTTGCTTTGTCTAATAACATGATTATAACTCCTGCTTTTTTGGATTCACCTGATGAATAGTTAATTTTATTCCAATCCCTCATTCTTATTCTGTGGATGCCTATGATTTTTTTTTTAAAATATGCTTCTTGTAAGCAACAGATTGTGAGGTTGCTGTAAGTTTTCAAGCAAACTCTAGGTGATTGTTGAGTTTGCTGTGGAGGGGACTCTTGTTCAAGCACAGATTATAAATGCTCTCTGGGGTGCCTTCCAGCTCGGAGATTCTGTAAACCATCCTCTAGATTCCAGTCATCCAATGAGCCAAAGATCACCCCACTGACCAAGTGGATGCAACCTGCTGGAAAATCTCAGCAACACCATTTTGTTCCTAATTAATGAGGCACCCACCCTACAGGTCCCTTCTGTTCTCTAACTAGCTGCTGCCAGCTGTCCTGCTAACAGGCTTAGATCAATTAGTCATTGTAATTGACTCAGAATGATAAATGCATGCTGAATTTAATTGATGGAACTAAATCCCAGTCTTCACATACCTAGATTTCTAATTAGGAAGGAACCCCAGAGATTCCCTCCAGCCCAGAGGTTCTTAACTTTTTTGCATGTCCTGGTCTCCTTTGGCATCTATGGACCTTCTTGGAATAGGGCTTTTTTCTAAAGTCATAATTGAAGAACTTGCTAAATTTCAGTGAGAGTTCAATAAGATAAAGATGCAACTTTTTTCCCTTCCAAGTTCATGAACGTTCAAAAAAATCTATCCTTAGACCACTTGAGAATCCATGGATCCACTGGTTAAAAACTGTTGCAGTAGCTTAATTGTTTTGACAAAGGAGGAAACTAAGACTTAGGTAAGAAAGCAAAAAGATCCAGTGTTCTCCTACCCTACCTCAACTAGTCTCCACTCCCCTCCTCAAAATAATGATCTCCAAGTGTGGTCTTCATACCCCTGGAGATCAAAACTATTTTCATAATAAAATGAAGACATTATACTCATTCTCCTATAAGTACATAGTGAGTTTTCCTGATTCTTTATTATATACCACTAGTCACATCTTGGTGTAGTATCAAAGAAAAATGTCTACAAATATCTGAAAAGGTTATTCAGATACTCTCCCCTTTTCCTAATACAAACACATTATATGAAGTCGAATTTTCTTCATATACTTCAACCAGTCAATAAATTTTATTAAACACCTACTAAGTGCCAGGCTCAGTGCTAATCACTGGGGATATAAAAAGAGACAGAGGATACTCCCGGCCCTCAAGGAGCTCACAATCCAAACCACGTAGCATACATGCAAGACCTCATGAAGAAGCAATTAGGAGACTCAAGTATTTTCTATTAAGCCAAACAGATATTGAAGAGGTATGCTCAAATATGGAAAACAATGCCCCTGTTCTCACTAGTTATTTTTGTTTTGGAAAATATAGTTAATTTCTTTTCTTTTAAAAAAAACTTTCAGGGGCAGCGAGGTGGCGCAGTGGATAGAGCACCAGCCCTGAATTCAGGAGGACCAGAGTTCAAATCTCAGACACTTAACACTTCTTATCTGTGTGACCCTGGGCAAGTCACTTAACCCCAAGTGCCTCAGCAAAAAAAAAAAAAAAAAAAAAATTCAATAGCATTTTATTTTCCCCAAATACATGTAAAGATAGTTTTCAATATTCGTTTTTGTATAATTTTGTGTTCCAAATTTTTCTTTCTTCTTTGCTTATCCTCCTCCTGAAGACAGCAAGTAATCTGATACAGGTTAAATATGTACAATTCTTTTAAACATATTTCCATATTAGTCATGTTGTATAAAAAAAAAATCAAACCAAAAGGAGAAATAACAACAGAGAAAAGAACAAACAAAAAAGATTAAAATACTATACTTCAATCCATATTCAGTTTCCATAGTTCTCTCTCAGATGGACATTACATTTTCCATCTTGTCTAATGGAATTGCCTTGAATTACTGCACTGTTGAGAAGAGCCAAGTCCATCAAAGTTGATCATCATCATCATCATCTTCTTGTTACTGTGTACAATATTCCCTTGGTTCTGCTAGCTTCACTCAGCATCGGTTCCTGTAAATAATACACTTACTTTTATTAAAAATGTCATTTATGATAACATAATGGGCTTCTCATTATTTAAAATTAATAGATGTTATGTTATCCATTTTTATTTTTAATATAAATAACAATAAATATAACTGAAGTAAGCAAAATTTCTTTGGGTTCAATACTTTTGAAGAATATAAAGGGATCCTGAGGGGGAAAAATTTGAAAACAGATGGAGTACGGGAAAGAAATAGTGTTTTTTAAAATCACTTTTTAATTTTATTTTTAATTTATAGAATAAAAGTAGCATTTTTATCATATAATAAAATTTTTTTTAAACTTTGATTTTAATGTTGGAGGGGCTGTGGGGAAACTGGGACACTAATACATTGTTGGTAGAGCTATGAATTGATCCAACCACTCTGGAGAACAATTTGGAACTACACCCAAAGGGCTATCAAACTGTGCATACCCTTTGATCAGCAGTGTCTCTACTGGGCTTACATTCTCTTAAAGGAGGCAAAGGGACCCCCATGTGCAAAAATGTTTGTGGCAGCCCTTTCTGTAGTGGCAGGGAACTGGAAACTGAATGGATGCCCATCAGTTGGAGAATGGCTGAATAAACTGTGGTATATGAATATTATAGAATATTATTATTTTGTAAGAAATAATCAGTAGGAACTGATGCTGAGTGAAGTGAGTAGAACCATGAGTAAAAACCATTATGTGATGATTAACTGTGATTAATTTGGCTCTTTTCAACAGTGAGGTGCTTCAGGCCAGTTCCAATGGTCTTGTGATGGAGAGAGCCATCTGCATCCAGAGAGAGAACTATGGGAACTGAATGTGAATCACAACATAGCATTTTCACCTTTTTTTTTTGTTGTTGTTTGCTTGCTTTTTTTGTTTCTTTTGATCTGATTTTCTTGAGCAGAATGATGAATGTTGAAATGTGTGTAGAGGAATTACACGTGCTTAACATATATTGGATTAGCAATCCAGGGAAGAGAGTGGGGGGAAGGGAAGGAGAAAACTTTGGAACACAAGCTTTTGCAAGAGTGAATGTTGAAGCAAAGTTCAAGCCGGTTCCAATGGTCTTGTGATGGAGAGAGCCATCTGCATGCAGAGAAAGGACTGTGGAAACTGAGTGTGGATCTCAACACAGTATATTTTTTTTATTGTTTTTTGCTCGCTTTTTGTTTGCTTTCTCATTTTTTCCTTTTTGATCTGATTTCTCTTGCGCAGCATGATAATTGTAGAACTATGTATAGAGGAATTGCACACATTTAATTTATTCTGGATTACTTGCCGTCTACGGGAGAAGAGAGGAAAAAAATCTGGAACACAAGATTTTGTAGAGAAGATTGAAAACTTTCTATGCATATATTTTGAAAATAAAAAGCTTCAATACAAAAATAAGTAAATAAGAAATATCAATAAAAAAATCAAAACAAAAAAAAAAAAACCATGAATGTTGAAAACCATGCATGTATTTGGAAAATAAAAAGCTATTTAAAAAAAAAATCCTAAACTAAAAAATAAAAGTTGATTATACATGAAATGGCATATTTGTTATATACTTGATATTCCTTTTAAATATATAGCAAAGTTATCATGTAAATTTTATTACTCAAGGCTACCATTTAATATGAATATATATGTAAAATTAGTCTAGATATACTTCTATTTATCAGTTCTTTCTCTGGATGCAGATAGCATCTTTAGAAGGAAATCCTTTACTGTCCTTTGTATTATCATACAATAAAATGTGTGACTCCTGGATGGATTGCCTGCGGAATAATAAATAATAATAAATCAATAAATACCATCCATGACTGAGAACAGGGAAGAGGGGTGAAGAAGTTTTTCCTTAGTAATTTGGAAGTATATCATATAGATAGAACACACATACGCACTCATGCATACATATATGGATAGACCCATGGACATGCACATACACATGTACGTCATATGTATCATTCATAGTCACATCAGTTTCTACTCATGGCAACTTCCAACACTCTCCCTCCACTGACGTCACTCAGCAATCTGTCTTCTCCTTTGAGAGTCTTTCCATTGAAATTTATTCCCTAATCCACATGATGGTGGCCTATCTACCCACCCCACCCTCACCCCCAAACAGCCATTTGTGAACTATTTCCACCTTCTCTTCTCACTCGCTCTATATCATCTGCAAACTGACTTTTGACCTTTTCTTTTTTCTTTTTTTGCTAATTCATTTTTATTTTAAGATTTTATTTCTCCCTAATTACCTCTAAAACCAAATTTTAACATTAAAAAAAATTTCCAAAAATTTTTCCTCGCTCCTCTAGCCCATTATTTTATTATTATTATTATTAAAGACATTTTCAGTGGAAAATCTGTCTCCAAAATTATCAATGATCTTTTTCCTGGCCCGGTCTAAAGGCCCTTTCTCGTCTGCAGCTTTGCCCCTGTTGGCTCCACCCCTCAGTGTCTCTTGTTGGACCTTTAAGACTTTCACATCCAGTCTTTGTGTCTACCTAGAGCTGTGTGTCCCAAGGGCATCTCAGACTCAACATGCCTAAAATAGAATTTATTATCTTTTCATCAGAGTCTTCCCCCCAGCCCAAACTTCCCCTTCATTATTCCAGCCATTCAAGTTCTTGATCTCCAAGACATTCTTGACTCCTTTCTCTCATTCCTTCCACAAATCCAATCATCCCACAAATTTTGTCTTTTCTTTCTCTACATCCTCTCTGAAAGCCAGGTGGGGCAGAGTGAGAAATGTTTATTAGCCATGTGACTCTGGGCATGTAACTGTAATCTTTCCTAGCCTCAGTTTCCATATATAGTTTTAGTGTCTACCTTCCCAGGTGATTGTAAAAATCCAATGAAATAAATATGCAAATCACTTTTAAAAGCTTAAAATACTATGTAAATAAATATTAGCTATCACCATAATTAGTAAGCTTCCTGAGACCAAAAAAAAAATTTTATATATATATATATATATATATATATATATATATATATATATGTCCAGGGCTTAGTACAATGATATAATAGTGGAAGAAATGTTTCTTGGTTAATTGATTCAAGTCCCACCTTTTTGACATAAATGGTCAGAAGACCCTTGAAAACCTACTTTACTCTTTAGGACTTGGGTAATTCTTTGAAACCCAAATGCACTGTGTCTGTCTGTCTCCTTTGGTAGGAGTTCCTTACCAGGAATTTCTCAAACCCTGGATGACTTCCACCTTCTTCCCCATGTGGATGAATGAAACTGGAGGAAATAATGAAATCTCACAGACCACCTTCTTATGCTTCCTTCAGCCTCCCATTCCATCCCTTCTTTCCATCAGCTCTCTTAACTGGGGACCCATTTCCCCCAAACTTGAGCCAGCCCCACGAGATGTTTTCATCTTATTTTAGCCCTCCATCAGACCCCAGCCTCTCAAGTCGGACTTGATAGTTTGGAGCTCATATTCTTGAGTGTATTTCCTTAAGCTTACAGACGTGAGTGCAGGATCCTACCTTGTTTTTCCCCACTCTGGTATCACCTGAGAAACCCATGACGTCATTAAGGAGAGCCCCGATAGGCTGAAGAGTGTGTCAAGTAATGACTGGTGGCCTTGAGGTTGATACATGAACAATGATTAGAGAAACAGGGTGTTTCTGAGCCTGGAGAACAGAGGTCATGAGAGCCGATTTCAAATATCGGAAGGGGGGGGGCACTTTATTCGACTTGGCCCCAGAGGGCAGAACTGCTGGCATGGGATGGTGGTCACAAGAAGTAAGTTTAGACGATGTCTTTGGGAAGAAACTTGCGGAACAGAAGACGGGGGATTCCCCTGAATTGGAGTCTTCAACAAAGTCTAGGAGGGAGAATTCTGAATCAGTTTGGCCTCTGAGCTCTGAGAATCATCCACATAGAAAAGAAAAGTGAATCCTTGAAAGCAGAAGAAAGACTGCTTTGAAGGCAAAAAGAGGGTGGAGGACAGAGTCTAGGAGCATATCCTCAGAAGCAATGGCCTGGAGGAAGTGCTTAATTTTATTTTAAAAGACTAAATAAGAGTCACCTGACATGGAGCAGGAGAAGAAAGGAAATAAGCATTTATTAAACACACACTGTGTACCAGACCCTAATCAAAAGCACTCCATTCCCTTGTTTATTACTTATAACAACCCTCGGAAGTAAGTGCGATTATTATTCCCATTTTACAATTGAGACACAAAAACACTGACCAAATAACCAGGAACAAACAAGTAGTGAGTATGTGAGGCTGAAATTTGAACTCGGTCCTCCTAACTCCAGGTCGTTATTCTATCCACTGAGCCACCCAGCTCCTCTTTAATATCTGAGAGTATTATGAAAAATAAGAGTAAAGGGGGCAGCTAGGTGGCTTAGTGAATAGAGCACCAGCCTTGAATTCAGGAGGACCTGAGTTCAAATCTGGTCTCAGACACTTAACATTTCCTAGCTGTGTGACCCTGGGCAAGTCACTTAACCCCAGCCTCAAAAAAAAAAAAAAAAAAAAGAAAAAAAGAAAAATAAGAGTAAAAAAGGAATCCAGGAAGTGATCAAATGCTCCAGCAAGATTCAAAGGCTGAGGACTGAGAAAAGACCATTGGATTTAGCCATTAAGAGATCACTGATAACTTTGGAGAGAGCACTTTCAGTCAACTGTTGAGTTTGGGAAGCCATGTTGCAAAGAGAATGAAAGGAGAGGAAGAAGAGGCAGCCATTATAAAGAGATACCTCAAGAAGTTTAATCAGGAAGGGAAGGAGAGGTCATCCCCTAGGATACCAGTGGTAGTGATGGTAGGAACAAGTGAGGATTCTTTAAGGATGAAGGAGATCTAGTCATGTTTGTAAGCGTCAGGGAAGGAGCCAATAGAGATGGAGAGATTGTGGATTAGAGAAAGCACGGAAAAGATGGAGAAGATGAGGAGTCTGAGGATGGTGCAAGATACGGGGGTTGATTTCAGCAAGCAGAAGGACCCACTTTTCATGTGAGACTGGAGCGAAGGGAGAGACAGAAAAGGATGATGTTTGAGTGAGGGAGAAGGGAGAATGAAGGACTGATCCCAGGGTGGGGGTAGGAGTCCACAGTTAGGAGAATTGATGGAAAGAGGGGATCCATTGGGAGGCTGAAGGAAGCACAAGAAGGTTTGGAACAGCCCTCTCAGCCAATGGGTTAGCCATCAATTAGGGAGGAGTGGAATGATCGAAATTAGGTTGAAATGCCAATTATAAAGTACCTGGTCAGTGAGATCTCGTCATTTCCTCCAGCTCCATTCACCCACATGTGGAAGATGGTGGAAGTGACCCGGGGTCGGGCTGCATTGGGCAAGGTGCTGTTGGAGGGAGAGCGAGGGGACAAGGAATTAGTTGAGGGCAGTGTAGCATTGAGCTCCAAGGCGTCAAGATGGGGAGTCGAGGAAAGTCTAAGCAAGAATGATGGGGGAAAACTGAGGTTGCTTTGGGGATGAAGAACTAAGTGAGGGACGAAAAGGCAGAAGGAAAGATGAATGACAAAAGTTTGGGACCAGATAAAAGAATTCCAGGATTTAACACAGAACTGGAATAATACTTGTAGGAAAATAAGGTGCAACCATCTCTGAGTGAGCTGGAGCTGCTTAAGCACCAGAGGCACTCCTCTGGTTTTATGGATCACCAGGCTCTGCTGTCTCTCCAAGACCCCGTAAGGACTTTACACATGAGGATTCCGCCCCTGTCAGTCCACCTGGGCTTCTGCCTGACCTCCTGGTGGGCTGGATCATTGCAGTGTCCCCTGGCCGGGGTGGGGAAATAGAGGCCTACCAGGGGTGGTCTGTTTGAAGCCAGACCCCAGGAGGAGGCAGGTTTCCCTGCAAGTGTGAACCGCAAACAGAGCAGGTTAGAAACAAACAAGAATTATTTCCGGGCAGGATCTTCATCTGGTTGGCAAACATGGAGCAAGCCCCAGCTGCTCATCGTTCAAGCTGACCCTCTGTGGGATAGGAAAGAGTTTCTCCATGCAATCTGCTCCTGCCTTCTGAGTCCTATGTGGCAACAAGGTCTTCAGACCTGTTCTGGGAGTAAATAAGGGGGGAAATCAAGAAAAGGACATCGTCCATCTAAGAAACCCCTCTAACCTAGAAGGCTGCTGCTGCTGCTTCCTCTTCCTCCTCCATCCTAAAAGACTTCTTTTTTTTTTTTAATTTCTTTGTTTTTTCTTCTTTTCCTTCTTCTTCCTCTTTCTCTTCCTTTTCCCTTCCCCTTACTTTTCCTCCTCCTCCTCCTTCTTCTCTTCTTCTTCTTCTTCTTCCTCCTCCAGCCTAAAAGACTTCTTTTTTCTTTCTTTCTTTTTTCTTTCTTCTTCTTCTTCTTCTTCTTCTTCTTCTTCTTCTTCTTCTTCTTCTTCTTCCTCTTCTCCTTCCCCTTACTTTTGCTCTTCTTCCTTCTCCCCCTTCTCTTCTTTTCCTCTTCCTCCTCCTCCTCCTTCTTTGGAGGCATTTAGGGTTAAGTGACTTGCCCAGAATCACACAGCCAGTAAGTCCCTGGAACCAGATTTGAACAAATCTTGTGTCCAGGGTGGTGCTACCACCTAAATGCCCCTAACCTAGATTCTAGAAAGCAATCGATTAACGAGTATCATTAGGCGTACACTGTGAGCCAGGTATCGATTTCTGAGATGGAATGAATCTTCCCAAATCACCTAAACCAAATTCTTTGTTTCATAGCAGAGAAAGACAAAGGTTCCCTCTGGAGGTTCCCGAAATTGCTCAGTACCACTCAGCTGGTAAAGGCCAGAACCAGGATTTCACTCTATAACGAATGTCTCACTCTGTCCTGTTCTCTGGGACCTCTCTGCCAAAGCAGGGGAGACATCTTGTTCAAGACATGTTTGCTGATGGCTCCATTGCATTCTACCCTGGTGGGGAAAGGAGGGGAAAAATTGGAGCAAAAGGTTTGGCAGTTGTCAATGCTGAAAAATTACCCATGCATATTACATCTTGTAAATAAAAAGCTATAATTAAATAAAAAGAAAAAGAAAAAGAAAAGCTATAGTTCATCCAGAAGATGGAAGGACTATGAGTAAAGACAGTGTTTCACCCCAAGCCAATGAATGAAATCACAGGAGGTTGGCTGGGAAGAAATCCTTAATCATTATAGACTTTGGACCACCCAATGAAAAGCCAATGATGTCACCCAGGAGACCCCGTGGCTGAGAAGATCAAACCACACCACTTGGGCCAGATAAAAACCCAGTAAGCCAGTTTAGAGTTGGCCAATGGTTGGAATCCTAGTGGAGGAGAGTCCCACTTTGCTGTATCTGATATGAGAGCTGGGTCAGTCTCCTGGAGGTTTCCCACCCCCAAGAGGGAGTTCTCCTCTAGGGCCCAGCTCCACCTCTCAAAATGGAATCCTTTAAACTAGACTTTTCTACCCAGAAGAGGTCCACCTCTTCTTCCACCTTTAATGGCTGCTATTCTTATAGATGTTTATTCCACTATCAAAGGATTTGAAGTTATTAAGTGGCACAAGTGCCCAGCCTGGAGTCAGGAGGACTCAGCTTTCTGAGGTCAAATCCCATCTCAGATACTCACTAGCTGTGTGACCCTGGGCAAGTCACGTAAGTCTTTGCCTCAGTTTCCTCATCTGTAAGATAAACTAGAGAAGGAAAAAACTAGTATCTAGACCACTCCAAATGGGGTCCCAGAGACTTGGACATGACTGAATGATAGATAACATATAAAGGAAAATTACAATATGGGGAAGCTATGGATAGAGCCCCAGCCCTGAAGTCAGGAGGACCTGAGTTCAAATCTGACTTCAGACACTTAACATGTCCTGGCTGTGTGACCCTGGGCAAGTCACTTAACCCCAGTTGCCTTAGGGAAAAGCAAATAAATAAATAAATAAATAAATTGCAATACTTTCAAATTGATTAAGGATTTATTCCCACCTAACTTTCAAAGATCTGGCCCTTTTGTGGTGACATTCATGGGTTAAGGGATGGAACCTTCATTATGAATATCTTTAATGACTGGAGGGGGATTAGCTTAAAGAAAGAAGCTGCCTATGTGTCCAATCTCCCCTCCCCCCCCCACTTCTCTCTCTTCCATCTATGGCCCTTGTTGGAGCTGGGAAGAAGCTCAGAGGCCTCTTGTCCAAATCCCCGAGAATCTCCCCCCCCAGGGCGTTCAGCCTTCTTGAAGAGCTCCAGTGACAGGGAGCTCCCTGTTCTAGGGGCTGGCCCAGTCCACTTTTGGGCAGCTCTGATTGCAAAGAAATCCTTCTTTACAATGACCAGGAATCCATCTTCCTCTAACTACCATTCCTGGCTCCTCCCTCTGAAGCTGAGCAATCCTCCCTGCAAGTTCAAATACTTCAAGGTCACGAGCACCCCATCCACCATCCCCTCTCCTCCAGGCCAAATAGTCTCGGTTACTTCCTTTGTCTGTCTTTTATCTTCTCTTTTATCCTTTGAGAACAAGTCCCAACTTGTCCCATTCCTGAACCTGGAATGCATTAAACGCTCCGGATAGGGAGTGACTGGGAGAAGGGATGACGGGACCAGGACTTTCTTGTTCTGGACTCCCTGCAATCTTTAGCAAAACCCAGGATCCTGTTCTATTACTTTGGCTGCCACGACTCTTAGATCTCGTCTACTTGCATGTTATAGCATCACCTCCCGGACCTCACGCTCCTCTTCGAGAACAAAGAACAAGCAGTAACATGGCTAATATGGGACCGGCTGGATCCTTCTTTCATGAACTGCCATGTGGCGATGACTCCTCAATCTTATACTTTTAAAGTTGAATGTTTGAAATACAATCATAAATCTTACAAAGACGAATGTTGGAAACTATCTTTACATGTCATTGGAAAAAGCAAAACACTATTAAGCGAATTGTAAGGATTTATATCTATTAATTTTCCCTTTATTAAATTTTGCCCAACTTGTGAAGCCCTTAACTCCTTTTCTATCGTCACTCTCTTCAGATCATCCTCAGCTCCAACTTTTACCATCTCTTCCGATCCTTAGTCTCACATCCCCAATTGCCTTTAGGACATCTGGAACTGGATGGCCAGTAGGCATCTTAAACTCAACGTGTCCAAAGCAGAATTCATTATCTTTCCTACAATAAAGGAAATTTATTCCCTTTCCTCCTTTCCTAACTTCTCCCTCTTTCTTACTTCCCTTATCGGATCTGTTGCCAAATCCTGTTATTTCTGCTTGGGTAATGTTTCTCCTATATTCTTCTTCTCTTCTCTGGCCTTGCCATCCCCACTCCTGCCGGGACTATTGTAATAACCCACTGGATGGTCGCTCTGCCCAAAGTCTCGCCCGCCTTCCCTTCAGCTTCCGTTCAGAATGTCAGAATGTTCCTCCAGAACAAAAAAGGAATCTTGTTTGGCTTTAAAACTTCCTCTGACCTTTCCAAACTTTTTTATTTTTCAAAATACATGTAAAATTTGTTTTCAACATTCACTCTTACAAAACCTTGTGCTCCATATTTTTTCCCCTCCTTCCTCCCTCCCTCTTCCCCTAGACAGCAGGTAATCCAATATAGGTTGAACATATATAATTCTGCTAAATATATTTCCACATCTACCACGCTGCACAAAAATAATCAGATCTAAAGTCTTTCCAAGCTTCTTCCCCCTTCTACCCTCCATGGATTCTGCGATCTAAGGACCCAGCTCCATCCTTCTACCTCTGGGCAAAGTCATTCCCCATTCCTAGAAGGTCTGCCCTTCTCATCTCCATCCCCTGGCTTCCTTTGAGTCCCAGTTAAAACCTCCCCTTCTACAGGAAATCTTGTGCCTTCCCTCTGAGATCATCACCAATTGATTTGGTCTTTATCTCATTTGTGCTGAGTTTGTTTGTGGGCTCCCCCATTAGATTGTAAACTCCTTGAGGGCAAAACCTGTCTTTTGCTTCTTTTTGTGTTTCCATCCCTTAGTACAAGTCCTGGCACATAGTAGGGACATTATACTTTATTCTTGACTGACTGGAAGGTAGATTGGGGCCATACTAGAGTTTATTAAGGAGAGAAGTCATATGATCACACTGGAAGTTTGAGGAAAGAAGTCTGAGGCGCCAGAAGGCAGAGATGAAGGGGAGCATTCCAGACGTGGGGGATAGCATAGAAAATACCCAGAGTCTAGAGGTTGGGGGTCTTCTTCATGGAGCAACAAGGAGGCCAGTGTCAAGAAGTACAATGGGGGTGTGGAGTATAAGAAGCTTGGAAAGGGAGGAGGGACTACACACCTCTCCTACTGGCTAAGACAACAGGAAAAGATAATGATGAATGTAGGAGGGGATGGGGGAAAACTGGGACACAATTACATTGTTGGTGGAGTTGTGAAGTGGCTCAACTGTTTCAAAAGCAATTTGGAACTGTGCCCTAAAGGTGATCAAACTGTGCATACCCTTTGATCCAGAAATGTTTCTACTGTGTCTGTATACCAAAGAGATCTTAAAGGAGGGAAAGGGACTCACATGTGCAGAAATGTTTGTGGCAGCCCTTTTTGTAGTGGCAAGGAATTGGAAACTGAGTGGATGCCCATCAACTGGAGAATGGCTGAATAAACTGTGGTATATGAATGTTATGGAATATTATTGTTCTATAGGAAATGATCAGCAGGATGATTTTAGAAAGACCTGAAGAGACTGACAGGAACTGATGCTGAGTGAAGTGAGTAGAACCAAGAGAACATTGTACACAACAACAGAAACTATTATGTGATGATCAATTGTGATTAATTTGGCTCTTTTCAACAATATTTTTGCACATGTGGGTACACAGGCTTATTCCTGCCTCCATTGCTCATGTGGATCTTTGAAGAGGTGTCTCTGCTGCAGACCAGCCCCTGCTTTGGTTGGTGTGGCCCCAAAGGTTTATTTCTTAGCTGACAAATGAAGACCCTGAGTTTGAAGCTGAATTCTTGGATTCAAACATTCTGTTCTGGGTTCCAGTTGTGTGACTCTAGTGTCACTTCCCCTTGACAAGTTTTAAAGCTAGAAGGGATTTTAGAGACTGTCAAGTCCAATTCCTTGTTTTAGGCTTAGGGCAAAGTCAGAGAGCTAGCAAGTATCTGAAGCAGGATTTGAATCCAGCTCTTTCAAATTCCAAGTCCCAATTCCCTATCCTCTATGCCATGCTGTCCCTCTAGTTTCTTTTCTGTGAAATGATGCCTCTAAGGTCCTTTACAAGTAACAATATTATGATTTTCTAAGTGGGAACGGTCTACTCCCTTTCCTTCCCCCCAACCCTCTAGAACTCTGAGTGTCCCATGGACAAAATGGGGAGTTTGAAGTAGCTAATCTTTAGGAGCCTCCCAGGTCTAACATTTTGTATTCTGGGGTACCCACCATATCTCCAACATTCTATGTTTTGCAGTCCCTCTCAACTCCAATGCTCTGTTTTTAGGGCTCTGACACTCATTTCTCCTTGCTCTGACATGCTACTAATTTGGGACATAAGTTAGAATAGGATCTAATAATACCAGAAAGAAAGGTCTTGGAATAGAGGTGCAGCAGGAAGTCAAAGACAGGTCTGGACAAGAGCTGATGAGTTTAAAGCCAACATGTAATCAGAAGGGTAGTATGGGCTTTAGCGCTACAATGCCAAACTCCGTTCATGCTAGCAGACTAGCTGGCTACTTTATCCTGAGAGTTCTAGGGATAACTCTGAATGGATCTTTCTGGTACTATCATTCATTCACAAACCCCCACTTGGGTACTTCCTCCTTGTTTGATTAGGCAATAACCATTAGGAAGCTTAATGTTAGAGTTATTATAATACTGCTAACTTACTGTACTGTGTCTCTGAATCTTCTTTCCAAAGAGGCTCTTAGTGCTCGTCTATCCACCTCTCCAGAGATTGTTTCCACTTCATATTACAAGAGTCTACTCTGTTCCCCTTTTCTCTCCTCTTATAAAGTTCTGGGCCCTGGGATAACCACTTCCCAACTAACCCAGAGCCTCAAGAAGCCTATATGCTTCAGGATATAGATAATATGGCTCATATTTGCAAAGTAATTTCAAGGATTTTAAGAGTATGTAAATATAAGGGGGCAGTTAGGTGGCACAGTGGATAGAGCACCAGCCCTGAATTCAGGAGGACCCAAGTTCAAATCTGGTCTCAGACACTTAACACTTCCTAGCTGTGTGACCCTGGGCAAATCACTTACCCCCAGCCTCAGGAAAAAAAAAAAAAAAAAAAGAAAAAGAAAAAGAAAGAAAAAGAAAAAAGAAAGAAATGTAAATATAAGAGATTGTTCAGCTAAACCTACAGGCAGGCAGCTGGGTATGGAGCAGATAGGGAAATAGACAGATACCTATGGATTCATGCCCACTCTTTGCCAAGACAGATTATGATTCTCGCCCTGGTCCATAAATATTGCTGGTCTAGAGGCACATCATTTTTTTTGAGTTCAGTAACTCCAAGGTTACATCCATAGGCTAGGTTCCTTCCCATCACTAAATATACACACACAAAAATCACATATAGTGAATATCAATAAATTTGCTTGTCCAGGAATAGAACAAACAGAAATAGAAGTTTTACAGATTAGACACAGAGGTCACCAAACTATGGTGGAGAATAGAGTAAGATGGCCCTTTATGGCTTTCACTCTAGGGCATTTTGTAGTACACTGGAGAGCAGCAAACTGGTCTAGAGCAAAATCAGCCATTGCTTTTTAGGGGAATTAAGAGGGGATGTAAACCAAGTACAGTCAGAATAGTTTTTATATTTTAAAATTCAATAAAACTTTAAAAATGTAAAACTTAGTCTATTCTTCATGGAACTGAAAATAGTGGAAGGTAACTCACATGTAGTTTTCCTCAGTCCTGAAAATGCCTGAGTGAAAGTGGGTGATCTCCCCACTTTCTCCCCAAAATTAGGAGTCTTGCCTAAGGGATAACATGCAAATCACTCCAAAATTGAACTATCCCCAAGCCTGGTCTCTAACTCCAAGCAAGAATACTGGCATAAGTGGGTAGGCAACAATCAGTTGGTCATTTTCATGTGGATTGCTATAACAGAGCTAATTGGCAAATGTCCCTTTTTTGTGTTAACTCTGAAGATGGACTCATGATTACTATCTTTCCCTTTATATGTTGACTCACATATAGCAGAGCCTGTCTTCCTTGGCTATCAGAAACGCTTTTCTCCATAAAGTTGTTTTTTTAGTGTGATTTAAAAGACCCACATTCTCTCCTTAGATGTCCGAAAGCAATTGTTTTCTAAACATTTAGGAAATTGTTGTCATTCTAGGCAAAAAAGGGGTGAATGGAATAAAAATCTTGTTTCACCGACAATTCACTAATTACCTTTCCCTTTTTCAATCTGCCAGATAAAGATGGTTTAAGATTTCTGATGGGATTTACATTTTAATCTCTGCATTTAACGATTCAGAATAAATGCTTGAGACAGCTCGGCTTTGGTGTGGGAAGATTCTTTGACTAATATTAGAGAAACCCAGAGTTCAAATGCTGCCTTTAGGCTCACAGATGAGCCTCTGGGCTTCAGTTTATTCATCTGTAAAATGATCCCTCTCCGCCCCATCTTTCTGAATGCTTGTGAATGAATTCGGGACATTGTGAAGCCCTTTGCTAATTTTAAAGAGCTATTAAAGTGTTATAATTATCATGCGTTATGATTCTGATAATTTCTGAGCAGCTCTCTGGATGCCCTTTTGTAGGGAGCAGGGGTGGGGAGCTGGAGCTGAGAGAACCCAAGGGAGATGGGGGAAAGTGGGATCATATTCCCCCTTCTTACTGATTTAGGAGGCAACCCACCCAGGGCTTTGTACTTTTCTGCAAATCCGGCTGTGTTTGTTCTTCCCCAGCAGCACTGGGGTGTCAGGTTGGGGAGGGGAAGGGGAAAACAGGTGTCTAACTGAAGCTGGGACCTAGCGCTGGGAGGTGAAGGACACCTCCCGAAGACTGCACACACACATAGGGCTTGTGGCACCTCGGGAGGGAAAGGGGCCTGAGAGAAAACCCTCCCTCCCCCACTTCCTGCTCCCAGTAATCTCAGCCTGAGGTAACTCATTAAGGGCTTCTAATGAAGGTTCTCCCCGGGGCCTTGGTGGAGGAAGGGGGAGGGAATACCTAAAGGAGGAACAGGTGGAGGTAGAGAAGGGGAAATGGAACGGGACAGGAAGAGAGGGAGCAAAATGAAGGGAGAGAGGGTTTAGATTGGGAAAAGGGGGGAGATAAGTGGAGATGGGGGAAACAGAGGAGGGGTGAGGAGGGGGAAAAGAAAGGGAGGAGAGTGGAAGGAGAGAGAGCAAAGAAGAGAAAGGGGTCTAGACTGAGAAAAGGGGAGCAGAAGAAGGGAAGAGTTAAAAGGGGGCTATAGATTAAAGAGAGGAGAGAAAGGGAGAGTGGGGAGAGAGGAGTATGGGGAGAAAGAGGGAGGGAACAGGAAAAGGGGAGAGATGGGGAAAAGGAGAGGAGAAGGAAAGAGCAATTAGAGAGAAAAGAGGGAAATCAATAGGAAATAAGAATAGAGGAAAGAAAAGAAAAGGGTATAGATGGGGGAGTAGGTGAGAAAGGGAAAGAGAAATGAGGGGAGAAAAGGAGAAGAGACAGGTCTAAAGATGAAAGGATGAGAATAATGGGGACAGAAAAGGAGAGAATCTGTGAAAAAATAATTTTATTGGAGGTGGAGATCACCTCCACAGTTTGTCAGCTTCTAGTCCCCTAACTTTCCTGAATCTCAAACAGAACTGCAACCTCCACCTCTGTCTTCCATCCCCACATCCCTACTCCAGAATCCTTCGAGAGAAGAGGGGTGGTCTTTTCTTTCTGTTCTCTCCATTGCCAGGTGTCCAGCTAGGCTTTCAAACCTATAAAATGGAGGTCTCTAATCTGGGTTCTGGAAGTCTTTGAACTTGAATGGAGAAAGTATTACATCTCTATTTTCACTAACCTCTAACTGCAACATAATATTTCTTTCAAATATGGATTTTAAAAAAATTCAGAATTCCGCTGACTAAACAGTTTAAAGAAGAGGAGAGGAGAAGAGCAGTGATTTCCCTGAAAGCCTTAGTTTCTTCACTGGAGAAAAACAGCCTCTAAGACAAAATTTGGTCCCCAAAATGGGGGGAAATCATTTGGTTGATTATAGAAAGCACAGGATGAAAGGATAGAGACAGGGGCTAGAAGAAAAAAGCACTGGATGTGTGTGTGTGTGTGTGTGAGTATGTGTGTATGTGTGTGTGTAAGTGTGTATGAGTGTGTGTGAGTGTGTATGAGTGTGTGTGTGAGTATGTGTGTATGTGTGTGTGAGTGGTGTGTGTGAGTGTGTGTGAGTGTGTATGAGTGTGTGTGAGTGGTGTGAGTATGTGTGTGTGTAAGTGTGTATGAGTGTGTATGAGTGTGTGTGAGTGGTGTGAGTATGTGTGTATGTGTGTGTGTAAGTGTGTATGAGTGTGTGTGAGTGTGTATGAGTGTGTGTGAGTGGTGTGAGTAGGTGTGTATGTGTGTGTGTAAGAGTGTGTGTGAGTGTGTATGAGTGTGTGTGAGTGGTGTGAGTATGTGTGTATGTGTGTGTGTAAGTGTGTATGAGTGTGTATGAGTGTGTGAGTGGTGTGAGTATGTGTATGTGTGTGTATGTGTGGGTGTAAGTGTGTATGAGTGTGTGTGAGTGTATGAGTGTGTGTGAGTGTGTGAGTATGTGTGTATGTGTGTGTGTGTGTGTGTGTGTGTGTGTGTGTGTGTGTGTGTGTGTGTAGGTTTATGGAGAGGGAGGGGATCAAGGCCTCACATTTGACCCAGTATCAGATGAGATCAGGTGAGACTAGGTCTTGGATCATTTCATTGTGTCTCGGCTTCTTTCATTTTTCATAAATTTTATAGTTATCTTCTGTTTTTATATCTCATAAATATTTAAATAAATAAATAAATCTCATAAAAATAGAAATGTTTTTATATCTCATAAATTTCCCTTCTATGACCCTCCCCCACTACCTCTCAAGGAACCATCCTATATATTAAAAAAAAAAATTTAAAGACAAAGAGGAAGAAAAAAATAAGTAAAACTGATCAGTGCACCATATGCATAATGTGCCTAGCTTGTGAACCGCTCACCTCATCAGAGTGCAATGGGGCTCTTTTCTCATCTCTCCTTTTGGACTACATTTACTCTTTGTAATTTTGTGATATTTATTTTTGATTCTTTTATAAGTGGCTGTTCCCCCTATCCTCCCCCACATTTATGTTACTGTAGTCATTATGTCTATTGTTGTCTTGACTCTGCTCACTTTACTTTGCCTCAATTCATGCAAATCTTTCTATGCTTTTCCTTGTTCATTATATTTATCATCTTATAGCATAATGTGACATTCAAGTACTATAATTAGTTTAACCATCTACTTCATTTCTACTTTGCTGCTACAAAATATGATACTATAAAGTTAATTGTATAAATATGTCTGCATATATTGGATTTAACGTATATTTCTACCATGTTTAACATATACTGGACTACTTGCCATTTAGGGGAAGACATGGGGAAAGGAGGGGATTAGAACACAAGGTTTTGAAAGGATTAATGTTGAAAAATTACCTATGCATATGTTTTGAAAAATAAAAAAAATATGATGCTATAAATATTTTGTTACATATGGGGACGTTAGTTTTATAAATGACCTCGTTGGAGTACGTGCCCTCCTGTTTTGAATCTCTGGGTAAGGACAATTCAGTCAATTTATTTGCATGATCCCAAAGTGCTTTCTCAAACGGTTACACTAATTCAAACTTCCACCAACAAGGCACCGGGGTGCATACTTTCCAAGAAGCCTTTTCACAATGATTTGCCATCTTTAGACAGTTTGCTGAATGTTGAGTGAAATGTTCAAGTCCTCCACCAGAATGGATGGATGAGGACAGTTTCTTCTAAAGCAGGCACTGGCGAGCACTTAGAGCTTGGTCAGACACAGAAGACCCCAGGGCCATCCACTGTCCACCTCTCCAGTCACCCCGACTTTGGTCCTGCCACGGGACTTCAGTGACTCAGGAGGAGAGAGTGAGGCGGAAGATTTTGTGCAATTCTACTCTCCTTAAATCCAATTCATGGGCAAATCAAGCCATCACTTGGTGACGTCATTGGTTCTGTCCTAACTCCGGGCAATAAATGGGAGTTCCTGTCATTAGTAATTCTGCATTCTTTCTAATTATATTTGTTCAAGTTTTCTCTTTTTCCTTTCCAAGGAAAATGTAAATTCCTTAAAAGCCAGCTCTATTTAGGTTTTGTCTTTAAATCTTCTTCCAGGACAAAAGTCAAAGGTATTCAATGAGGTACTTAATGAATGCTTGTGAAATGAACTCAGAGACTATTTATATTTAAACTTGTTACTGACTCTGAATGAGAAGTAAGACCCAAGATAAAAACCTGGAAGTCTTGCTAAGTTAAGAAGCATCGACTAGGGCTGGGTATGTGTCCAGCACTGGGCTAAGCATGAAGAAAAGGCCAAAGACTGCCCTGTCCTCAGAGAGCTCACCCATGGGGGAGAGAGACAACATACCAACGATTCTGTACTAGCACTTACAGACCAGATAAATTGGAGATAATCAGTGGAGGGAAGGCACTAGTGTTAAAGGGGATGGGGAAGGACTTTTGAAAGATACTGGGATTTTAGCTGGGATTTGAAAGAAGGCAAGAGGTGAGGAGGAGGAGGAAGACCCTTCCAGCTAGGGGCTCCTTCATTCAAAAATCTGAGGTCAGGACAGGGAGATGGCAAAGAAAACAGAGCATCTGCCCTTGTGTCAAAAGGACCTGAGTTCAAATTGGGCCTCAGACACTTACTAGCTATGTGGTCCTAGGCAAGTCGCTTAACCCCAATTGCTTCCAAAAATGTTTGGAGTCAGGAGATGTATGGGGAACAGTAGAGGCAGAGAACAGCAATGTCAATGGGTCATTTATGGAGAGAGAAAGATGTAGAAGAGTGAAAAGAGAGGAGGGGGCTGGGTTATGAAGTAATGTCAAAGAGAACGTTTATTTGACTCTGGAGGTGATAAGAAGCCATTGGGATTTATTCAATAAGGGGGGAATGACATCTGATCTGAGCTTTAAGAAATCATGATTCCATAAGACAGCAAGAAATATTAGAACAAAATCAAAAGACTGGAAAGTGGAAGAGATTTCTCTCTGAAGATTTGACATATTTTTTAATGATTTGGAAAACTGATTAAGGAGAGATAATTAAGAATTACTGAACATCCTGAAAACCTTGAAAAAGGAAAGTGGTGGAAGGAGCCTAGACATTGTATTTCTACATTTCAAGAAATCCTAAACTCAGATCTTTTAGAACCAAGGGCAGAGTAAAGGTATGAAAGAATCTTCCAACCAATCACTACCTGAAAGAAAGCCCCAGCAATGCCATAGCCTAAATCCAAAGCTCCCTGGTTAATGTTATTTATTAAAGTACAATCTTCCTAATGAAAACACCAGAGACGAGTAGTTTTGAAATATAAATATCAAGATCCAAAGAAACTCAAAAACATATATTTATTTGAGCAATCAGTGGGTTGGTTGTTGATCATCATTCTTGAACAAGATCAAAATGACATTGCTATTTTAGAGACGAGTTACAATGTGGCTGTGGCTGTGAATTCAGAATGCTTTGCCACAGGACAGAGCCAAACTGTCCATGTGAACCTCTGGGGTGGATTCCCTAACTTTGAGCATCCTGAGTTTCTCAGCTGACTCAATTCTGCTTTGTTCATAGAGTACAGGATGAGGGCACGGGAAGAAAATGGAGGATGATCTAATGCTAATGTTCTAACTGGGAGAGAAAAAATAAGTCTTCGTTCTGAGTCTTAAATCTTTCAAAAGGTCCTGAGGCACATAAAAAAGAAATCCAGAGGTCCTAAGAGTTGACTGGATGACTGGGTAGGCTCTGTTCTGAGCATATGAAGAAGAGAAAAAGTGGGTACAAAGGATCCATTGGGATAGAAAAAAGGAAGAAAATAGAATTTGCTATTTTTCACAATTTGAAGCTTGGAAGAATAGTATTGAGGAAGGAAAATGGAAAAGTGTTAAACACACAGAGTTGGATGAAGTTCATCCAACTTGACAGAGAAACAATCAGGAATGGAGAAGGTGTTTAAAAGAAAATGGTGGAATGGTCACAAGCAGGACAGAAAAGATTCAACAACAACACACACATGTGCATACACATAGCCACACAACACGTGTACATACAGCACCTATGTGCACTCACCTACATGTATGTGTTATACATATAAACATGGAAGACTTTATTCATATAGAAAGTCATGCATGAGTTATATTCTGGGGGAAGAGATTGTGAGTCCATAACAATGAAAGAGGGAGTGTACCCTGAGCATGATGCATGGCCAGGGCAAATCAGAGACTATTTATATTTAAACTTGTTACTGACTGAGAATGAGAGGTAAGAGCCAAGATAAAAACCTGGAAGTCTTTGCTAAGTTAAGAAGCATCAACTAGGGCCGGGTATGTGTCCAGCACTGGGCTAAGCACAAAGAAAAAGCAAAGGGTTAGGGTTAATTAGTAAACTAATAATGAAATTATTTAATATAAACTCAAAAGTAATTTCTGTATTTAGTAAATGAATGAAAAATTTGTTCTATAGATACTGAGAGCCAGACGCTGTGCTAAGTGCTAGGGATACTAAGAAAGGAAAAAGAAGCCCTTCCTGCTCTCAAGGAGCCAGCAATGATATACAGAGAAGCTAGAGCCAGGATAAATGGAGATAATGGGCAGTTTCCTCTTCTGTAAAAGAATGAACTCTAATGTCTTCCAGCTCTAAATTTCATGACTCTATGAGATCCTCTTTCTTAGTCCTGAGGGGACCTAAGAAGAAGAAAGTTAGAGAAAAAGAAAAAAAGGAGTCTAAAATTTCCCCAAGTCCACCCCAGCCTGGCTGAGCTGGGCCCCAGGCCAGTTGATTTTACAAAGCTGAGATGAAAGAAATTTAGGGAAAGTGGGAGGGACCCAGACTGACCAGGAAAGGTTGGAACACAGTTTGTGGGGAGGGCTGGCTGAGCCCATTTCCTCAGCCCAAGAGCTTGGTATCTGATCTCCCCAGTTGGGGATCCTGACTGGGCAGCCCTGGGCTTGGGAATAGCCCTGCCCCGCCCCCCCCCATTAGAGATGGAGGGGATTCCACTTGGAGGGTTTTGAGGCCGGGTATCAGACTTCTGTGGGCCAGACTCTGGCTCCGCTGCTTCCCAGGGGATCGGAACTGGGGGATTCCATACTTGATCCCATTGTCCCAAGAGCCCCTTGAAAGGCAGTTAGCCCCTGCTTGAGAGGGATTAAGGATCCCTGCCTGGGATGCCATAGGGTAAGGAACAGGAGAGCAAGGAAAGGGGTAATTAATTGCCTGACTCTTTCTGAACCTAGGTGTCCACGAAATAATACCAAATTCCTCCTCAGAGAGGAATTCCTCCTCCTCCTCTCTGTTCTCCCATCTGTCAAATGTTGTCGGGAGGGCGAGATGTTCCAGCTCTAAATCTGAGCCCCCCTGAAAAGATATTTGTGAGGAAAACACTTTGTAAATCCTGAGCCTAATCTCTTTTTCTTATCATTAGCAGTTTCTTGCTTTCTTCAGATACCTACTGGATGGACTATTGCCTTATCTCCAAGCCCAGTGCTTCCCAGCCCTAATCTGTCTTGCAGCCCTGCTTTCTATGACTCACTAGAACCTTCAATAGCTCCCTATTGCCCCCAGGATAAAATCTGGTTTCCTCTATGACCTGGTCTTTGGACTCCCTCTCTAGAACTCTCAAAATGTTCTACACATCTGCCTCAGATAAGATTTTGGAGAAATCACAACCTCCCTGGGCCTCAGTTTCCCTATCTTTAATGTGAAGGGATTGGACTAAATGGCTCCTCCATTAGATTTTCTAAAACTTATTAGTATTTTATTTTTTTCCAATTCAGCATTCATTTTTGTAAGATTCTGAGTTCCAAATTGTTTTCTACCTCCCTCCTTCCCCCCTCTCTCCAAGAAAGCAAGCAAACTGATATAGGTTACACATTTAAAATATATTTCCATATTGATCATGTTGTGAGAGAAAAATCAGAAGTAAGGGGGGGGGGGGAACCACGAGGAAGAAAAATAAAGTGAAAAGACTATGTTTGGATCTGCCTCCAGTCTCCACAGTTCTCTCTCTGGATGTGGAGAGCTCCTCCATTAATTACATTGTAACTTCCTGGAGTTCAGGGACTATCTTTTGCCTCTCTTTGCATACCCAGCATTTAGCACAGTGCCTGACACATAGTAGGTACTTAATAAATGTTTACTGATTGATTGATTTGAAGATCCTGTTCCTATTGGTCGATTCCCATTTCCATGATCATCTTTGTCTTCGGACCTTTGCTCACCCTGTTCCTCAGCCTGGAATGCCTCGGTATCTTTTCCCCTTTCTTCTCCACTGGACTAAATCTTAGCCATCTTTCAAAAACCGCTTTCAATCCTGTCTCCTCCCAGAAAGCTGCAGGAGCATCCCAGCTGACCGTGCCCCATCCCTCCTCCGAGCTTCTCCCATCATCACCCAGCACATCCTCTCCCAGGCTGCCTTTCCCCAGACTTGCCTCTGATAGTGAATAGCCTGTGACCACATGGCCAAATCACTTAACATCTCCAAGCCTCCACTTCATCACCTGAACACCCGTGGAACCTACCTTGTGGGGCTTCTGGGAAGCTCAGGTGAAAGCCACGGTTATGGAGTTACCTCTCTATATTCCTCTAACAAGGTGCCATATAAACAAACCTTGGCCTTTATGATTTCCTAGACCATCACTTGGGGGCAGAGCGACCTAGGGAAGAAGCAGTGGCTCAAAGCTCCCCATCTCTGAGAAAGGCTGTTTCTGACACCCCAAGGATCACTACAGAGGACTGACTCAGCCTAAAGGCTAAAGTCAGATGGCTGTCTCCTGCCTTTTCTCATCCTGGGCCCTGTGGTGGGGCTCCCGTCACTCACCTGAAACCCACCTATCCTTAGAAGCTTAAATTCCATTTTCTGACTTTATTGCTCTGTGACTCAAGACATTTCATCAAATTTCCCTCAGTTTCCTCATTAGTGAGTAGCAGTGAGATGGGTAAATAGGATAGTGGCCGACATCCCTTCCATTGTGCTTTTAATTCAATTTTTTATAGTTGTATTTTGTTTCCTAAAATGTCTTTCCCCTTTTTCTAGAGAACCACCCCTAAAAAACCAAGAATAAAAGAGGGTTAAAACAAAAGCTAATTCTGTAAATCTGTCCCACAGTGTTCTGTACATAGTTCCCCGCCTCTGCAAAGAAAGAAGGGAAGAGTGTGTTCTTGTACCTTTTCTTTAGGTTGGAGACAAGTTCTGATAGTCTGCGATCCCATAATGCTCTCACACACAGAACTTTGCTTCTACATCTAATGGCCTAATCGGTCCTGTATTTCTTGGTGTGGCCCGGAGTTATCTCCCTCTCCCTCTTTAATCTCTATTTGGGGAGGGGAGAGGGAGATAAAGGCTTCAAGTCTGAGTAAATCACTTGCTCTCTGTATGACTCAGTTTCCTCATTTGTAAAAAGAGAAGATTAGGTTCTGTGGGCATGTCTGGGCCCGTTCAGTTTTAAATCTGTAATCTTTGACTCCTATCTCTCTAACTGAGCTCTTTTAACATTTGTACCTCCCCCAGGGCCCAGGCAGAGAGCTCAGAGTACAGCATATGTTTCCTGAATGGAACTAAACACTCCCATCAGACCCAGCGTTGCTCCAGTCTCTAAAGTCTGCTTTTTCTTCTCTTTGCCTCCTCCAGAGGCTGCGTGGGGAGAGAAGGGGATACTGAGGCAGGAGCCAGCCTATTAGCAGAGCTTTCCCAGAACCCAGACTATTCATATCTGACACCTCAGCACTAGGCAGGCTCCCTTTGTCTGCTTAATCCTGGGAAATGAGACTGGGCTCTCATTAGCACTTGATAAACCCCCTATTTTCTCCCTCCTCTCCCCAGGAGGAGGTCAACGAGGAGAGAATAGGCTGTTGGGAGGAGGACTGGGGAAGGAAAAAAATCAGTGGAGAAGGAAGGGGGCGGGGAGGGGCAAGGCTGACCAGGCTGCTATTTGCTGCAGGTGACATGACTGGTCCCCATTAGCTCATAAAGGCCCCAAGATGGGCACTGTGCACTAGGCCCTTGGGTGGTCCCTGCCCTCATGCAGTTTATAATCTACCGAGACTTTCCTGGCGCCTCCTGCCCTGTGGTTCCTGCACCCCACGCCAATGACCATAAACTTAATATTGTTACTTAAAACAAGTCACCCTCCACCCTACCCACCCACCTCCTTAGAATGTAGTCAAGAATGATTTCCTTTTTGTCTTGCTAACTCAAGAGCTCCTGATCCAGATGAAGGGAATTGAATCTTCCCAGATTTGCTATTTGTTTGTTCTTTGACAAAAGGTAGGTTTATTTAGGAGAAGAGATTATAGACAAAATAAGATGTAAAATGGGCACCAGGGGGATTTGTAAATGTGAAATAGATTTGAGAGAGCAATGGGTTACCAAGAAAGGCACTTGCAAGAAACCATTAAAGGAACGTGTCACGAAGCTCAGATATTTATGCAGATAAATGTGACAGAAGGCAGATTTTCATGGTATGTCTGTAGAAATATTACCTTTCATTCGCCCTCCATATAACTTGTGTGTTTCCAGCTGTTTGCATGCTGTCTCCCCCTTCCCAGGGCGGGCTCCTGCACAACAAGGGCCATGTTTTTGCATTTCTTTTTGTCAGTGTTGTCAATGTTTGTCAGTGAGCACTTAACGAATGTTTGTTGACTTGACTCAAGTCCTGGGTCCTCTGGGAAGTCTTTCTTGTACCGAACCTTGTGCACAACAGGTGTTTAGTGAATGCTTGTTTGAATGGAAACCTCTGGCCCACCCCATTTCGTCCCTTTAATTATTAAGATTATAGGAGGCTAAAAGGGAATGTGGGACATCAGCTAATCCAAATCCCAACTTTTTAGAAGAAGAAAAAGCCCAAAGTCACACCGGCAAGGACCACCCACCTCATCATTAATCCAGTCACTTTTATTTCATTCGATTTTCAGGTTTCTATATGAACAGAGGGACAGCCTGGCACCATGGATAGGCTGCCAGTCTTAGTCCCACCCAGCCTTAGACACTTTCTAACTGTGCGACTCTGGGCAAGTCATTTCATTTTGTTTGCCTCGGTTTCCCCAATGAGTCGGAGAAGGATGTCAAACCACTGCAGTATTTTTGCCAAGAAAACAATGCTGTGAAGATTTGGATACAATTGAACAGAAAAACATGAGCAGAGGTCAGTCCCTTATGGCTGGGACATTTCCTCTGAGATGATTTCTGATTAATCTGTTTGCAGGTTGTGTCCCCCACTGGACTGTATGTTCCTCAAGGGCAGAGACTGTTTTTGCTTTGCCTTATTTCCCTAGACTCCGGAGCCTCCCATAGTTCTCTGCTTTGGATGCCTCCCTGTTTCTTGGATGTTTCTTGCCATTGTAAATGAACTCCACAACGGTGAGAACCTTCTCTGTTTTATGTCTCTGGACAGCAAGGTAGAACTCCAGGTTTTCAGGGAGTCCCTGGGGAATGAAGGGATACTAAGCAGTCACTTCCTCAGAGCTGCCACCTTAAAGTGACAATTTAGAAAGAAAGCAAATTAAATCTCTAATCTGCCCTCATCTCCTTTGATCCTTACAGCAGCTTGAAGAAAGGCTATTTAGCTCTCCTTAGCCCCGTGGATCAGATAAGGAAACTCTGAGCCACAGTTCTTTGCCTGCAACTATCGAGAGCATATATTGAGGACTTGTCATTGGGCTAACTCCCCATCCTCTTTTTATCTTATTTGTTCCTGATTTCTCCCAGCAAACTCTTTCACTAAAACAAAAGGATTCACATCCCTCTGCCCCCTCCAGGAAGACCCCCCCAGACCGACCTGATTTGCCCCAGTCCCTCTGGCCTTTGTGGAAAGTTTTGACACAAGCTCATCCTGGGATTTGGGCCCTTGAGTCTTGCTATGTGTATCCGGTCTCCCCAAATACACTGCCCATGCCTCGGAGGCAGGGACTGCAGCCATTGTCTGCTGCTGTTTGTGTGTGCGAACCCCAGGGGGCCACGGATGGGCTTGGCACTTCAATGGTTTGGGATTCAATGAAGGAGATCCTAGGGAGCTGACTGGAAAAGCCAGGTCTGTGGGCAGAGAGAGGCAGCCAGGCAAGCAGACCCAGAGAGAAGTGTCCCTGAAAGGCTGAGATCTACCCGAGAGCCATGCGTTAGGGTCAGGGGTCTCGGGTTCCAGAGCCAGCACTACTTTCCAATGTTGACCTGTCAAGTTACTCGTGTTCATGTTTATTGATTGATATGGATGATTGATTATCACTTATTGATTGATTGACTTAGCCTCAGTGTCCACCTCTATTAAAGAAAGGGATTAAAGAGTGAACTAGAAATGTCCAAAATCCCTTCCTTCCAGCACCAGGATTGTAAACTCTGTGGAGGAGAGGGTGGGAGTTGGAGGACTGGGGAAGCAGGGAAGAACCCCTCAGAATCAAGAAATGATATACTAAAGGGGAATGCAAAGGAAAGAAGAATGAAACAGAATGTTTTGTGCTTGGGACAGCCACGCTGGATCCTCTAAGAAGAGATAAAAATAAGCACCACTCTCTTTGCGGATTCAAGAGGTTGTGAATGTGAAAGAGCAAATGTCAAAGTGGATGTGGATAATTTTGCTGAACTGCTCCCCTAAAACACAAGGTGTCTGTCTTCCTATCTTCTCTGTCTCTGTCTCTGTCTGTCTGTCTGTCTCTCTGTTTTTCTCTCTTTCAGATTCTAAGACTAAGAAATTCACAGAGGACCCAAAAGGGGCAGAAGTTCCCTGAGGAGGGAGCAGGACAAAAAAAGAGGGCTTTGGATAATGCATAGTCTGGGCCTACAGCCTCTGGATAATGTTGAATCTTTACAAGAAGCTAATGCCAATGGAGGAAAGATGCTCTTCTCACCTCCTTTGCCAGCTTGAGTGAGGGGGGCAGTATGATGTGCCCCAGCTTAGGCCTGCGGTTCAGAGAGGCTAAGACTGGGCTTGGGGCTGGCTCCAGAGTTGACCAAACAAAAGGGCTGGAGAATGGCCAAAGGAGAGAAAGCTGGGGTTCTCCTTTCCATTTTTCCAAAGCTGGTGTTCGACTGGCTCCCCAACACTGCAGCGGCTCTAAGAGAAAGATCCATTTAAAGCCAGCTTGGACACGTAAAACCTTTATCAAATTGCTTGTCCTTTTCGGGGGGGTGAAAGGTGGGGAGAGGGAGAAAAATGTGTAATTCAAAATCTTATTTAAAAAGATGGCTGTGGAAAATTGTTTTTACGTGTAATTGGAAAAATATTAATTATATTAAACAAACAAACAAACAAACAAAAAAACAACCCCAAGTCTCCTTGGGGTAAAGGGAACAAGTCAATTGCTCCTCCATTTCCCCCCTGACAACCATCTGAAGGATGTGATGACTATAGGCCTGTGGGATAAGTTGGCTAATGTCCCAATTTAGGATAAAATTTTCAATGAGGATGGAGTCATTCACACCTTCCCCACCTAACTGGGACTCCCCCTGAGGAGGGAGGGGATTGTGGGATCTGGGAGGTTGTCAGGAGCGGGGAGGGACAATGGGATGAGGCCAGAGAGTTGGGATAGATAAACAGAAACTTAGAAAGATAGATAGATAGATAGACACACAAACAGACAGACAGATAGACAGATAGATAGACAGACAGACAGACAGACAGACAGACAGATAGATAGATAGATAGATAGATAGATAGATAGATGATAGATAGATAGATAGATAGATAGATAGATGGTAGATTAGATAGCAAGAGATGGTAGATAGGATAAATAGATAGTAGAGAAATGAATGGTAGATAAATAGAAAGATAAATGATAGGTTAGATAGAGATAGTAAATAGGATAAATACATAGACAGACAGATGATAGATTAGATAGAAAGAAATGGTAGATAGGATAGATAGACAGACAGATGAAAAGATAGGTAGCTATCTTATTTTAAAAGATGACTGTGGAAATTGTCTTTACATGTAATTGGAAAAAATATGAATTATATTAAAAAACAAACAATAACAAAAAACCAACCCAAAGTCAGCTTGGGGCAAAGGGAACAAGTCACTTGCTCCTCCATTGTGTTTTAGGGGAGCAGACTCAGTTCCACCACTTCCTAGCAGTCACTGACCTCCATGAAGCCTCAGCCTCCTCATCTGTAAAATGACTGGATGTGGGTAGATCACCTGTGAAGTCCCCTCTATGGACCATATGAAAGGAAGGAGAAGGATGGAGAGGCAAAGGAAAGCCAGAAAGTCAGAAAAAAGGCACAGAGAAGGAGGGAAATTGAGGCTGACGGCAAAGACAGAGGCGTGAGTGCTGGGAGGGGAGGGGACCAGGGGGCCTATCCAGTCAGGGGCGTCCCACGATTCAGGCTTCCAGAACCCAGGAGCCCGGCCAGTCTTGCCAGATGTGAGCCGCTCTTCAGGCAGGATTCCTTGCTCGGCCCACTACGGGTGGTGGTGGCTGGAGGTGATTAGTCTCAGGTGTGAGGGGGAGGGATGGCAGCCTGGTCTGCAAAACACGGAGGTGTGAGATTTCCCAGGAAAGGAAAAAGAGCCCAGCAGGGTGGCCTGTGGAGGAGGTGTTATGGAGGGAGAAACAAGGGGGGAGGGGATGGGGCTTCCCAGCTGCCCCTTAGGAAATGAGTCTTGACTGTGCTGGTGCAAAGGGCAGGGTAGAAGGGAGGGAGGGGACAGTTCTCAGAACTTTCATCTAGGGTCCCCTCCTCTTTCCCACATGACCCTCGGCCCCCCAAAACCTCCACCTCTTCTTCCTTCTCCATCCAATTCTCTTCTCTTCTCCTTAGCTGCTTACCCAGACTCTTGAATATGAGTCCCTTGCCCTTCACCTTCTCCTCCCACCCTGACACCTGTTCTTGGGCTCATCCCCTGCAGGTGGAGAGACTCACATCTTCTTCTTTGAAATCATCCTAAAGGGTCAGGGTAGAATAAAGTCCTCAACTAGAAAAGCCAAAAGCCCCCCCCTCAAATGTTTCCTCCCCTTGTTGTCATCCTTAATTAGCAGGGACCTCAATTCAAATCCTATCTAACATACTGTGTGCTCCTGGACCTCTCTTCTCTGGGCCTGTTTCCTTATTTGTAAAATTCAGTAAGGATCCTTCCAGTTGCAAATCTATGATCCCTGCCTTCCCCCCTGCCTCTCTCCTAAACTCTGACTTGATCTCTCATACTAGACATCAACTAGTCTCATTGACCAAAACCTCCTTACAGACCCTGTCCTATTAAAATGTTCATACAAGCATAGGTTTCTATTTCCCTTATACTGCAGATGTGGCTTGAAAAGGTAAAGTGATTGGCCAGAGGATCACAGATCTAATGAGGGGATGAGTGGCGAGTATGGAACCTAAATTCGAACATTTTTCCAATGCCCTCACTACCCATTTTGCTAAGGGGGTCTCCCAAGAGCCATTTATGATTCCTCCCTTCTTTCCCTTCATCTCTGATAAATACATGAACCTGTATATTTAATCTTTGCCTTCATCCAAGTCACTGAGATCAAAAAGGTAAATTGCCCAGGACCAACAAAAAGATTTCTTGGAGATGTCCTTCCGAATTGACTGCCATTGACTAACTATTATGACTGCTCTGGGTTTATCTTTCAACCAATACTGAATCTATCTGAAGATGCTCTCGTGTAGTCCATATTTCTCCTTCTTGCTCACAAGGTTAGTGTGATAGAGTATCATTCTAGAGAATTCCCTTAATCTGCTTGACTAGGAAATCTGTCAAAAGAG
The DNA here is from genome assembly GCF_048593235.1 of Sminthopsis crassicaudata. NCBI lineage: Eukaryota > Metazoa > Chordata > Mammalia > Dasyuromorphia > Dasyuridae > Sminthopsis > Sminthopsis crassicaudata. The sequence goes on from NC_133618.1 coordinate 28,561,246, forward strand.
AAAATAAAGTTAACGCATCATGGCTTGGTCTAGATGAAGTCATACTGAGTATTTTTGACTAGTTTCCTTTTCTATATATCTGTCAACCATTCCTTTCATGATATGTCCTAGAATTTTCCTGGGAATTGAAATCAAGTTCCTTGACTTACAGTGGAAAGCTTATGCTGTTTCCCTTTTTTTGTAAGTAGTCATATTTTTCTATTTGTAATTATAGAATCGTAGATTTCAGTCCAGAAAGTTTTTAGAAATCTGCTAATCCAGATATATGATATAATTTATATTATATTATAATATATATTGTATTATAAATGAGGAAGCTTAGATGACAATTCCATTAGGCTCCTACTTAAATGGGAAGAAAAAATGTAAGTTGGCCAGTTTCCTAGCATACACATCTGTCTCTTTGACTGACTTTCCCTTCTGCCTTAGAATCATTTGTGTTTCTGGCATCAAGTTCTATGATATTTTAGACCATGGGATCCTACTTACTTTTTCTTTGAAGTCTTTGAAATCTGTTTTCCCCAAATCTAGGATACAACTTTTCCCCTTTACTTAACATGTGTTAAAATGTTTACACCTAAAGTTCCCATTATTTTTACTTCAACAACTGGATCCTCTGTTTTCATTGAGATCTTTACCTTAAGAACTCAAGACTAAGGGGGTAACCAAGAATTAAAGAACAAAATGAGTAATTTCAATTCCATTAGACTGCTCTGTGGCTCAGAGGATCTGACTGGATTTAATTTTAAAAACCTAAATTCAAATCCAGCTTCTGACACTTATTTGCTGTTATTCTGGACAAGTCACTTAATCTCAGTCTTCCTCAAATCCCTCATCTTTAAGATAGGAGTAATGGCCCTCAACTCCTGGGATTTTTGTGAGAATTCAATGAGATAATACTTGTAAAGTGCCTGCAAATCTTAAGTGCTACATAAATGTCAGCTATTATCATTATTATTCCAGAGGACTTTTGCTAAATCATGATACTCACCTCTTGACAGAGAAGTAAATGGACTCAAGATGTCAAATGAGATACATTTTTAGATGTGTCTAATGCAGGAAAATATTTTTCTTGACTATCCATAATTTTTTTGTTTTTACTTTTCAATATTATTTTAGTTTCCAAATACATGTAAAGATAGTATTCAACATTTTTTTGGTAAGATTTTGTCCTCCAAATTTTTCTCCTTTCTCTCTTATCTTCTCCCCTATCTGATACAGTTTAAATATGTGCAATTATTTTAAACACATTTCCATATTTGTCATGTGCTGAAAAAAAAAAAAAAAAGAATCAGACTCAAAGCGGGGAAACCATGAGAAACAAACAAAAAGTGAAAAAATAGTATGCTTTGATCCATATTCGGTCTCCATAGTTCTCCCTCTGGATATCAGTGATACTTTTGACTATGAATATTTGTTACGATGGTTTCCTTTTTTCTTTTTTTTCATTGTCAAGGATGAGATGAATTGAAGAAAAAAGGGGACTAGAACTAGGGAACTTAAAATCAAATTAAAGTTTTAAATTAAATTAAATTAAAATTTGAAAAGAAAGATTATCCCAAAAAAAATTGAAAATAATGCTGAAGAAATAAAAAATCCAGAAAGAAGCCCAGGCAATTAGGACAGCTTTGAAAGCTGTTCCTTTTATTATACACTTTAAAGGAACAGTAAACTGTACATAATACAATAATACAAACATGCATCTTCATTTACAACTCCTTTTCTGTTTTATTATGCATATGGATATGTTTACTTTATTTGGTATTAAGTTCAGAATTTCTAAAAAATAAAGTTCTCTTAAAAAGATAGACATTGGGTTTTTTGGGTTGTTGTTTAGGCAATTGGGATTAAGTGACTTGCCCAGGGTCATACAGCCAGGAAATGTTAAGTGTCTGAGATCACATTTGAACTCAGGTCCTCCTGACTTCACTGGTGCTCTATCTACTGAGCCATCTTTTGCCCCGAAGTTATTGTTTTAAAAGTAATTTATCTGAAGATACTTTAATGGTGGGTTTGTTTGGTTAATCTGAGAGTTCCTTTCCAGCCAAGTAAGGTCCTGGTTAGTTTCTGCTCTTCTGAAGGAGTTTGCTCTTGACAGTATCTGTATAATGTAAATAAAGTTCCTTGGCATACTTGATTTCACTTAATCATCACCACGACAATATTGTGGTTCATTTATTTCACTTGTCCTGATCTTTGTGACCCATTTGGGACACGGGAGTGGTTCACAGCTAAAATGAAATGACTTGCTTGGTCACATAACTTCTTTTGAAACTGAGTCAGGATCAGACTGAGCCAATTAACAAGGCTTTATGGATTTGGGGGAAATGAGGATTTTAGCATCTATCATTTCTAAAATGAGCTCTACTCTAGTTTTTGAAAGTTCAATCTGGTTTGTTGAGAATCTGCTCTGCTGTCAGCACTGTAAACCAAGGGGGGGGGGAAGAGAGCATAAAATACAACCCCTGCCAGACTTGACTTTAAACTTTTCAACATTTTTTAAAATTAGTAATTGATTAAAAGCAAAGATGGCATGGGATTGCAGGTGGTTGAAACTAACCTAACATGGTGGATAACAGAAATGAGACATAAAATGCTACTCAGATCTCAGGGAGACTGCAATGTGGAAGAATGGAGAAAAAGTTATACTATGACATTAACATTGCAAAAAGAAACAATTGTGGAAGGCATAAAAACTCTGAGCAACACAGAGATCGGCCGGGCGTGCAGGAGATGAAAAGGGCCAGCCACTGCTTTCGAGACGCGATGGGCTCGAGAAGAGGCTCACAGGGGAACTTGCTTTTCTTGACTAAGCATATTTGTAACAAATTTGGTTGTTGTTGGTTTTGTTGTTGTTTGGGGGAAGGGGGAGGGGAGAAACTAAATGTTATATAAGAATAACATTTAATTGGAAAAGTAAAATATTTATTGAGCGATTAGAAGGGTCAAATCCAATGTATCTTATTTTCCGGCTGCTCCCCTTTCTTCTCCTTGGAAACTTCCTGGAGTTCAGTTAACACGCATTTATTAAGCGCCTACTGTGTGCTAGACACCAGACTTAAAGCTAGAAATACTTTGTTTTTGGCGGGACGTGGGGGAGATCAGTAGAAAGAAAAGAGGTGAATTGTGGGGACCCCTCCTCTCTGCAGTCACGTCGGATTTCGGCTTCGATTTCCCAGGACCCACCCCTTCTTCGGTCCGGGGTAGGTGGGGGGGGAGAGGCGGAAGTGGGAGTATTGGTTTACGGGGGGAGGGGAAGGAGCCGCTCGAGTTGAAGGGCTGAGAAGCCCGGGACATCCCAGGTTCCCAGGTGCCCGAGGCTCCCCGCCCCTCCTCAGCCTCCGGGGGCTCGGGAGGGGAGAGGGACCCAGGCTTTCCAAGTAACGAGGGGCCCGCCCATTTCGCATATGAATGATTCATTTTGCTGGGAGCCGGTAAGTGGAGGTGGGGGGTGGTCGCCTTATAAAGCTTCGGACCCCGCCCCCGACTCGCAGACTGGCTCCCGGCTGCCGGGGCTGCGCTCCGCGCTTGTCCGGGGAAGGAAGGAGCTGGAGCGCGGTCTCGGTAGCCTCCGCCGCGCCAGCACCTGCTCCCGCACCTCGCCCTCGAGGCCGCGGCGCGGAGGGAGCCCGGCGGACCGCGCAGCGCGGACGGCCCGGGCCCCGCCCGGACGGGTGAGAGTGCATCCCCTCTGCCTTCTCGCCCACCTCCGCGCGCCCCAGCCCTCGTCTCCTCTCAGCCCCCTTTCCTTCCACTTCCTTATCTGGGTTTCTCTCTGCGGCGCTAGCCCCCGACCTTCGCTCCCCGACGCCCCCGGCTCCCGCGGCTCCCCGGACCGGCTCCCGCGGAGTCCCCGACATGACCCAGAACGATGGAGGCCGCCGTCCCTCCGGCGCCCAGCGGCCCGCGGATCCCTCCACGTTAGCCTTCTCCATCGATGCCATCCTGTCCAAGGCCAGCCCGCAGCCGCGGGAGCCCCCTCGGGGCTCGGGGCTCTTGGGCTTGGCCCCCCGAGACCCCGCGTGCCCCCCGCTCGGCCCCGGCTGGCCGCGGCCCGGAGACTGCGCCGCGGGCTGGATGGCCCCCTTTGCCGGCGTCTACGTGTGCCGGCCTTCTCCTAAGTCCCTGCTGTCGGCGATCCGCGGCCCGCAGCCCGTCTGCGCTGCCCAAGGTAAGGGCCGGCCCTGCCTCCGCGGCCCCCGGCGGCCGCCTCCGGCTCCGTGCGCCGGCCGGCTCTAGTCCGGAGCGGGGATCGCGCACCGGCAAGAAATGGGCTCAGCTGGGGAGCGGCCCGGGAGGAGGACAGGGCTGGGGAGGAGGACCGGGCTGGGGAGGAGGACCGAGCTGGGGAGGAGGACCGAGCTGGGGAGGAGGACCGGGCTGGGGAGGAGGACCAGGCTGGGGAGGAGGATCGAGCTGGGGAGGAGGACCGGGCTGGGGAGGAGGACCAGGCTGGGGAGTGGGTGTCCGGTAGAGTGTCAGCCTGGTGAGGAGCGGAGAAAGGGGGAGACCCGAGGAGGAGGAAGCTGGAGGAGGTGGAGACCACCTTCTAGGAGGATTACGGGAGGAGGGATGGGGATGACCCGGGGACTTGACCCTGTCAGAGCGTTGGGCATGAATGCTTCTCGCGGCTTTGGAGAATCAACTCAGAAATCATGTCAAATCAGTATTCCCATGTTCTGCCCCGAAGGAGGCGATCTTCCCCCCCCCCCCCCCCCCCCCCGTCTCCGGAGAGCTCTGTCTCTCCCTGCCCCCCCCCCCAATCAGGGTGCCGCTTTGCTCCGGGTCCACTCCAGCATCAGGGCTCCTGCATTCAGGGCCAACCCCAACCGTCTCCTTCCTAGGTTAAATCATGCAGTGCTCCAGAACAGCTGTAGCCCCCCATTTTCTGCTACTACTAAGGCTTGCAAAGCTCTTTACAAATCTCATCCCTTTAAATCTTCACAACAAACTTGGGAGGTAGGTACTAACATTATCCCCATTTTATAGATAGGGAGACAGAGGCCGGCAGAAGTTAGGGGACTTGCCCAGGGTCACCTGACTATTAAGTGTCTTCTGCTGGATTTGAACTTAGGACTTCCTGATTCTGGGCCCAGTGCTCTAGCCCTTGTATCATCCAGCAACTCCATCAGTCCTAAACCGCTCTGGGATTCAAGGTTCCCTCCTTGTGATCTTAGTAAAAGTAGTTTTTTTCTATTCCCCCCCCATTTTCCCTTCTTGTTACATCTTCCCTCCCTTTTCCCTTTCTAGAAATCCCTTCTTGTTACATCTTCTCCCCCTCTTTCCCCTTCCTTCTAGAAAATTAATAAGCCACTAGAGCTGTAGACCTGCAGTCTAACTGACCCTGAGGTGAACAGCGATTGCTCAGCTTGTGGGCCCTCCCCCCCGGCCCCCCCCCACTCAGTCTGAACCAGGGGGTCCAACCTAGAGGCGATTTTGTTTTTATCCCGATTTTAAATTCTGAATTTACATCGAACCAAAGATACCTAAGCTGGGTGATCCTGGGCCCATCACTTAAACCTGTCCGCTCCAGTTTCCTCCACTGTAAAAAGGAAGTAACAGTGACATTTCCCAGGGTCATGGTGAGGTTCAAATGAGATAAATCAGGTCAATAAGCATTTATTGAGCATCTACTGTTTGCCTGAACTAAGCCCCTAGGATACAAAGAAAGGCAAATGCAATCTGTGGAAGGTCACGGTCTAATGGGGAAGACTCCAAGTGAATAACTAGGCCGAAGCAAGATAGAGACAGGATAAGTTGGATGGAATCTCTGAGGGGCTTCCCTAGCATTTGGGGGGCTTCCTGCCTAATTTAGATTTTAGTTGAGGTTGGAGGTTTGGATGTCATCTCTGAGGAGCTTCCCTAGCATTTGGGGGGGCTTTCTGCCTAATTTAGATTTTAGTTGAGGGGGGCATCTAGGTGGCGCAGTGGGTAGAGCACAGCCCTGAATTCAGGAGGACCCAAGTTCAAATGTGGTCTCAGACACTTAACACTTCCTAGCTGTGTGACCCTGGGCAAGTCACTTAACCCCAGCCTCAGGGGGGAAAAAAAAAAAGATTTTAGTTGAGGCTGGAGGCTTAGATGGCATCTTGAGGGGCATCCCTAGCATTTGGGGGGATTCCTGCCTGAAGTTAGGTTTTAGTTGAGGCTGGAGGTCACAAGTCTGGAAGGCTAGCAGGGAAAATGCCAAAGACTTGCCCGGTGGAATGTTTTATTCAAAGACCCTCTGGGGACAATACCTGTAAAGGGTTTGGTAACTTTAAAGTGCTAGATACAAGTTAGCTTTTATTATGGAACTCTCTGGAGTTTGGAGTCTGGAATAGGAGGCTCAGTTCCCCTCCCACCTGCACCCCCTGCTTACTGGCTGTGATCCTGCGCAAGTTAATTAACCTTTGTGTACCTCCATCCACCCTGCAGGACTTCCCTCTCTGACAATCTGCATTTGTAGGGAGAGTCTACCCCAGCGGGGAGGGGATCTAGCAGCCCCCAAAAGGAATGGTGGATTGTCTCATGGGGAATCCTCCAGGGACAGCTTCACTTCATGCAAGGAGTTGGAAGGGACCCCAAAGGTTTAGTCCCAAGGACCCTAAAACAGGTCGTCCTCCAGCCGTGCTCAGAGCCCTCCGGGGAGGGGGAGCAGGTCCCCTCCAATTCTGGGAGTCTAATGGTTAGCAGGTTTTCCCGATAGTCATCAGCAACTTGATTCTTGGTACCTTAAGGGCTGGCTCTGTTATCCCGGAGCAAACAAGGCAAGTCTATCACTAGACACAAAACTTTTGTAGTCTGTCTTGCAAACCTTGTTTTCCCAGGCTTTTCCCTGCTTCCTCTTGTTTGTTTTTCTAGGGTTGTATCTTCTTGATCTCTCACTCTGTCTTGTCTCTCTTCCCTTTCTCTCTATAATATTCTCTCATTTTCCTCTTACTTCCTCCTCTTCTCCCTCTCCTTTCCCCTCCTCTTCCCTCCCTTTTTTCCTCCTTCCTCCTGCTCTTTCTCTAATTTTCTTTCTCTCCTTCCTCTCTTGTTTCTCCCTCCCTCTTTCTCTTTCCCCTTTCTCTTCCTCCCTCCCTCCTCTTTTCCCTTCCTCTTCCACCTTCCCTCTTTCTCTTTCTCTGTAATACTCTTATTTTCTTTTCTTTTTTCCCTTACCTTCCCTCTTCCTCCTCCTTCTTTTTTCCTTTGTCTCCTCCCCTTCTCTTCCTCTCTGTCTCTCTCCCTCTGTCTTTGTCCCTCTCATTTTCTCTCTAGGTCTCTCCTCCATTTCCACCCCCAGGTCTTGTACGTGTCTGACCCCCCCTCCCCCCATGCCTCCTTTCTCTGCCTCTTAGAAGCCTTTTTCTCCTTCAAAGTTTGGCTCAAGCCCCCCTACTCCATATGGGGGAGCCCATTCTGAACTTTCCTCCTCTTATTACCTTATTTTTATGATCTCCTTGTACATATAAGTGTTTTTTGTTGCTCACCTACCCACCCAACCCTAAGAAACCCAAGCTTCTAGGTTTGGTAAACTCCCTGAGGACAGGCACTGTTTCAGTTTCCATCCCTTAGGGCATCATAAATGCTCATTGGCTGATTAAGTCTGATCCCTCTTCCAATTTTCCTTAGTCTTTTTTTTCCCTGGCCACAAAATCCTTCTTTGACAGTATTTGGAAATTGTGAGACCCAGGACTAAAGATGACCCTCCAAACCCAGCCTGACCAGGCTTAAGAGTATTGGAGAGCTATCTCCCTATGCTGAGAGGGAGTTTTTAGTCCTGAATCACTCTCCCTTGGCTAGCATAATGGCTAGTATACAGTAGGTGCTTAATAAATGCTTATAGCTTGACTACAAACACATCCTATTAACCCTCATTGTGTTGCTTGGGTGAAATGAGATCATAGATAAAGTGCCTTATAAATAAATGCTGTTAGTAATTGCTTCTATTAATGCCATTGTTAAACAAAACCTAATTCTAATTAGACTTGTAAAAGTTTTCTGGGGCAGATTAGTAAACAATCCTATTTTCTAATCTGATGAGTTGCTTATAATTCCGGGAGACTCATTGTGTTGTGGGGATGTAATGAGATCACAGATAAAGCACTTAGCAAACTTTCAAGTGCCACATAAATCTGTCAATAATTGCTTCAATAAGTGCTATTATTAAGCAAAGTCTAATTCAAATTAGGCTTTTAAAAGTTTTCTAGGGCAGATTAGTTGCTAATCTGTTCAGCAGCTCCTGGAAGGCCTCTCCCCTTCCCTTGGACTCCTGGGTCAGTCCTGGAGTTTGGGGATCAGTTGGCCTGCTTCCCCACTTGGTGGGCCACTTCCCCACCTCTCTTCTCTGCCACAGCTGTCTTAATTAAGCCCTCTAGCCTTTCTACAAATATCTCCCTGCTCTCTAAACATCTGGAGGTCGGAGCTAGTTAAATCTTCCTGGTCAGCTGATCCGAGACAACCCCCTGGGCTTTTCCTGGTGTGGGGCCGCTGGAGAGAACAGGGGAAAAACCCAATTAGTTCAGGTTGGTTCCTTTAGCAGCACCTGCTTTTCCGGGCAGCAGGCTGGGAGCTGAGGCCCAAGTCTTTGGAAGCCCAGGGAGAGAGTTTCTGATTTCTCCATTTTGGCTTTTAGGGAATGTCTAGGCCAGAGCCTCCAAAAGGGAAACTGAGCCTAGTCTAGAGCTTTGCACACAGTAGGCTTCTCAATCTGCATTTATTGTTCACAGTAGACTGCTGGATGTGTGTGTGTTTGGTTGGTTTGTTGAATGAAGAACAGATTTCCCCTGAGTCTCAGTGCTTGGCAGGGATGAGCAGATCCCTCTGACTGAGGACCCGGGAGATCTCTCTCTCTCCTTTTCCTCCCCAAAGTTCAGTGATGGCAGTAGCGCTTTCTCCCCCGCCCTTGGGCACTTCAGGATTCCTGCTTTTGGAAAGTCCGGGTTCAAGGCCTGGCTCCTCCCTCTGTTATATCGTTTCTTGGTGATTATTTTGCATACCTTTAATTTTTAACAATTCCTTAGTCAACAAACATGTATAAAGTCTTTATTATGTGCCTCAAACTGAGGGCATACACTAGACTAGTCCCTGCCCTCCCTCACTTGGATACTTAGGTCTATGAGACGTGAATAGATGGAAGGTAATCTGAGAGGGGACGCACTAAGAGTTGTGAGGACCTGGAAGGGCTTCCTGAGGAATTTGGACAGTTTTAAAATGAACCAGGAAAGCTAAAGGTGGGGCCCGGAGGAAGAGCCGGCGTCCCTCCAGGTGTGGGAAAGCCATGTCCAGGGAGATGGACGTGGGTTTCAGGACCTCCTTCATGGCGCCAGTGAGTGGCTTTAAATGACCGATTTCTCCCTCCTAGGCCTGGAGCTGCCTGACCGTGTGGCCCTGCAGGGCCCCCTGACCTGGGGCCAGGCGGACTATCTGAGTAAGATAAATGGCACCCCCAAAGCAAGCCGCAAGAGGAGCCGGACGGTGTTCAGCTCCGAGCAGCTGGACGAGCTGGAGAAGGCCTTCCTGAAGCAGCCATACCTGGTGGGGATGGAGCGGACCCAACTCTCTCAGCAGCTGCATCTCTCCGAGACCCAGGTGGGAAGCCCCAGTCCTGGTCCCCCCCCTTCCTGCCCGTACCTTGGCGGAGGATGGACTTCTTGTGTGTGACCCCAGAACTTCACCGGGTGCCCCTCTCCCCTCCCCCGGAGATGAGCTTAGCTGGGCCACGATGGTCCGTCGCCCTTTCAGTCAGCGATCGCCCCATCCCAGTGTTTGTTCCATTGCAGAGTCAGCAGCCCTCCTTATATATGAAAGGGACCTCCAGAGCAGGCTTGCGGTGCAGGAGCTCGGAGGGAAGGCCAGGGGAAGTTGGCTGTGGGGACATTCAGGAGAGAGAAGGCGGCAGGGCCGTTCTGAGTTAGGTTGTGGAGAGCTCGAGTGCCAGCTTCAGCAGACTCCAAGATACCTCCCAGAGCCAAGCCCAGATAACTGCCCTCCTGTCCATGCCCCTTCTTTCTCTTCTGTGAGCGTGACCCAGAGCTCCTCTCGCTCCGGAGAGCTGGGGGTTCAGTTTGTGACCTCTGGTTCTACCCTCTTCCGACACAGGTGAAAGTGTGGTTCCAGAACCGCAGGATCAAGGGTCGGAAGCAAAGCCTGGAACAGAAGAAAAAAAAGCTGTCCTTTTCCCCACCCAGGTCACCCCAGGAACCCAGCAGCAGCAGCGAAGACAAAGACGGTACGTTTATGCTGCCAGCCGAAAGATGCCCCCCTTTGGTTCCCACTGACTCAGTTATGTCCTGGTGTGATGGGGGTTCCAGTGGTCTGGCTGGGTCTCTTTCCCTTCTCTCCCTCTCCTGCCCCCTTTTGGGGTAACGCTCAAGGGTCACTGAGACCCTCCCCCCTGCCTTTAAATTTCATTTCTGTGTCCCTTCCTGGGAAATGGAAAGTTTGTCTACCTCAGGTCTGGCATCCCCCTTTGACAGAAGGGAGAGCAAAGAGCAGAAAGTGGGAAAGGACAGTCCAACAAGTATTGAGCACTTACAGGATGCCTCATTTCCTATCGTATCTCTTGCCTTACACTGTTCTAATCTCTTATCTGCACAAGGCAGTTTTTGCCACCTTTGTCTGCCTAAGTGAGGCTGACTGTCCCAGCAGTGGGTCATAGTTCTAGAATCCTCGATACCAGAACTTGGGACAAATCACTTTAACTGGCTCGGACCTCAATTTCCTCAAATGCAAAGAAGGGAGAAGATGCCCTCTGAATGACTTTATATTTGGGAACTTAGCTCACCGAAGCAGGCCTGGGAAGGAGAATGAGGAAACTGAGGCAAATGGGTTTAGGCAATTTGCCCAGAATCATGCAACTAGTCAGGGCCTGAGGCTGGATTTGAACGTGACTTTTCCTGATTCCAAGTCCACCTAGCTTCATTCGGTGACTTTCTTAAGGCTTAGTTTCTTCAGTTGTAAAATGAGGTTAGGAGGAGATGCCTTCTGAGGGTTCCCACCTTCTGCCCGTCTTAGAGGGGAAGCACTTCTTGTCCTTCGGGACTGTGTTTGGGAGTGGGCTGAGTCCTGTCCTCTCTAAGGGTTAATTCCTGCCGAGTCCCTGTAAAATGCAGGTGGAGAAAGGAAAGGGGCCCGCTGCTAACTCAGGCTGCAGGTGTGTCTATTGGTCCCCTGGGCTGGGCGAAGGCCTCCTGACTTGGCCTCTCAGCTGAAGGCTGGCTTCCCCCAGCTCAGAGGGAGGGGAGGAAGGAAGCATTTAACCCATTCTTGACTGGGCCATTTTTCTCTATCCTTCTCCCCCAGATCCCATCTTGCCTCCTTCCTAAAAGCTTGAGGAGCGAGTATTTCCCGGAAACCCCAGTTTAGAGAAGGAAGGGCGAGGGACTAGCTAGGAACTGAGTCGGCCTCCAAGATGGAAGGTCGCTTAGGGGAAGCTGTTCTCCTGTTCTCATTTCACCACCTCGCTTTGGGCGGGCCATGGCTCGTTTATGGACTCGAATTGTACAGTAACTGCTGCTGTATTTTTAGGATGCCCAAAGGAATCTGCGTCTTCCAGAACGGCCAGCGGTTATCCTTGTCCTGTCCTCCAAACGGCGGCTCGGCCTTGTGAGTCCCGCTTGGCCCCCAGCCTCCCTGGGAGTCTCCGAGATGAAGGCTGTGGCTCGAAGCCCTTTGTCCCCCTGGAAGGGCCACGGGGAGGCACGTCGGGCTCTGCAGAGCTCCAAGGGAAGCCTTTCAAAGCCGGACTGGCCACACTGGTCCTCTCAGCCAAGCGTCTTCAGCAGTCCAGTGCCACGGGCATTAAATGTTGATGATCCGTGTCCAGCCCGAGTGCTGGATGGAGACACTGCGGAGTCTCGACTGACATTTAGAGTTGAAGGAGTCTGGGCCAGCAACTCCAGCAGCTCCCAAAGAACAAGATAAAGATCTTCATGTCATCTGGGAGTTTTCCACACAGGGAGACCCTCCCTTTGGGGAAATCACTGGCTGGAACTGCTAAGGAAAGCTGCCAGGCTCTGTGTACACAACAGGCTCCCTGCCCTTCCGAAGCTCTCTACTGGGGTTGGGGGGTGAGAGAAGGGGAAGTGGGAGGGCAGGGGATGGGTAGATAAGGAAATGAAGAGTGGCTCTGTGATCTGGGTGCTCCCTTCACTCCTCTGTCCATTGCCACCCCCTCACCCCAGCCCAGCTTTGGATCCCAGTGGCCGGGGGGACATCTCCAGTGGGATGCCTTGTAGTATCTCAAGCTGAACATGTCCGAAAGTCCCTCCCCCTTTCCAAACTTATCTATTTGTGGTTGGGCCTTCCTTGACTCCCGGACACTGGCAGTCACCCCACATATTCCATGGACTGCCAGGTCTCGTCCTGCCCACCTTCACCCCCTGTCTCCCACGTCCCCTTCTCCTCACTCAAACCGCGCCCCTCCCCCACCATCTCCCCTCCACACTTCTACAAGAGCCAGAACATTGCTCTGCCAGGTGGCTCCTGAGCAAGTGTGCTTGAAAGCCCCCAGCCTCTCAGGTGTCCCCGCCCCAGAGCCCAGAGGAGAGTAGTTATGTTCTGGGGACCGGGCCTGCCAGGGGAATGAAAATGGGGATGTCGCTCCAGGCCCATTTATAGTAAATTGTAACTTTTGTCCTGGATGTTCACCTTTTTGCTAAATTATGAAATCTAGAGGATTTTATAGGAAAGATAAAATAAAATTTTCAAATAAAAAAAAAAAAAAGGCTCTATCCAGAGTAGGTTTGACTTTAAAGTGCTTATGTAAAGACAGCTGTGTCATTCCTAATCTCAGTGTGAGCGGGGAGTTTCTTAACTAGTCCACAAGCCTTTAATAAGCTCTTACTATGTGCAAGACCTGACCACGGAGGTGGCCGGAGATCTCATTCTAAAGGGGGAGAGCTGGAATGGGATCTGGGCTGAGTTTGGAAAGAAGCTGAGGAAATCAAGGGTTAAGTAGGTTTTGTTAAAAAATTTAAAACACAAGTCTCGGGGACAGGGAGCCATTTGCGTTCAGCAATTTTGTTCCATCCGGAGACAGGAATCCAAGGAACTGGTTTTCACCTGGAGGGTTCCATGCTGCTTGGGGGAGTGGGGGGAGAGGCCCAGAGCAGGCAGGTGACCTGGGGACAGGGAAGCCCCTTTAACACCGCCCTGGAGGGGAGAGTCCAGGGCGCCGGAGAAGGGGCAGGTCCGGGAGGATCTCTCAAGTGGGGAGGGGGTCGGGAGGGAGGGACGCCGGAGCCGTTAGCTGGGGAGGAGAGAGGGAAGGACAAGAGAGAGAGGAGGAGGAGCTGCTGGGGATGCTGAGGAGGCTGGAGCCCGTGAGATACCCGCCCCTCATGTGAATGACCTAGCGGGGGCGTGGCCATGGGAGAGGGGCGGGCCAGAGAGCTGGCGAGGGTGAGGAACTCAGGAGGGGCGGGGTCAGAAGCTGGGGGGCGTGGCCATAAAGCCGAAGTAGGCAGGATTTAGAGAGGGGCGTTACCACAGGACTGAGGAGGGCGGGGCCAGAGAGCTAACGGGAGCAGGGAGGTTAGAGACGGAAAGAGGGGGGTGTGGCCACAGGGCCAGAAAACTAGAGAACGAGGGGGCGGGGCCAGGAAGCTAGAGGGGGCGGGGTTAGGGTTAGGAGAAAGAAGCGAGAAAAAGAGACGAGAGAATGACAGATAGAGCTAGAAAGCGAAGTGGGCGGGAGAGCGGAGCCAAAGAAGGGGGAGGTGGAGCCATGGGGAAGGGAGAAGCGGGTGCGGAACTTGGTGGGAAGGGTGGGCAGGGTCGGGGAGAGACCGAATGAGAGCGGGAGGGCGGGGCCAGGCCCTTGGGCCCTCAGTACGCGGAGTCCAGGAGCAGAACAGCGCATGCGCAAGGAGAATTGGACAGCGCGGGGTTAAGTGTCAGAGGGCGGTGCCAGCGCCCCTCCAAGATGGCGGCCTCCATGTGCGACATGTTCTCCTTCTGCGTGGGCGCGGCGGGCCCGGTCCGGGGGCCCGTAGAGGTCCGATTCGTAAGCAGCGCTAAGGTGAGGCGGGCCCAGAGCCCAGCCGCCCCCGCCCCCTCCGGGGACCTCGTCCCGGCTCCGGCTTCCCCGTCTCAGCCCTTCCTCCACTTCCGCCGCCGGCGGCCCCCTGCCGCGGGGCCCAGATTTGGGTCTGGGCTGAGACTGCGTCTGGGCCCTGCGCCAGCCGGCCCGCGGATGCCCGGCGCTCTCCGCCCTCCCCGCCCCCACCCCTCGCACCCGTCCGTCTGCAGGCCTCTTCCGTTCCCAAGGAGTGGCTCCGTCTCTCCCGACGCCGGGCGCAGGCCTGGGCCGTTCTCCCAGCAGGCCCCGTTTCCTTTGGCAGCCCGGTCCCTCCGGCCGCCGCCCAGATTTCCTCAGAACCCCCTCCCCCTCCTCACGGAGGCCTGGTGGTGGGATTAAGTCCGCCCGCCCCTAGATGTACCGATGATCGCGCCCCACCGAGCCCCGAGGGGTGATTGTATAATCGTGGCCCCAGTGTGCCCGGGGACCGCCCCTCCCCCATTGATTGTGTAATCTTGGCCCCTGGGGGGGTTGTGTAATCGTGGCCTCTATGCACTCTGGGACCCCCCCCCCCAGTGACTGTGTAACCCTAGCCCCTGGGGGGGGTGATTGTATAATGGGGCCCCTGTGCACCCTGGGACCCCCCCAGTGACTGTGTAACCCTAGCCCCTGGGGGGGGTGATTGTATAATGGGGCCCCTGTGCACCCTGGGACCCCCCCCCCAGTGACTGTGTAACCCTAGCCTCTGGGGGGGGATTGTATAATGGGGCCCCTGTGCACCCTGGGACCCCCCCCAGTGACTGTGTAACCGTAGCCCCTGGGGGGGGATTGTATAATGGGGCCCCTGGGGGGGTTGTATAATCGTAGCCTCTATGCACTCTGGGACCCCCCCAGTGACTGTGTAACCCTAGCCCCTGGGGGGGGATTGTATAATGGGGCCCCTGGGACCCCCCCCCACACACACACCCCATTCCTGGCCCATCCCCTTCTATTCCTCCTCCACAAGGGCTTAGGCAGGTGCAGAGATAGCCCAGATCCCCGCCTTGGGCCTGGATTGTTTAATGGGTCGCTTGCCATCTTCCCCACTTGGTGATGTCATCGGCAGCCCTGGCTTTGAGTGCCCTGCTGATGACTTCCTGCCAACAGCTCCCGTTGCCTCTGCCCCTCCCCCTCCCCATGACCATGCTGGGTAGCCGGTCTCCCCCTCCCCCATCACCTGTGCCCAGGCTCCCATGGGGTGCAGACCCCATGACTCACAGCTGCACTGCTGCCCTGGCTGCCCGCCCGGCCTCTCCCAGCAGCCACCGAGGGCATTTTCCATCCCCAGATGGTGATCGATCTGACTCTGAGTGACCCGGGGCTGTTGCTGGCAGAGAGGCTGCAGGGCTTGGCCGTTTCCTCCTCCAGCTCATTTTGCAGATGGGGAAGCTGAGGCGGGTGGTGTCTGAGGCCCCGACTCAAGAAGATGAATCCCGCAGACCCCAAGCCCTGTGCCAGTGGCTTCTCCTGGGGCATTGGGGCAGGACTGGCACTTCTGGTGGGAGGGCAGCTCATCTGCCTTTGGTGTCTGCCTGGCGCCCCGTTCTGCCCCGCGGCTCCAGAGAGCTGGGGCAGATTGAGGGGAACCGACAGGCCGTGGGTGAGTGGGCCCGGGTCTGCCCAAGAAGACTTCCCCGGTGCCAGTGGGTGGATGCAGCAGTTAGAGCAGGTCAGACAGCAGGCACCGAGGGCAGCCGCTGGGCCTGGATTTTGCCCTGACTGGCTAATGACTGAAGCCGAGCTGCCTCTGACTCCCGCACAAAACATGGCCAGGACAAAGGCCGGCCTCAGACCCTTCCCAGCCTGGGCACATCACGTCCCCGGTCTGCCTCAGTTTACTCATCTGTTGAATGAGCTAGAGGAGGAAATGGCCACCCCTTCCCTGTCCCCCCTGGAATAACGGGCCTTTGAAGGACGGCTTGTGCCCATGTCCTCGCCCACCCCGATAGAGTGGGGGCGTCTTGTCCCCAGAGCTTCGCCCACAAGCGTGTTTGCGGGGGGTGGGGGAGGCTGAGATGCTCGCTGAGTGGACGCGAGCTAAGCAGTGGGAGTCAGGAAGCCCTTGGTCCTCTTCCTCTGCAGGGGAAGGGGCTCTTCGCTACGAGGCCAGTCCAGAAAGGGGAGACCATCTTCGTGGAGAGGCCTCTGGTGGCCTCCCAGTTCCTGTGGAACGCACTTTACCGCTATCGAGGTAAGCTGTGCCCGCCGGGCTGTGTGCCATGGCTGCTTCGTTTGTGTCGGTGAGACTCATTGGCCGGTGCAGGACTGTAGTGATGGGATTGAGGCCAGAGGCCAGCCCCGAGCCCAGGGACATGTGGTCAGGACGAGGGCAGGCCTTAGGCAGAAGGTGGAAGGACCGGCCCTGAGCCTCCTCCCTCTCTGAGGCACCTGGGCTCTGCCTAGAAAAGAGGCCCTGACCAGCAGGGTCCCACCTTCTCCTAGGGCAACATCCCCCGGGCTCTTCCTTCCTGGAAACGAGCCTGTTCAAGGGATGTGGGGAGTCAGCTGCATGATGGGAGCTCGGTCAGTGTACCCCTCATTGGCCCCCAGCACTTGTGTTGTTTTACTCGGTCGGGCCCGGAGGTCCCTGGGGGCCCTGGGCCCTGGAGAGTTAGGGAGCGGCCTTGGGCCGCCCGGGGCTCCCCAGTCAGGGCATTTCGGCAACAAGACGGCTCTAATCCTGGTCCGTCCCCCTGCCTCTCGTGATTAGGTTCCTGCTGAGGACTAGAGTCCCCAAAGTGGCTTGTCCTTTCTCGGTTCCTGCTGGGAACCCCAGGCTAAAACTGCTGCCCGACGTCCCCGACTTCTTCTCTGAGGCCACCGTGAGGTGGGGGGCTGGGGGAGGCGCCACGCTTCATGCATCAGGAGGCTCAGGGAGTAATTGTGGTCCCACAGCCAGTACCCGCTCTGCGGCTGGCCCTCTGGCTCATCGTTCAGGAGCCCAGACCTCCTTGTTTCATAGCAAAAGAGTCGGCTCTGGGGTGCAAAGCTGGCAGCATTTCAGGGCCGCTGCTTGTGGGGCCCGGGCATCAGGAAGGTCCCCTAAGCAGCTTCCATTGCCCGGGTTTAGAGGCTTCTTAGTGGGAAGAGGGAGGAGAAGGAAGAAGAGAGATTTAGGGATCTAGTTTTGGAAAGTGATCCCTACCCGAGAGAGCCATGGTCCGAGGGGGAGAGCAGGGAGAGAAAAATCAGGAAGAAGGATCCTTGAGTGCCGAGCCCAGCAGGTTCAGAGATTCTGGGGCTGGGGGGAAGGGGCCAGGGAAAGCTCCCCAGAAGATGGCAGGTGTGGGGTTGGGGTGCCCAAGGCCGTGGCTGAGCTGCTCTGTGTGACTCCTGCCCCAGCCTGTGACCACTGCCTGCGGGCCTTGGAGACCGCCGAGGAGAACGCCCAGAGGCTGTCCGGTAGGACGTGTGGCTCCCTGCCTCACCCCGAGCAGTGCAGCATCCGGAAGGACCTCCACCAGCTGTGCCCCCACTGCCAGGTGAGGCTCAGCTGGGCTGGCCTACGGGGACTGGGACTCGGGGCATAGGGCTTGGGACCTGGAGCTTGGGGGCTGGGACTCTGGAGTCTGGGACTCAGGGGCCAGGCCATGGAGGCGGGGACTCTGGGGCCTAGGACTCAGGGGCCAGGCCATGGAGGCTGGGAGTTGGGCCTGGGACTCAGGGGCCAGGCCATGGAGGCTGGAACTCTGGGGCCTAGGACTCAGGGGCCAGGCCATGGAGGCTAGGAGTTGGGCCTGGGACTCAGGGGCCAGGCCATGGAGGCTGGGACTCTGGGGCCTAGGACTCAGGGGCCAGGCCATGGAGGCTGGGACTCTGGGGCCTAGGACTCAGGGGCCAGGCCATGGAGGCGGGGAGTTGGGCCTGGGACTCAGGGGCCAGGCCATGGAGGCTGGGACTCTGGGGCCTAGGACTCAGGGGCCAGGCCATGGAGGCGGGGACTCTGGGGCCTAGGACTCAGGGGCTAGGCCATGGAGGCGGGGACTCTGGGGCCTAGGACTCAGGGGCCAGGCCATGGAGGCTGGAACTCTGGGGCCTAGGACTCAGGGGTCAGGCCATGGAGGCTGGGAGTTGGGCCTGGGACTCGGGGCCTAGAGCTTAGGGCCTCTCCAGAGTTTCCTACCTCCAGCTTCTGTCCTTAGAAGGATTAGAAGCAGGAGCCTTGAATGAGAGCACAGGGGGGTAGTCACAATGGCTACAAGTCATTCAGCCCCTTGTGGGCCTCTGTCAGGAATCCCAGGGCAGCTTCCCCGCTCTGTTGGGGAGGAGGCAGTGGACAAATGACTGAAGCCGGCAGGTGGGATCTGGAGTCTGTCGGCCTCAGGAGGTGATCTGGATGACCCAGCCTTGTGATCAGTGTAGGTTAGACAGAGACACGTGAAGAGTGGTCAGTGCATCTCTGGAGTACCTACTGTATACCTTCTGAGAAAGATCTGGAAATGTCCCGGAGAATTCAACCAGCAAATGGGCCTGGACTTCAGCCAGCCCCCGGCTAGAGCTCTAATTTGTTAATAATACTTTTTTTTTTTTTCTCTCTCTTTTCTTTTTTTTTCCCCCTGGGATTAAGTGACTTGCCCAGGGTCACACAGCTAGGAAGTGTTAAGTGTCTGAGACTAGATTTGAACTCAGGTCCTTCTGAATTCAAGGCTGGTGCTCTATCCACTGCGCCCCCTAGCTGCCCCCTGAGTTAATAATAATTATAGCAAACGTTTAAATGGAGCTGCTGGGGGCCTGACTGAGCTGCGCCGCTGCTGTTTCCTTTGATCTTCACTCCTGTCGCTGCTGTTCTTTTCCTGTCTGTGGAAACGGAGGCAGATTAGCCTGGGATCTTCAGAGAGGGGGAGAGGAAAAAGGAAGGGGCAGGGCAGGGGCATCCAGGCTGCCCATCTCTGCAAGAAAGGGAGACTGCTGGCTTTTTTGTCTTTCCTTTCCCTTTGTTCTATAAAGAGCTTGCTCGTACGGGCTGTCTGCACAGGAGCTCTCTGAGGGTGGGCCTGGTTTGGGCCTTTATTTGTGCTGGCACTTAGTAGGCACTGGATCAATGCCGTGAATCTCACTTCCAGTGCCCCCTCCCCCCCCAAGCCAGCTCTCAAAGTATTAAAAAAAGGAAGGAAAAACATTGCAGCCAGACTCTCCCCACACCTTCCAGAGCCGACCTCGTGTGCCGTGCTCCTGGTCCTGGGCCAAGCAGCTGGCCCGCTGTGAAGGGCCAAGTAAAGGAGGAAGCCTGGCTTATCGTCCTCTAGGGTCAAGTTCGGTCATTAACCTCTCACACTGGACAGTTGCCACCCACCATCCTGCCCTCTTTTCACGGACCGCAAGCTCCCTGAGGGCAGGCCGGGTCGTTCTTTGCCCCCTCCCGTTTCCTTCCCTTTCGTGGCCCAGTGGTCAAGGTTTACTTGTTAAGTCAATGGTCATTCCTCATGGACCCTCCCCTCTGATGGGCAGGTGGCGTATTGCAGCGCGGAGTGTCGCCAGGCGGCCTTGGAGCAGTACCACCGAGCCCTGTGCCTGGGCCCCTCCCAAAATGACCCTGCGCATCCTCTCAACAAGCTTCAGGAAGCCTGGAGGTCAGCTTCATCTCCCTGTCCCCCACTTTCCCTGGGAATCCATTTTCCAGAACCCTTTGCCATGGTCCAAGTCTGGATGGACTTTGCCCTGCTGGCTCAGGACATTGGCCCAGGAAGGAAGCCCAAGTCCCCATTGAGCCTGGGATCCCCCAGAGGTCTGCTCCACTGGGCCCTTCCCCAGCCCGCCAGCAGTTCCTTGTTTAGCAGGGCAGGAGGGGTCTGTCTCTGTTCCCCAAGAGTGAAGTCCTGAGGGTCAGCAGTTCTCCCTGGATGCTGTGGGGGAGCAGGGGGTGCAGCAGGAGTCATCTCCAGGCACCGTCAGGAACCGTGCCTTTGGGGAGGAGTTCCTGACCATGCTTGTTCATCCCCGCAGGAGCGTCCATTACCCTCCAGAGACGGCCAGCATCATGCTGATGGCCCGCATGGTGGCCACTGTGAAGCAGGTGAGTGTCCGCTCCCCCTCCTGCTCCTCCAGGGGACACAGCTGCTAGGGGGGCCCCAGGATGGGGGTGGGGTGGGAGAGTATAGGTGCCATGGAGTCCGGGGGTGGGGGTAGGGCAGTGCAGGTGCCCTGGGTGGGGCAGGAGATCCCAGTTTGGGGGTGCACGTTACTGAGGGGCTACATGGTGCTATGGTACATGTTTCTGTCCGTTCTAGGCAAAGGATAAGGAACGCTGGATCAAACTCTTCTCCCAGTTCTGTAACAAAACGGCCAATGAGGAGGAAGAGATCGTCCATAAGCTCCTGGGAGACAAGTTTAAGGTTAGTCCTGGCTCCCCTCCTCCCCCCAGGCCTTGCTTTGACTGGAGAGCCCAGCTGGCCTGCGCTAGGGACTTCCTCCCAGGGGGGCAGCTGTGGGTGAAGAAGTCTCAGTCTCCAGGCGTGGGGATAGCCCCTTCTTTTCTCCCTTAGGGGAGGAGGTTTGTGTGGATGGGCCCTGGGGCTCCCCCTGGAGGGCAGGTAGAGGGACTGGTATTCAGCCAGCCTCTGATTCTGGGGGGGGGGGGCCTGGGCTGGGGTCCCCAGGAGCTTCCTGATTTGTGCCCTTTCCCCATCAGGGCCAGTTGGAGCTCCTGAGACGACTCTTCACAGAGGCTCTGTATGAAGAACAGCTCAGCCGGGTGAGTCCTGCCCACTCCAGGACCCCGTCTGGGGATTTCTCAACAGAAATCTTGGAGGGGTCTCCCCTTTCCTTCTCCAGCTCATCTGACAGGTGGGGAAACTGAGGCACCCAGGGCCACACAGCTAATCGTGCCAGGCGGGATTTGAATTTGGTCTTCCCAACCCCTGGCCAGCACTTTATGCACAGCACCACAGGCTGTCTTTTAAATCACTCTCTGGCCAGCAGGATGTTTCTGTCGAAAGTAATGAGGAAGACGATCCTGGCGAGAAGCCAGAAAATCACCTGAGCTCTCCCCCATTTCAGAGTAAACATTAAATCAAGCTTCTGAATGGATTCTAGAACAACAGGATCTACTTACTTAAAAGGCTCAAAAAAGATTTTAAAAGTCAACTAAGAGGTAAAAATCAGAAAAGAAATGAGAGGCAGGCAAGAGAAAATCAACAGCTTAGAAAAGGAACAACAAAAATTGACAAAAGAAAACAATTCCTTAAAAAAATACAGTTGCCCAGTGGAAAAAGGAGTTAGAAAACCTAACTACAGAAAATCATGCCTTAAAAATTAGAATGATTGTTTAATATATCTTGGGTTCCTTGCCATCTAGGGAGGGAAATTGGAACATAAGGTTTTGCAAGGGTCAGCGGTGAAAAATTATCCTTGCATATGTTTTGAAAATAAAAATCTCAATGAAAAAAGTAAAAAAAAATTGGAATGATTTTAAAAAATAGAACTGATTGAAAGCCAATAACTGAGACATTGAGGATCAGTCAAAACAAAATCAAAAGAATGAAAAATTAGAAAAAATGCAAAATATTTGTTGAAAAAACAACCAACCTAGGAAAAAAATCCTGAAGAGAGAATTTGAGAATTAGTGGACTACAAAGGGCTATAAAATAAAAGTTTAAGTATTCTTTGATGTAGCTATACCACCACTAGGTCTATATCCCAAAGAGATAAAAAAGGAAAAAAGACCCACATGTATAAAGTTTTTTTTTCTTTTTCTTTTTTCCCGAGGCTGGGGTTAAGTGACTTGCCCAGGGTCACACAGCTAGGAAGTGTTAAGTGTCTGAGACCTCCTGAATTCAAGTGTCGGGACCTCCTGAATTCAAGGCTGGTGCTCTATCCACTGCTCCACCTAGCTGCCCCCATGTATAAAGTTTTTAATAGCAGCTCTCTTTGTGGTAGCAAAGAATTGGAAACTGAGGGAAAACAACTGGAGAATGGCTGAACAAGTTGTGGTATATGTAATGGAATACTATAGTATTTCAATACAATACAATTCCAATACAATAGTATTTATTCTATAAGAAATGATGAGCAGGCTGATTCATGTAGACTTATATGAGCTGAGGCCAAGTGAATTGAGCAGAATCAGGAAAATATTGTACACAGTAACAGCAACATTGTACTATGATCAGCTTCGATGGACTTTGTTCTTCTCATAATAAGTGATCTATGACAGTCGAAAATGGCCATTCAAAGACAAAGGATCATAGAGATTTAATGCAGGTAGAAGCAGACTATTTTCTTTCTCTGTTTTTTTTTTTTTTAAACAATTCTTTGATATACATATAATTTTACCGTTTGTTAAAGAAAAGATGGAAGGAAATTTGCATATCAATGAATTGGATGTGCTTGTTCATCTTTATATAAAGAATTTAATCTTGATGGAATATTCAATACCTTTTGCCATTGCCAAATTTTTTATGGGCCCCCCCCAATTCTTAAGGGGTTTCAATCCACAGTTTAAGAAGCTTTGATCTAGTCCAACCTCCTACTTTTATAGATTAGGAAATGATGGCTTAGAAAGATCAAAAAAATCATTCAACGTCACATAGCTAGTAAATTACAGAGCTGATATTTTAACCCAGGTTTTCTGATTTTAAATTCAGTGTGTTCTTTCCACTAAAAAGAAAGATTTATAAAGAAAGTGATCTCAATGCAAATAGAACTAATCAACCAACTTCTGTTGATTGCTAGGAGGAGGATACAAGATCAGATTTTTTTTCAATAGTATTTCATTTTTCCAATTACTTGTAAAGATACTTTTCAACAGTTCCAGGTTTTTTTCTCCCTCCCTTACCTCTCTCCTCCCCAATATGGCAAGCAATCTTATATAGGTTATACACGTAGAATGAGTTAAATTTTTATTTGATTTTATAATAGCTTTTTATTTTTAAAAATATATGCAAAGAGAATTTTCAAATTCTTGAATTTGAAAAACCTTGTGTTCTAAGTTTTTCTCCCTCCTTTCCTAGACAGCAAGTAATCCAATGTAGTGCAATTCTTCTAAACATATTCCCACATTTCTCATGCTATACAAGAAAAATCAGATCAAAACGAGGAAAAAAATGACAAAGAAAATAACAAGCAAGGAAACAACAGCAAAAGGTGAAAATACTATGTTGTGATCCACATTCAGTCCTCACAATCCACTCTCTGAATGCAAATCTTCATCACAGATCTATTGAAATTGGTCTGAATTATCTCACTATTGAAAAGAGCCAACTTCATCAGAATTGTCATATATTCTTGTTGCTGTGTTGAATGTTCTCTTGGTTTTACTCACTTCACTCAGCATCAGTTCCTGTCAGTCTCTCCAGGTCTTTCTGAAATCATCCTGCTGATTGTTTCTTACAGAACAATAATATTCCATAATACTCATAAACCATAACTTATTCAGCCATTGCCTCACTGATGGGTGTCTATTCAGTTTCCAATTCTTTTCCATTGCAAAAAGGGCTGCTACAAATGTTTTTGCACATTTCTCATTTTTAAGATCTCTTTGGGATATAAGCCCAGTAGAAACACTGCTGGATCTCAGGGTATGCACAGTTTGATAGCCCTTTGAGCATAGTTCCAAACTGCTCTCCAGAATCAATGGATCAAAAGAAACATAAAAAGGAAAACAAGGAAAAAAATATAATTTATATTATATGTTAATATTATATATAATAATATTATATATAAAACATTATTTAAAGGCGTACTGCCACCCCTTTGGGCCACACAAGGGCCCCTTGGGTACTTGAGGACCACCCATCTTCCTTCTGACTGCAGGGTTCAAAATCTCCTTGTTTCTGGAACTTGGAAAGTCTTGGAGAGACAATGTGCCTGAGTGGTGGGCAGCGGTGGGCTTGAGGAGACCCCAGCGGGGAGAGTGGGCAGGGATCAGCTGGGGCAGCTTGGGGGCACCCATGAGCCCGTGATGCGCCTCTCATTGCTCTCTCACTCTGGGTTTACATGCAGTGGTTTACGCCCGACGGATTTCGGTCTCTCTTTGCTCTTGTTGGGACAAACGGTCAAGGAATTGGGACCAGGTAAGGAGGGTGTGTCTGGAGCAGTGGGAAGAAGAAAGTGGGTCGACCCCTCTGAGCATGTCCTGTGGTCAGAGCCTCAGCTGGACCTGGGCTGGAGGCCACGGACAGGCAAGGGGTCACCTCTGTGCTCTGACAAGGGATAAAGGGCCCTGAGCGGGAGCTGGCCAATGGAGGACCTTCTCTCCTGCCCACTGTAAGCTTCATGACCAGAACAGCTAGTTCTGAAGACAGGGGGGTTGAGGCTGGGCCCCCATCCCCACAGGCTAGCTCCAGGTGTTGAGTGGGGCTGCCTGGGTCAGCTTTGCTCCTCCCCAAATCGAGCTCCAGCTGGGGGGCCCCTTCTTATCCCCAGTGCTTGGCTTGCTCTGTTCCCCCCAGTTCCCTGAGTCAATGGGTCCACGGTTGTGACGCCCTCGACCTGAAGCCCCAGGAACGGGAGCAGCTGGATGCGTTCATCGATCAGCTGTACAAGGACATCGAGAGAGGTGGGCAGGGGCGGAGTGAGGGTGGCCGGCAGGACGGGCAGTGGCTGCTTGCTTGCCTTCCTGGGAAGTTCCTGCTCCCCCTTCCCCAGACTGTCCTTGGAAACAGGCACAAAATGTGAGGGTCTGAAGTGGTGGATGGGCACTGTTGGGCGGGGGATCTCGGAGGAGCTGAGCTTGAGCCCCAGAAAAGCTAGCTTCAGTGGAGCCGTGCTTGCTGCCCCCGTGTACCGGCTGCCCACTGCCCCAGAAGCTGCCACAACCTCTGTCTGTTTGCCTTACAGCCAGCGGCGAGTTCCTCAACTGTGAGGGATCTGGGCTCTTTGTGCTTCAGAGCTGCTGTGAGTAGTCCACGGGGCTGGGCCCAAGAGGGACGGGTCCTCCCTGCCTTTCCCCTGGGGCTGTGCACCTCGGGGGGTGTTGGGGCTGGCTGGTGGTCTGTGTGCCCAAGCAGTGGGACCCTTCCCCAGAAAGATGGTTTTGTAAAAAGTGAAGTGACAGAACTGTTCCATTTCAGGGAAAAGGGACCCCACCAGCTCTCTGTGGGGCCACAGTCCCAGGTCCAGAGCCCTTGTCTCGGGATATGGGTAGATGATGATAGAGACCCAGGCTGCCCGTGCCAGCTGGCTGTGCCCAGGCGTCCACTGCTCCCAATGGGAGGTGCTGGGCCTCCTGGCCCTGACAGTCACAAGCTCCAGGTGGAGCTGGGCTAGGCTTTGGGTATCAGTGAAGCCACAAGCATTTATTAGGCACCTTCTGTGTCCCAGACCCTGTGCTGGGCCCTGGGGACCCTCGACAGTGAATCCTTTCCTGCCCTCGAGAGGCTTTGCTGTATCCATGGCATGAGTCCTGGCTTTGGAGGGGCAGCGGTCCCCTCAGTGGCCTCAGCTTCCCCATCTGCTCTGAGCCTGGGATCCCAGGGTCAGTGACCCCCCCCCACAGGAAGCCATGGGGGACTTGGCTAGTGACCCCCCCATTTCTCAGGCAACCACAGCTGTGTCCCCAATGCGGAGACCTCCTTCCCAGAAAACAATTTCCTTCTGCATGTCACGGCCCTCGAGGACATCAAACCTGGGGAGGTAATGGGGGGCCCTGGCCGGCTCCTGTACTGGGGGGATGGGCCCTGGGTTCCCGTGTTAGGTGTCTCCCCGCCTCCTCTCCTTCCATCTCCCCAAACTGCTCCTCAGGCCCCTTCTAGGGCAGCCCCTGGCTCTTCCCCGCCTCCCCCTCCGGTGGCCCAAGACGAATCCCCTTTCCAGCTCAGAAGCTCTGGGCCTGGCTCCCTGGCTCGCCCCAATCCCGACTGGTCCTCGCCTGGCACTAGGGAAGCCGAGAGACGGGGATGTTGGGCCCGGGGCAGCGGGTGGGTGCCCCCCACCCCGTGTCCCAAAGTGGCTGCTCCTGCCCCCAGGAAATCTGCATCAGCTACCTGGACTGCTGCCAGCGCGAGCGTAGCCGATACAGCCGGCACAAGATTCTCAGGTACCTGGATGGGGCGAGGGGAGAGAGCCTCTGGGACCCTGGAGCTGCCAGCCTCTGACTGCTGGGCCCTCTGCCCTGCAGGGAGAACTACCTGTTCGTCTGCTCCTGCCCCAAATGCCTGGCCGAGGCTGAGGATCCCAGTGTGACCTCTGATGAGGAAGACGAGGAGGAGGAAGAGGAAGGCGAGCCAGAGGACGCCGAGCTGGAGGACGAGATGACCGACGTTTGACGTCCCGACCCTGACCTCCTCGTGCAGGAAAAGGGAGCCGCCCCCCCCAGCCTCATTGCCCACCCCGAGAGGAGCGTCTGACTCCCCACTCCCCGCTCTGGCTGCCCAGGGAGTGGGCGATGGGCAGGAGCCCGGACCCAGCCAGACCAGGAGCCTTGTGTGGAAACCGTGGAGGTGCAGCCCAGGTGGGGAGCCAGGCCCCCCCATTCCCCACCCCCTGAGAGCTCTCCCCGTGAGAGGATTCACGTTGGGGGCCAGGACCGGCCGCAGTCTCTGGGAGCTCCCGCCTGCCCCGGCCTGTTACGGATTTATTTATTTTGGGAACAAGGTACAGAGCAGAGTGTGGGGGCACTCTCGGTGTGGGGTACCCCCGAGGAAGCATCAGACGGTCTCACCCGGCTTCCTGGCGCTCCCTGGTCTCCCAGCTGCTCAGTTTGCATTGGTTCACAGAAGGCCCCGTGCCCACCCAGGGCCCCTTCTGCCTCCCTCGTATCTGGGGGCTCCTCGGCCCCCAGTCAGGCAGACGCTCCTTCCCTGGAGCCCTTGGAATCTCATCTTGTGCCTTTTCTTCCCTGTCTGGGGAGGGCTGGTGATTGGAGCCTACTGGGCCCCGGGGAGGCTCGAGTCTCTCCCAGGAAGAGTGGGGGCCGGCCCTGGCTGGCTTTCTGAGGGGGAGAGGGCATTTTGTTCTTTGCCCAGGATCATTTGGGGTGAGATTGGGTCTTCTCTGGGGGAGCCCCCCTTGTCTGCCCCACCCCTTCTGTTTGGTGGCCATCTGACCAGGCTGCCTCTGCTCCCGTCACCCCAGGAGCTTCGGGAGCCATTCTGGCCAGGCCATTCCTCCTTTCCTCTCCTTGCCTCCTTTGGTGCTGTTGGGAGCAGTGGGACCCCAGGGAGCCCAGCGTCTTCCCGGAGCCCCCAAGGGAGGTGGGAACAAGCCAAGCAGCAGAGTGGCTCCGCGGGGCGCGCCCCCTGCTGCCAGGCCTTCCCCTCCCCGGCTTCCCCAGGCGGCCCCAGGCCTCTGCGTGATGGATGCGCTTGCTCTGTCCCGCGGCACACGTCCTCCCTTCCCCTGGTGGTCTGGTGCTCTGTGCAGACCACCGCCCTACCGACCGTTCAGTGTTCTCAATAAACAGTGACTGGTGAACAGGCCCCTCTGTATGGATGGGAGAGTGGACTGAGCTGCAGTGTTGGGGGGCGGGGGAGAGCCTGCAGCCGTTTGCGGGCCTTTCTGTGGCCCCCTCCCTTGGCTTTTTCCTAGAGGCTGGGGGAATGTGACAGGAACCACAGCAGAGCATTGTGGAGTTCACCAAGTGCCTCTGGTACGGGATGGTATTTGTGCCTCGTGCCACCTTGTGCATGGAGAGAGCAGGTGTTCCCCTTCAGATGGGGACACAGTCCCTGTGACTCCCGCTGAGCCCCAGGGGTCTCCGCGCGTTCTGAGAGGCTCTCCTCCCACCCTGGCCGCCCAGTCAGTGACTGGCGTTCTCCCCGGCCTGCTTGCTGCCCTCTGAGGTTTTTACAAAGTCCAGGCCGACGAGCCCTTTTGCTGGTGACCAAGCCGCTCGTCTGTGCCAGGGCCCAGCCTGGCAGCCAGCTCCGAGCCTTCCCTCTTGTTTGTGTCCCGGCTCCCTGGGCACGAGCCCTGGGGGAGCCCCTTCCCTGAGGAAGGCTTCCACATCAGATTGAAAAACAAATGTTTGGTTTGTTTCGTAACCAAGCTCATGGAGCCCGGCTTTGGAACTCGCTGCAGCCTCCTGGCTGACACCGCACAAGCCCAGGCCCTGTGGCACATCCCTCTCCCTCTTTGAGCATCAGAGCCCTGGCGGCTCTGGCAGCTTCAGGAGGGCGATTCTGACGGGCAGGTAACTGAGGACATTGCTAAAAATCTCCCAAGGCTTTATTGTGCTCACCACAGGGGGCCAGAGAAGGAGCTTGCCCCCCATACCCCTCCTTGGTCCCTGTGCCCCAGCCTGTGACTAGTCTAGCTCCGGGCATCTCTGGGCACCGTCTCCCAGGGGTGTGGGGCCTTGGGCGAGGCAGGGGGTGGTGCATGGCTTAGCCAAGGTGGAGGCTGGGAGCCCCCCCCCTTCACTCAGCCTAATCCCAGCTTCTCCAGGGGCTGTCCAGCCTCCACCAGAGGCCAGGGGTCGGGTGCCTCCTTTCCCTCAATCTGGAGGCCAAGGGAGGGGGGTGTGTGGCATCTCTTCTACCAAAACGTCCACGGCGGCTGCAACAGTTCAAAGGTGGGGATGCTGGTGACGTTGACCGGGATGGAGATGATGGCCCAGGGCAGCCCGTGCTGTTCCAGGGAGCGGCGGATCATGTAGCTGAGGAGGGAGAGAGAGCCGCCCTTGAGAAGACCTGGAGGGGAAGGCTGGCTCTCCCCGGTCACAGCTGGCTCCTGCCCCCCTCCCGGGCCCTCACCCGTCTCTGCCCAGCAGGAAGAGAGCCGGGATGTCGGCCGTGCGGTGGCTGCTGTCCTGGATCATCTCCACGTAGAAGCTGTCGTTGTCGGCCACGTTGTCGGAGATGATCACCGCCCGGCCCCCGTGTTCCTGAACCACCCTTGTCTTGGAGAGGAAGGAACAGCCCCTGGCAGAGAGACGAGCCTATCAGGAAGCAGGAACAGCAGCGGGGCCTGGGGTGCCAGACAGCGGGCACCAAGAAGAAACCTCAAAGTGGATGTTGACCCAGAGCCCACCGATAAAACCCCCTGGAGCTCCCACATCTGACAGCCCCCTGCCCTCTGACCCCCAGGCCCTCACCCCCGCTCCACCAAGGCAATCTGGTCCTGGATGAAAAACCCATTGTTGAGTGGTCCACAGGCCTCCGGGGGGTCAGCTGGGACGAGCTGGATCTGCTCGTACCTGGTGTGCTGGAAAACATGAAAACGGGCCGTGGAGCTCCCCAGAAGCAGCCCAGGGCGGGGGCAGGGGCGCCAGGGCAGGGCTTAATGGCTCCAGAAAGAGGCCAAATGGCCTGCCGGGGTCCCACAGCGAGCCATGAGCAGAGGGGGGAGAACCTGGTCCCCCATTTTCATGAAGACAGCGAACTTGGAGAAGAGCCTGCCTCCTCCACTGTGCCTACGGCGGTCCGAGGCCCTGGGAGCCTCGGACGTGCTCTGGGGTGGGGACTGGTGATCCTGGAATTCCCAAGGGAGAGGGAGCAGGGCTCCCCTGCCTTAGGCCTGCACTTACGAAGACGCCCCCAAAATCCTTGGCAGGCGTGACAGTGAAGATGTAGCGAATGTCCCCTGGGCTCAGCACTTGGAAGTACAGATACTCATGGATGCGCAAACCTAGGGAGAGGCAGAGAGGTGGGGGCCTGGGGGAGCGGCCAGCCGCGAGCCCTAAGCCTAGGACAGGATCTGGGGATCTGTGGGCGGAAGAGGTTTCTGCTCGCGTGGCATCTCGCGTTCCTGTGGGAACCTGCTCGGAGGCGGGATGGGGCACTCGGCCCAGAAGCGGGACTCCTGGCCCTGGGCTGAGGTGCTGCTGCCCGGCCCCTGGTGCCAACTAGGAGAGTCTGCCCCCTGTGGGGGAGAAGAGCCAGACGTCCCAGCCCGCCCTTGGGCCTGCGCCATGGGCCACACGAGGGTTTGAGGGCCGGGTCCCCTGGCGTCTCCACATTCCTGTGGGCACCTCAGGAGGGCCAGAGCTGGGCCCGGATCCGGGGGGCGCCAGAACCAAAGCTGCTCCGACCCCGCCTCATTTTCCAGAAGAGGAAGCATTTGGACCTTGCCAAGATAAACATTCGGGGATCGGTGTCGCCCAGACGGGTCGGGTGGCCCAGCCGGGGAGGGCAGACAAAAGGAAGGCTGGGAGCCTGCCCCAGAGAACGTGGGAGGGACCCTGGAGCCGAGGGCGGCCCGGCCTCCTAGGGGAACCGGCCTGGCAGAGGAGGCAGAGGCGGGCCGACAGTCCCCAGAGGCTGAGCTTGGCACCGGGCGCCCTGTGCCTCAGCTTCCTCTTCTGTCCGGTGAGCAGGAGAGGATGCGGATCCCTCCCATTGGAGTCTCCGCCGAACCCGCAGGGCCAGAATCGGGGTCCTCCCTCTGTCCCGGGGAGGAGCGGAGCAGACGAGGGGGTGGTGGAGGGGCCCGGCCTCCACCCGACCTCCGTCCTCTGACCTGCGTCCACTCGGCCCAGACAACTCTCATAGCAGCACCTCCCTCCGCCAAGGAGACCCGGCTCCGAGCGCTCCCCCCACCCGCGGGGAACCCCCAAAGGTCGGGAAGGCCCCCACCCGGAAGGGAAGGGAGCCCCTCCAACAGCACGCACCGTCTCCCACTCAGCCCCGGGTCACCGAGGGTCAGGGGCTGCATTTCCCACTCGTTCTACAGAGAGGGAACCGAGGCAACTTTGCGGCGTGGGAGGCGGGCAGCTAGAAGGGGCTTCCGAGTCCCGCCACTGGCCAGGGAGGGAGACGGGCTCGGACACGGCAGGCGACCTTATAGGGTCACCGGTGGGAGAGCTGCCAAGGGCCGCGGAGGCCCTCGAGTCCGGCCCTTCCTCCCGTGGGGGCCTGAGATGAGATGGTCCAAGGTCACAGGGGCAAGCGCCCCAGCCGGATCCCGGGACCCGTCCCAGGCATTCTCGGCAGTCAGCCACAGAAGGAGGGCTGACCTCTCCTCCCGCGACCTGGCACGTGACAGACGGGGAAACTGCGCCCCGGCCCCGCGTCGCTCGGGAGTCCCGGGTCTCCTATGGGGTCAGAGGTCAGTCTATCCCCCGCCCCCACCCGTTTGGCGCGTCTGGCGCCCGTCCCCGCCCGTCCCGGCTCACCGTGGGTCAGCACGCACGCGGAGCACCACAGCCATAAGCAGCCCCAGCCCACGACGCCCCGGACCATCTCGGGCCGGCCGAGGGACACTCACTCCCGGGGCTGCCGCCGCCGCCGCTGCCTCCTGCTCCGGACCGCGCGCCCCTTGACAGCTGCTCCTCTCGGCCCGCCCCCAGCCCCCGCTGCCCACTCTCATTGGAGAGTCGTGGCCGAGATCTAATTGGGAGATGCGCCCGCCGATAGACCGCCTCCTCCCACCTCCTTTACTTCATTGGCTAGTGAAGAAGGCGCCTAGGACTGATTGGAGCTAATCCCTTTCGCTATCCTCTAACCCCCGCCTCCCGCCCCCGCCTTCTTTCACCGATCTATTACACCCTACGCTCATTGATGGAAAGGAGGAGCGTGGGTGAGAAGGTATTGGTGGAAATCGCAGTCAATACTTGGTGCTTTCGGAGCCGCCCCGGGCCGCTGCCCGGAGCCATTGGGGAAGGGGAGCGGAGCTAAGATCTGATTGGGCCTAAGTCGCATACTGGCTCCGCCCCCCGCCTCTTCAACTTTCTCGGAATTACCAACTCATCCCGAATAAAGGGGAAACAGGAAATCGAGCCAAGAGTCCGCGGAGAGATCTTGGGGCCTAGCTCCGAGAACTGCATTTCTTCTGCACTTTAAGACTCCTCTAGCATCGAGCTGTCTACCGAGGGGCGGGGAGTCACACGAGCGGTTCCTCCTTAGGTCAACGAGTTTCGGAGGACTGAAAGCCTAGAGTGCGAGTTGTTGACTACGTGCACGTGCACTACCTCCTTTCTCCTTGCCCGCGTCCGTTACGCAGCCATTGTACAGACGGGAAAACTGAGAGTCCACCCCCAGCTCCCATTCCACTGACAAGTTGGTCCCCAGGGGGTGGCTGCATCTTCACCTTAGGGTTCTAGGGGTATCCCTGAAGGCTTGGGGTGTTTTTTCTAATGCTGTTGGCTGCAACCCTCCTTCCGAGGTGTTCTCTGCAATATTCCGGCCTGTCTGGCCGAGTGACGCCAGAGAGCCCGTACAGAGGGAGGCGCCCCCGACAGCTGCTCCGCTCGGCCCGCTCGCTGAAGAGAGGGCACCCGGAGCACTTGCAAAGCCCGGAGAGGAGGTCCGAGCCGAGCCGTCTCTTCCCGGCCACGGACTGGCCTGCGAGCCACGTGCTCCGGGACCCGCCTCCCCTCCCCCTCCCGCCTCTGCCCCTCTAGCAGGACCAGCCCGAAGGAGTCAAAGCCCCGGGGGCCGAGAGAGAAATCGGCCTGAGAACGAAGAAAGGCCGCGGGGTTTGGCAGCTTAGAGACCTTGGGCAACTTTGCCGAGAGCAGGATTGGTGGGTGGGGAGCTTAGATTTCCCGCGGCTAAGAGGAAAGTGGGAGGAGGCGGAGTGGAGGCGCCTGGTGGGAAGTCCGGGCAGCTCTGGGGGACCTCGGACGGCCGAGCCCTTGCTCCTAGCGGAGGAGGCCGAAGAGCCACCGGGAGGGTCAAAGAGAGAATATCCCCCTCCCGGTCCTTCCTAGCCCTTATGTACCGGCGCACAATGACATCATTACAGCATCCTGAGTATGTGGGAACTAGGGAACCGGCATCTCATCTAGTCCACCTTGCTGACTTCTCTTGCTTGGAATGGGCACGCGCATGCGCTCTCTGTCTGTCTCTGTCTCTCTCTGTCTCTGTCTGAATGTCTCTGTCTCTCTGTCTGTCTCTGTCTCTGTCTGTCTCTGTCTCTCTGTCTGTCTCTGTCTCTGTCTGTCTCTGTCTGTCTGTCTGTCTCTGTCTGTCTGTCTGTCTCTGTCTCTGTCTGTCTCTGTCTCTCTGTCTCTGTCTCCCTCTGTCTCTGTCTGTCTCTGTCTCTCTCTGTCTCTGTCTGTCTCTCTCTGTCTCTGTCTCTCTGTCTGTCTCTGTCTCTCTCTGTCTCTGTCTGTCTGTCTGTCTCTGTCTCTCTGTCTGTCTCTGTCTCTCTCTGTCTCTGTCTGAATGTCTCTGTCTCTCTGTCTGTCTCTGTCTCTGTCTCTCTCTGTCTCTGTCTGTCTGTCTGTCTGTCTCTGTCTCTCTGTCTGTCTCTGTCTCTCTGTCTGTCTCTGTCTCTCTCTGTCTCTGTCTCTCTCTGTCTCTGTCTGTCTGTCTGTCTCTCATCTGCCTCTTGGTTTTCCTGGCCTCCTCAGAACTCAGATTGAGTACCTCCTTCCCCACCCCCAGAAGACAGCGCCTTCCCTCCCTTGGTAATCTCCCATTTCTCTGTTTTATATTTGTTATGTACAAATCTAACTATGTACAGGTTCCCTTCTCCTTCAGAAGGCGATCTCCTAGTGGGCAGACACTGTTTTCCCATGGCCTCGCTCAGGCCCTGGTGGGAAGCAGAATGTCAGTGCTTTCTGGCTTGGTTCATGTATTGATTAGGGTATTGAGAAGGGTTTGGACTTACAGGGTTAGCCTTGGTTAATCACCACAGCAATCACTCCTGAGACTAATCAACATTTTTAACCACTTCATATTTTTATGTACCACTTTAAAGATTGCAAAACATTTCCATAATTATCTCATTTGAACCTCATGATGACCATTTCACAGATGAAGAAATTAAGTCTTTGGAAGATGACCTGACTCGTCCAGGGCCCCACAGTTGGCTTGTTCCAGAGGTACAGCTCCAAACCGGATCCCTCGAGATTAAGGCAATAAAGGCAATTCTGTCTAAAACATGCAGGACATCGTGTGGGAGCGGTGCCAGCTTTGGAGTTAAGCAGCATAGGCTAATTTCCCCCCCCACCCCCCTGACATCCACTATATCTTGTATTATTGGGTAGATTACTTTAGCCTTTTTTAGTCTTAGTTTCATCTTTAAAAATAAGGAATTCAGCTACATTAGGTTCAGATCAGAGGTTCCTAATCTTTTTTTGGTTCCTGAACCCTTCAGGTAATTTGGTGAAGTTTGCGGACCTCTTCTCAGAATCACATTTTTAAATGTGAAAATAAAACACCTAAGACCACAAAGGAAACCAATTATATTGGAATAAGAATTATAAAAGTAGCAAAAAAAAAAAAAAATGATGACCCAGGTTCAGAACAAGAATAATGATAACTTTTAACAAGTTTTGGTACACAAATATTCTATTATATAGAATATAATAGAATATTATGCTGCAAGAAATGATGGATATGGGAATACAGAGAAACATGGGAAGACTTAACTGGAAGTGATGTAGAGTGAATCTAGCAGAGCCAAGGAAACAATACATAGAATGGCTACAATGTAGAGGGGAAGGGCAATAACAGTGAAAGAATGGAAAGTGAATACTACAAAATAACAAAGAACAAGCAAGGTTCCGAAGGAGAAGGAAGATATCTGTAAGGTAAATCTATGGGGATGAAACCTTGTATATTGTTTCTTTTTTGACCAGTTTTGTTGACAGCTTTTTCTTTTCTCCCTCTTTTTCCTTAAAAATTAGTTATTCTTTATTATAAGGGATGGTCCTCTGGGAGGAGGTAGAAATAGGGGTAGCGATGTCAATTTGGACAATGTTAAGATAATATTTTATTTTTTCAAGAGAACCTTTTTGCTTTTCTATGTAAATGATGGCTCATCTTTATTTAATGCTTAAGAGTTTCAAAACCTTTTCAAAATTTTCAATAACCCTGAAAGCTCTTCCTTCTGAGGCTCAGAAAAGGGAGCTGGCTTTCCCCATGTCACATACTCGTTACACCCGGAGGCAGCGCTCACTCTTTAGTCCCCTGAACCAGCCCTTTGTGAGTTGCATAACTCCTGCTGCAGCTCAACAAGCCACGTTTTTAAATTTGTTTCAACTTTCCCCACTCTCTCATCCTAGCCCTCCCTTTTAAAATTCTTATTTCCCCTTGTTTGCACGTTTTCCTCTTGTTTTCTCCATTAGACTGAGGATGGGGACTGTCGTTTGCTTCTTTTTGCATCCCCAGCGCCTGGCCCGGTGCTTGGCATATGCATTTGATGAATGATCAATGACTGATTTGTTTATGGAAGTTTTTCCTCTTCGGTTTTCATTAATTTTTTTCCCTTCTCACCACTCCTCACAGAAAAGAAATACGAAACCCTTGTAACAAATAAGTGCGGTCAAACAAAACAAACTCCCAAGAAAGGCTCCGTCCAAAAATGGAGTCTCTTTTTGCACATTTCGTTTAGGAAACAGATTCCCAGCGCTCGCGGTTTGTTTGAGGACACTCTCCCTCCCTAGCTGAGGGGGGCGCACGCCCGGAGCCCCGGCGAGCCCTTCTCTCCCTCCCTCGAGGACTCCATGACTGCCCCGCCCCTCGCCTCAGAGCGTCTAACGGCTCTGCGCCGAAGGTTCTGGGCCGAGCGCGCGCGCGAGGCATTGTGGGCCGCTGGAGGCTTCCAGAGTGGGTAGAGGAGCGGGCCACCGGAGGGTTCCCGATTCGCAGTCCAAGATGATGGTGAGTGGTCGCCGGCTCCATCCATCGCCATCCGCCTCGGGGAACCTGGCGAGTGCCCGAGCCTCGCCTCCGAGAACCCCGGCGCGCCCCACGGCGACCTTCGGGGCCGTTGGAGCGGGGCTGGGGCTGCCGCTGGCGCCACAGTCGCGCTCAGGGCCCACTCGCGGCCTGGGGCCTGGCGCAGCCTCTCGAGCCGGGCCGGGGCCGGGCCGGGCGGCGTGGGGCGGGCGTAGGGCGGCCGCGCGGTACCGGTGCTGAGGGTAGGGCAGGCCCGGCGGGGGCGGAGCGAACCCCGGGACCGGCGCGGGACTCGGGTTCCCGGCATGCCTCGGGGTCCAACCTCGGAGGAGCCGCCGAGCCCCGCGCGCGGGGAATGCTGGGAGATGTAGTCCGGGCGGATCAGCGGCGTGGGCTCCACGAGGGTCATTAAAGAGCTAATTGTGCTCGACCTGAGGGAAGCTGTAGAGCTCCCAGAGGAAACTGAGGCCCCGGGAGGGAGGCGAAGGCGCCTGCCCCACCTCACCCCTGCTAGTTCAGTGCATTCGAACCCAGGCCCGAGGAACACTGGCCTCTCAGGCTGCTCGTGGGAATTCTCCCCCAATAGGAATAGGCTGGACCCGATCGGTGCCGAGGTTCCAATGGGCCGCCTCATCCTTGTAATCAGAATTTACACAGTGCCCACTGGGGGCCAGATCCCGGGTGCGCTTTGCCCCGGCGGTGCCAAAAGAGGCGTAAAATGGCCCCTGCCCAGCGGGAGCCCGCGGCCTGATTCATTCGTTCCTTCGAACAGTCCTTGTTCTCCACCCTTTGGGTTGCTGCTTGTGGTAGAGTCTTCTCGCTGTTTTCCTAATGTTGAACCCGCCGTTCATGCCCGGGCCAAATCTGATTTTCCAGAATAAAGGTGATGGGTTTTGACGCGAGCCCCACTTCGATCCTTCTGGCTCTCTTCAGTTCCCTGGTCTCCGCCCTTTTCTCTCTTTCTCTCCTCTCTCAAATACCCTCCCTCGCTCTCTCCCTCGGCTTCCTCCTTTGGGCCTCCTAAGCCTCCTTTTTGGTTCATCATCCGTTTCCTGGCCTCTGAACAGAGTCTGCCTTCCAGATCTCGCCTTTCTCCCTGTTTCTTCTCACTTTGATTTATTTATCTCTCTGGAGATGATTCCCAAGTCTTCAGATCCAGCTCTCATTCCTCATCTCCCCTCCTCCCCCAGCTCCTATTTCATGCTGCCTGCTAGGAAAATACAGTCCTCCCGGAGCCTGCATGTTGGAAGGGACTGTACAGATACTGTCTCCTATCACAACTACTCCAGGGGGATGTCCCCATTTTACAGGTAGAGAAACTGAGTTAGGGGTTGAGTGGAGGCTGGGAATCCCACCCTCCGATAGCCCTCATAAACCTGTGGTGCTCCCTCCTATGAATACACATTCTGGCCAGTATGGAAGCACCCAGCCGCCTCTTGAAATACAAAGGCTTTGGTGATGGCAAAGTAGATCCCAGGCGCATCTGGAGTCACCCAGTGGAGGACTTGCCATCTGAGGTGGCAAGAACGCTAGTAGATTGTATGAAGAATCTCATCATTCGAGACCCTGACCTTCCTTTCGCGCTCAGCTCTTTCACTAAAGCTCCCAGTCTGACGCCTCCTCTCCCCTTTTCCTTCTGGTCACTTGTGGTCTTCCCACACCCTCCTGTCCAAAGTAACCTTTGTGTATTGACATGAAATGAAATATGAAGGTGCTTCTTTGACTATTGGAGGGGTGATCTTGGCAAAGTCACTTAATCTCTGTGCCTCAGTCTTCTCCATCAATGAGCATAATACCCACTTGCCCCACATGGTTGGTTGGTTGGGTTTTTTTTCCAGCAAGATTAAGAGGAAAAGTTCAGGAGAAATAGAAACCAACAAGACACTTTAAAAAGTTACCCTATTTTTATTGGTCACATTTGTATTTCTGCCCATTTGGTTTCAAGTATTTTCTTCTTCCTTTCCCACTGAGCCATTTCTTGTAATAGATGTAAAAAGAAAGAAAAAAGTAATTCAGCAAAGCCACATCCATCTGCACGTGCTCCATCATTCCTTGGAGCTAGTGCTCTGCGTCCTCTGCCCCAGCCCTATCAGGGAAGGGAGGGAGGGTGCCTTTCTCAGACTTAGCTGGGGCTGACCATTAGAATTATGCAGCATTGTTAAATGGCATTCTCACGTAGGTACTGGTTTTACAGAACTACTCGGGATGAGGGAAAGTGCCCTGCCTGCGTTTCCTGGCTTCACTACCCCCTTTGCTTCAATGGCACACTTGGCGTGGATGTTTTTACCTTGTCTGGGCTGTTTGTTTTAGATCTTAAGCACCTCAAACCCTCAGCCGCCTGAGTATGCTTAATAGTTGGATTTTTCTGTCCTGATGATTGGGTAAGAAGCCCCAGGTTCTTGGTTTGTACATGCCACAGAATCACAGTGGGAGGGTAGGGGGCCGTGAGAGCGTAGAATGTCAAGGGCTCTGTGTTTGTAGCCACCCCCACAGATCTGGGCCAGATCCAGGTACGCAGCAAACCTACCCTCCATTTACAGACCGAATCATGTCTAACAAATATATGCCGGGCTTTTAAAAATGGGTTGAATGTTGTGATCAATAAAATACCAATTCATTGAAAGGATAGGAAATTCAGCTTAGCTCTTTGTCATCGTGGATTTTCTCCGTTATCACTGAAACAGTGACTTGGGTGGAAGGCATTGACATTTTAGGTTATTAAAAAGACAGCCCCCCTCATTCTCCAGGTGGTGGAAACTCCTGCCTGATCTTGATACGAAGGAAAGCAATGTTAAGCAGGCCTTTGCCAGTCCACCTTGGGCACCAGTGGGACCGGTTCTGAGCCCCACATTGTGATCAGGACACTGATCTGGAGGCCGTGATTGAAAGGGATGTTTAGCCCGGGATGGAGGCAGATTTGATGCCAAATGTACTAAGACATGAGATAGAAGACTTTCAGGCCACCCTTCTCGATGGGATGAAGAGGGAATTACTGGTCCAGGGTGCATTGAACCACATGCCCCTGGCAGTTTTTCTAACTCAAGAGTGTGATTTTCTGATTTGTTTAAGGTCTGCTCTTGGCTGGAGAGCCCTGTTCTTCTGATTGCAGGGATTCTCTAGGAGAAAGAACTAAGTGCCATAGGCCATGAGCTCCAGCCCAGGAACTGGCTGAAGGAGAGTTACACTGGTCTTTCTCTCCTCCTCTTCTTCCTCTTTGATGGCCACATCTGGACAGTGTCTAGAAGGCCCTGTGGATGTTGTCTTCCCTCTTGGCCTGTCTCTGCTTCCATCTCCCAAGACTCCCCTATTTCTTCCAGGGTGTGGCGGCCAAGGAGATCCTGAGGAACTGGCAGCTTTAGCCAGAAGAGATGTTATTCTCCATCCCTACCTTCTCCATTGGCTGATTCACTATTGACCATCTTTGCTCAACTTGGCTTTGACCCATTCTTTGCTGCTGACCGAGGCGATTGCGGAGGGGAGGGAGAAGGCTGGGATTTCTGGCCTTTCCCTGTGGCTCTGCCAGACCCAGGCCAGAACCAGTTGTAGGGGCAGCTTTTGCTGGTAGCCAAAGGTTGCGCTCTGGGGGTTTGACTTGGGATCACTAGGAGATGTGACAGAAGCTAAGATCGTTGCTGACTATGGAGCTGGACAGGATGTCACCATGAGCATTGATTTGGTGCTTGCTCTGTTTGAGGCACCATGGAGTTCATGGTGTCAGTGACCAGTCACAAGCCAGAAAACAACAGCAAAGGGCAGTAGAGAAAGCTGTCTTCAAGACTTGAGCTTGAGAACCTGGGCTCAAGCCTTTTCTGGGCCTGCTCTTAATGGGGTAAAACAAGGCTCTTTTTTTTTTTTGTTAGGACATCAGAAGGAATTATTCCTATAACCTAGTATCTCTGCTGCCTGGCACATGGTGATTGAGGACATTACTCCTGATTTCAGTGGTATTGGGTCATCCTGGATGATGACTTTCCCTCGTCAAGGCAGCTTTTTCTTTTTCTGTTCAGAGTTGCTTGGAACACTGAGGGTGAAGGGACTCAGGAGTCCTGTGGTCTGCATGTGTCGGGCAGGATTTGAATCTTGTGCCTTTAAGGCTGCATTGCCTCTCCTCATGTAGAAAGCACTGTTTAATGAATACTTGTTAAGTGAATATCTCAGGTCTCTTGCTGCTTTAAGTCACAGGGAGGCCTTGTTTTGCTAATGAAACACAAGTGCCTTTGGGGAAAGCCTTGACATCCCCAGTGTTGGGGTATTACTGTGATTTGGTCTTTGGGGACTTCTTGGTTATTCTCATCTGTAGGAAATGTAGAATGGGTTTAGCCAGCAATTAAGAGCTTCTTACTAGGGGGAGCTTTATGGTGTCAGCTTGCCGTGGCCCCAAATCTGAGAAGGTTTGAGCAAAGGCACTGAGCTAGAAGTGGGTCGATGTTTGCCATCTCCCACCCCCACCCGGCCGCTGCCAACTGGTTACCATTCTTTGGCCTTGTCGAGGCCATGCTGTCTAAACATCACACCTGAAGCACTTGGCACTGAAAGCTCCCACTAGGGCCCCATCTGCTCCTCTGATTGAGCTGTGATGCCCAGACAAGTGACTGTTCACTCCAGGGACCTGAAGGGACAGAGCATCCTTCTTTCCACTTCATCCCATTTTGAATGGCCTGATTCTTCCTGAAGGCAGTTTTGGCTGCCTGGAATTGGATTCCTTTAACTGGGGGAAGGGATGGAGAGGTGAAGGGTTGTATTAAGTCTTTTTAAAAATGATTAAAATTCAGCTTAAAATTTCAGTTCTAAATTCTCTCCCTTCCTCACCCATTGGGAAGGCAAGAAAAGCAACCATTATCATAAGTCTAGTCATTGCATTTGTTGTTTTGGCTGAGTACGCTTACATATATTGAAATGAATGGCTGGAAATTAGCCCTGACTTGTTCTCTCCCTTCCAGCCCACACCAGTTATTCTCCTGAAGGAGGGGACGGACAGCTCCCAAGGGATCCCTCAGCTTGTCAGCAATATCAGCGCCTGCCAGGTGATTGCAGAGGCTGTCCGAACCACGCTGGGGCCCCGAGGGATGGACAAGCTCATCGTCGATGGCAGAGGTAAGTCTGGGCTGTGCTCCTTTCTTGGCTTGTGGAGGTAAGTGGGAGCCATCAGGGACCTACATTCTCAGGGGCAGACAGAGATCATTTCATCAGGCTGCTTTTGGAGGAACAGCCCTGTACAGAGGAAATATTACTAGTCAGACAGTGCACCGATATGGGGGCACAGACAGATGAGGTGTGAGGGATCTTCACAGAAAGTGGGTGTTGGGGAGAGAATCTGGGAAAACTTCTTGGAGAAGGTGGGGCCTAAGCTGGCCTGCAAAGAAAGGCAGTGTTTCAGTTGGAGGAAAACAGCAGGGAAGGTCTCTAAATCAAGTTGAAGGGTGGGCAGGAATGAGCAGGGCTGGTATAGGGGAAAGAGGGAAGCCTGCTCGGTTAATGGCAGAGGGCAGAGGCAGCAGGAATTTGGGAAGGGCCTTCTGCTGCTTGCCAGACCTTCACTGGTTTGAAGAGGCCACAGGATCCTCCTTTCAGAGCTGGAATCCTTTGTGGGGTATTCCTTCAGGTCACACTCAAGGTTCTGCCCTAGCCCATCTTTGTCTCTGTGTACAGTTTTCCTTGGTGCTCTCATTGGCTAATGATTCTCCAGCCTACCTGTCTTGCCCCAAGCTTTGTGCTGATCCCCCATCTGGCATTTCCACCTGCTTTTTAGACATTTTAAATTGGATGTTCAGTAGAAACTTCAACTCCTCCTGTCCAAAACTGACCTCCTGATCTTTTCCCTCCCTTCCATTCCCCCTCACACCTTCCTTTTGGTGGCCCCTCTGCTCCCTCAATTCCCTTGGAGTCATCCTGGACTCCTCATTCTCTCACATCCCTCCAGAGCCAGTATGGTACCCAGTTGGTCACTTTTCACCTGGGCCCCGTCTGGTCAGTTTCACCCCAGCAGCAGCTCTGCTCAGTTTCACCTGGGCCCCATCTGGTCAGTTTCAGCTGTCCAGCATATTTCCCAAGTATTTGACGACTTTCCATCCGTTCTGTATCTTGTATTTGTTGTTTACATGTTGTGTCTCTCCCATTAGAGTGGGAATTCCCTTGGGTAGAGAACTTCGCTTTTTTATGTTCCCATTTCTTAGGGTATTACATGGTACATAGTAAGTGTTTAATAAAGGGACCTTAGAGACCGTCAAGCCCAACCTTCTCATT
Organism: Sminthopsis crassicaudata; assembly: GCF_048593235.1. Classification (NCBI taxonomy): domain Eukaryota; kingdom Metazoa; phylum Chordata; class Mammalia; order Dasyuromorphia; family Dasyuridae; genus Sminthopsis; species Sminthopsis crassicaudata. The sequence goes on from NC_133618.1 coordinate 28,602,964, forward strand.
TTATAGGTGAGGAAGCTAAGGCTGAGAAGGTTAGTGATTTGTCACATAGCTAATTATGTGGCTGAGGTAGAATTTGAACCTAGGACTTCATGACTCATGATTGGGTCCCGTACTTCAGGTGGGAAGGGTAAAGTGGGCCTCAGCTCTGCTGTGTGTCTTTTCAGGGCCATGCTGCCCGACAGTGGTAGCTGTTTGTGGCCCATTGGGTGGGGGCACCCCAGGGCACACGTATGGCCACCCTGATCCAGGGGAAGGGAGAGCTTTCTTGGGATCCTCTGCTCTGCAGCTGCTGTGCTGGCTGGCTCCTTGTACACTTGGAGGCCAGGGCTGTGGTTTTTTGGAGGCACCTTCTCTGGGCCCTGGACCAGTACAGATTTAGAGCTGGAAAGGATGTTAATGACCATTTTCAGAGGAGGAAACAGGCAGATGGGTGAAGTTATTTGCCTGGGGTTTTACAGCTAGTAAGGGTTAGAGGTAGGATTTGAGCCCAGACCCTCTGGTCCTCTCCACTGTGGCCTGTACTGGGGATAATAGTCCGGCTCCTCTCCGGGAAGCCTGTGTGGAGCTTAGGGCGTGGTCCTTCCTTGCTTGGTAGTATTACTCTCTGCATTACAAGAGGCAGAGAGAAGTTGCTGTAGGAAAGGTTTAGAGAGATGGTGCTGGCATGGCCAGTGTGGAGGTGATTATGTTGGGGGAGTAAGGAAGAGCTCATAACCAAGGCTCCATTAGTGTTCGCACTCTACGGGAAGCTATGTGGAAAGGGCAGGAAGGCTTCAGTCCTTCTCAATCAGGAGCCTGTGATTGACAAATAGAGGCCTTCCTGAGTCTGCCGCTGGACCTGGCAGTTCTCCTGGACAAGGAATCTCGGAGTTGGTTGCTTTACTAGGAGTTCAACCCCTTTGAATTCCTGGGGAAGACCAGAACTAGAGAATTGTTAAGTACCGACTTAGCACTTAGTAAGAACCCAATATCTCATTATCTCATTAGCATTTAGTAAGAACCTAACAAAGGAGAACCCAGGTTGTCTGTGTGGCCTGAACATAGTGAAAGAAAATGGCTGAGATCTATGGGCATTCCTTACAGGAAAAGCAACAATTTCCAATGACGGTGCTACCATCTTGAAGCTCCTTGATGTTGTTCATCCTGCTGCCAAGACGCTTGTGGACATCGCCAAGTCTCAGGATGCTGAGGTGGGGATTGAGGGTGGGCCAGGAGGGCAGTAACTTCCCCCCCCCCCCCAATCTAATCCTGGATGAATCCATCAATGGACAGGCAGTTATTAAATACCTACTGTGTACCTAGCACTGAGCTGATGAAGGAAGGACCCATCTTGGGCCTGTCTTCCCCCTGCCTGTAGTTTAGCTGCTTGGTGCCTGCTAATTGTTTCTTTTAAAAGGCAGTGTTTGTAAACAACTGATTAGTGATGCCTGTACCAGGATTCTGGTAAATCCTGCCTGGGCCATCTACTTCCTGTGACTCTGTACAAGTCGCTCTCCTCTCTGGATCATATGAGGAACTTGGACCATATGGTCTCCAGGGTCCTTCCACACTTGGGGTTAAGCTACTCGAGCCTTTGTTCTGGGACCCTGGTAGGAGCAGGTGGCCCCGTGAGCTTTTGGAATTAACCCATTTTTTGACTGCAGGTTGGCGATGGGACCACCTCCGTGACATTGTTAGCAGCAGAATTCCTGAAGCAAGTGAAATCCTATGTAGAGGAAGGCTTGCACCCCCAGATCATCATTCGGGCTTTCCGCACGGCCACACAGTTGGTAGGTAACGCCCGGGCCATGTCTCCCCCACCCCAGAGACTGGGACTGCTATGGTTGATAGAAAGGTGGGACATGAGGTGGGGAGCCAGGAGATTGTGACATAGACCTGAACTCCGTGCAGGGCCTGGGGCAAGCCTGTCAACTCCCTTCTGGAGCCGAGACAAGATTGTGAGGGTAAATTAAAGGGCTTCATGAAACATGTCAAAGGACACATTCTTTGAAGTAGATTCAGAGCCTACCACTGCCCATCCCGGGAAGTTCCCAGCCGGGTGTCAGCCTTTGGCCTCCTCCACCTGACCTCCAGCATAGTGAAAGGGGCAGGGCCACACTCACACCTCTGACCCTTGGGGTACTGGGGCCTCCTACAGCTCCAAATTTCGGACACGGCTTTTTTCCTTCTTGGCAGGCAGTTAACAAGATCAAGGAGATTGCTGTGACTGTAAAGAATGAAGACAAAGAGTAAGTTTCCTTGGTGCCTGAAGTCCCAGACTCCTGCGGGTCAGATGCAGAAACATGTTGTAAGCAGCTCGTGGCCCTGAGGCTTTTCAGTTCCTTTGTTACCCTAGGAGGAAGGCCGGCCCGAGCCAAGTGCCAATACATGGGCTTTAGTTAATGGGCATCCTGGGGACTCTGGGGCCCACAGGCACCATCTGTCTCTGGTAATATGTGTAAAAGTGGAAGGGGTTGGCAGGGAGGAGGGGCAGGGCCTCCGAGGGAAGATGGCCCCGGAGACAAGGCACTGACTGCCTGTGTGTGCCAGGGAGCAGAGGAGGCTGCTTGAGAAGTGTGCCATGACTGCGTTGAGCTCCAAGCTGATTTCCCAGCAGAAGGCTGCCTTTGCCATCATGGTGGTGGACGCTGTTATGATGCTCGATGATCTGCTGCAGCTCAAGATGATTGGCATCAAGAAGGTTCAGGGCGGTGCCCTGGAGGTGAGTGCTGCTGCTGTCCCCAGCCTCCCAGGGCCTGCGGCCTGGCCCCTGGAAAGCCTCCTTCCTGAGCAGTGTCATTAGGGCTCTCTTACTTGGTCACCTTTGAAAATATTGCTGACTATTAGGTGTGTTTTGATACAGTGTCCTAACAGGTACCTTGGCCATGATGCCAGGGTTGGTTTTAGGGAACAGGGAATTCTGGATCATTTCTAACCGGACTCAGCCCACTTGAGAGCTGCAGGGCCAAGGGAAACCGAGGGGACTCTGATTTCTAATGGCTGTGCTGTTGTTGGCTCCGTCTTTGGAGGCGTTTGCCATGTCACATCACCTGACTCATCATGAACTTGAAATGACAGTGCTGGAGTCCTTGGACCCAGACAGCCGGAGGCTTCTATGAAGGGGGTTTGGGGGGGGGTGGCGAGCCACCAGAGGTCACCTGCAGGTGAGATCCCTTTCATCAGAGAAGGACATTAGTAGCTTGTGAGGGGAGGAAAAGCTGTTTCTGCCTCCTGGAGAGACTTTGTAGGGGATGTCCTGTGACCCCTCATTTATGACCCGCAGATGGCAGAGGAGTCTCCTTGTGTCCTTGCCAGGGGGCTCTCCTCGTGGGCGCCGAGTGGCCGGGGAGAGGATTGCTGGCTGCTTGGCTCCAGCCTGAGCTCTTTAAGTCCTTCAGCACCGTCCTTCGTGTGTAGAGAAAATAGCCCAAAAAATGTGGCGGAGCGGTTTGAGAGGGCCAAGAAAGTCTGAGGAAGGGAGTCAGCCTGGGGACTGGCCACATCTTTCCCATGTTGAGCTCAGGGAATTGATAACAGGCTTTGCTTGGTCTTCTCAGGTGCTCCAGGGGGTTTGTTAAAGGAAGTAAAACTGGGAACTTTCCATTGATTTGCTCAGTGGCTGTGGAATAGGAGTTGTAGCTCTGAAAAGAGTGGGTGCCCAGTGAGAGCGGGGTGCGGATGGGGAGACCTACCAGCAATACCCCAAGTCAGATGTGCTTCTGGGCCCAAGGCAGCGGTTCAGGTGGAAAAGAGATTTTATTTTTTGTTCATCTTAAAGAGAGAAATGCTTATTTGGGAAAACTTCAGCAGCCGATGGATTTTGTTTCAAAATGAAAAAAAAATTTCAAATAAAATTATAATGAGAGACTTTTCATGGAAACATGGATAAATTAATGAAATAACATTTTATAAAGTAAATTTTAAAAGAGAAGTCAGGTCATTGATGTTTTCCTAATTAAAGATGTCTTACACTTCAAGCAGAAAGATCAGGTGTGGGGGCAGCTAGGTGGCGCAGTGGATAGAGCACCAGCCTTGAATTCAGGAGGACCCGAGTTCAAATTTGGTCTCAGACACTTAACACTTCCTAGCTGTGTGACCCTGGGCAAGTCACTTAACCCCAGCCTCAGGGGAAAAAAAAAATCAGGTGTGACTGTCAAGGCCAGCCTGAGACCCTGGCGTGCTGACAGCCAGTGTGGGTCCCCTTAGCGGGGGCCTGGTAATCTTAGTCAGGTAGGCTGTAGCTGCTCAGGCTACATCTGCCGTGTGGGGTGTTTTGGGAAGGACATTGAGAAGCCGACGGGTTCAGATGAAGAGCCATGGGGTCCTTGTTGGGGCAGTATGGAGACATTGCAGACTCACATTTGTGCGTGGTGTCAGGAGGAGCTTCCTGCCCATTTGGGTCATGGAATGCGCTGTCCCATAGGGACAGAGAGGGATTCCCCCTCCCCCCCACAGTGTTATTTAGGGTGGTGCGTCTGGTCTTGAGAGCATCTGCCCTCCGGCTTCTCTCGCCCAGCCCGATCCCCACGAGGGCACAAATCGCCACTGGCCTAACCCGGTAAACTTGTCCCCAGGAGTCCCAGTTGGTGGCTGGTGTTGCTTTCAAGAAAACCTTCTCTTACGCTGGGTTTGAGATGCAGCCCAAGAAGTACACCAACCCCACCATCGCCTTGCTGAATGTGGAGCTGGAGCTGAAGGCTGAGAAGGACAACGCCGAAGTGCGCGTGCACACAGTGGAGGTGGGTCCCGAGGACTCTGGCCCTGCTGGCCCGCCCCCACAGGGGGACGCAGGCCTGTCTCGTGGCCCCCATGCTCTCCCACCCGTGGGCAGAGACCACTCTCTGAGGGGAAGGATGAGGAGAAGACCTGGGCCTTCCCTGCAGCTGATGCTGGTAGATCCGCCCTTCTCCATTCTGATCTCTGCTCTTACCTGGGGCAGGACTACCAAGCCATTGTGGACGCGGAGTGGAACATCTTATACGACAAGTTAGAGAAGATTTACAGCTCCGGGGCCAAAGTCGTCTTGTCCAAGCTTCCCATCGGGGACGTGGCCACTCAGTATTTTGCTGACCGGGACATGTTTTGTGCTGGCCGTGTCCCAGAGGAGGATCTGCGGAGGACCATGATGGTAAGTCTGGGCTCCCCGAGTGCTGCTGGAATGGAGCCCAGGCTCACCTTGTTCCCCTTGTGCCCACCGAGTCTGAGGGTGGATCTCCCAACCCCCCCAGCATGCTCCCTGCTGCCTGCCCTCTTTTGGTCTCAAGTGTGGGGGTCTGGTGGGCATGGGGTGGATGAGGCACAGGCAAGTGGGTGGTCTTGCCCCTGTGGTGAGGTTTGCTTCTTCTCCTCCCCAGGCCTGCGGGGGCTCCATCCAGACCAGTGTCAATGCCCTGACCCCAGAAGTGCTGGGCAGCTGCCAGCTCTTTGAGGAGACACAGATCGGAGGCGAGAGGTGAGCGTGTCTCCCAGAGGGGCTCGGGCTACTCTGCCAGGAGTTGGGTGTGGAAAGCGCTGCTCACTCGGCTGCTCCAGTCGGCAGAGGTGGGGAGGAGGGGGGACTTGAGGGACAATGCCAAGGCAAGGTGCAGGGCACAGAGTAGGCACGGGGTTCATTGGGCACGGGGCTGCTGGCTGCCATGACAGAACCTTTGGGAGGTCTGTGGTACCCAGGTGTGCATGTCTGGTCAGCAGGGAGCCTTTGGGGCCTGGGGGCAGAGAGGCCTGGGAGCAGGAGGTCCTGGCCCAGCCCTGCTGCTGGGAGGCCTGGATGGGCTGGAGGAGAATTACCGGGGCTCATCTCGGGCCCTCTCCCCCGCCAGGTATAACTTCTTCACCGGCTGCCCCAAGGCCAAAACCTGCACGATCATCCTTCGAGGAGGTGCCGAGCAGTTTATGGAAGAGACGGAGCGTTCCCTCCATGACGCCATCATGATCGTCCGCAGAGCCATCAAGGTGCGTGGTTGAGGGGGATGGCAGCTGCTCCTGAGGGGACGCTGAAGGGGCGGGCCCCGTGCTTCTGTCTAGGTTGGGTGGTGGTGGGGTCCTGAGTTCTGTGGCCGTCCTGCTCGTGGAGGCTCCAGCCTGGCAGCTTCTGTGGGCATCCTGGCCCACTGCGGGCTCTGGTCTCTCGGCAGAACGATTCAGTGGTGGCAGGAGGCGGGGCCATCGAGATGGAGCTCTCCAAATACTTGCGCGACTACTCAAGGACCATCCCAGGCAAGCAGCAGCTGCTGATCGGGGCCTACGCCAAGGCCCTGGAGATCATCCCCCGACAGCTGTGTGACAATGCTGGCTTTGACGCCACCAACATCCTCAACAAGCTCCGGGCCAAGCATGCACAGGTGGGTGCCCAGGCAGGGCCTCCGGGCGTTCCCTCCCTGACTGCCTCAGAGCCATCCATGGGGAAGGGCTGGGGCCTGACCGGGCCAGAGTGGTGCTCCATGACCTTGGCCAGGCCGGGCCAGGCCGGGCCTCTCCTCGATGGCCGCGGGAACGTCTGTCCCAGCTGACAGAAGTCCTCTGGGGTCTGGGCGCTCCTGGGGGGCTTGTCCTTCCCGAGCCGGGGGTGACGTCGCTGTCCTGTCTGTCGCAGGGCGGCCTGTGGTACGGTGTGGACATCAACAACGAGGACATCGCAGACAACTTCGAGGCCTTCGTGTGGGAGCCGGCCATGGTCCGCATCAACGCCCTGACAGCCGCTTCCGAGGCCGCTTGCCTCATTGTGTCTGTGGACGAGACCATCAAGAACCCGCGCTCCACAGTGGACGGGCCGCCCATGGGCCGGGGCCGGGGCCGGGGCCGACCCCACATGCACTGAAGGCCCTTCTGCCCCCCGCTGTCTGCAGGGCGGGCATGCTTAGTGGGTGTTGAGGGCCCGGGGGACATAGGGCCCGGCTCTGTTCTGGAAGTTATTTAAATAAAACTCTAGGCCTGGGTGATTGTTGGATTCTTTGGGCCTAGTGCCCTGTGGGCCTGCCCCTTCCCCCCCCCTGGCTGGCCACTCCAGCCACCCTTGGAGCCCAAACCAGAAATCCCCTGGACTCAGCACCCCCCGCCCCCCCCCCCCCAATTCAGGCCTGGCAGAAGTTGGCCTATTTTACTGGTAAAATTAGTGGGCCAACATGGGGGTGGGGCAGCTAATGTGTACCCCCCACACCCGGAGCAGAGCCCTTGGCCCCTTCTGCTTCCACTAAGGGGGCTGGGATGGGGGCACAGCTGAAAGGATCTTGCGCCTCTTCCCACCTTGCAGATGCACCTAGTGCCTTTGGCTCTCCAGCATTTATCTGATGTCTATGTACTCCCCAGATGCTTGTGACCCTACCCCCCACCTCAGTGGGAAGGGCCCCTCCTCCCCCTGGAGCCCAGGGAGCCACAGTCAGTTTTCAGAATCTTTATTGGGCGCCCAGGCCCCGGGCCGCCCCCAGACCCTCAGAGATACGGACACGCTCGGAATACATTCGGCGAAGGGTACGAAGCAACGACACCAAAGTGCACCTATGGGTGATGTGGGAGTGGGGCCCTGGGGTGGGGGAGGGGTGGAGCACAAGGGAGACCCCAAAGGCCCCCATCCTGCCTGGTGTGGGGGAGGGAACCTTTGGTGTTGTGGCTCCAGCCTGGGGGGAGGGGGTGCTGTGCTGTCCTTCTTTGGAAAGGACACTCCCCTGTTGGAAGGAGCAATGATGGGGGAAAGGGGGCCCCAATGGGCAATCGGGGAGGGGCCTCCTGCCCCAAAGAGCCCCCCACAGGTCAAGCTGCGGGACTGGGGAGACCAGACCTGGCCTGATTGTCAGAGGCCCTAGTTGGAGGGGACCCCTAGTGAAGGAGACCAGGAGGAGGGGGAGGGTTTGCATGAAGCTTTCCCTCTGGCCCAGGAGCTGGCTTCCCTGGGGTCCCCCTCCCCACTTGCCTGGGGGAGGGGCCGAGGACCAATAAGTTCATTTGTAATAAATAATATATACAGGCTCCAGACAGTAGATAAATGGGTGGGGGCCCTGGCTGAGGCAGGGCGGCTGCTCGGGACCCCTCCTGGGGTGATGGGGAAGGATGACTGGGGGGGCCCTCACTCTGGGTACAATGTCTTTGCCACCCCCAACTCCTTGAGTCCATTAAGCTCACTGGGGGAGCCCCAAAAGGTGGGGGGCTCAGAACTTGGGGAGATGGGTGGGACTTGATTGTTTTGCTGAATTCAACCGAACTGACGCAGGCGGCCCCGGGGCCCACCCTGCTTCCCCTGCCTGGCTCGCTTCTGCCCTGGAGATGAGCCCAGAGGCCCCGTGGCTCTTGGTATCCTAGGAGGCCCCTCGCCTCTGGGAAGGTAGCTGGGGGGGGGCCGAAATAAAGTGCTTCAGGCCGACGCCCTGAGACCTGCGAGGAGTGGCGATCTGGCCTGGGGGAGGGACTGCTGACCAAGTGCGGTCAGGGACTCGTGGGGCCGGCCCCTGAGGGGGATGGGAACAGGACGGGGTTCGCTGCGGGAGGGGAGGGGGGGGCTCCCCGGGCCCATCCTAAACCAACTCTTGATTGTCAAAGGCGAAAAAACCCCGGCCTGGGTTGGTAGGGAAGCTGCTCTTCCCCTCCCCCAGCCTGGCAGCCAAGGTCTGTGCCCCCGGGCAGTGAGGGGGGAGGGGGCGCCGGGGCCTTGGGCCCAAGGCCTGAGAGAGGGACCCTGCGTTCTCCAGGGCGGGGGCTGCGGGCTACATAGGTAGTAAGGGGCTCTATGGGGGGGGCTGGGAACCCCACGGGGGTGAGGATTGGGCCCATCCCGCACTGCGAGCAGGCACAGACACGCACGCATGCGCGCGCACACACACACATACTCACACCCCCACTGCTCCCCCCCAAAGGCAGGAGGGCGGTCTCTGGCGGAGCCTGTGGGAGGGTCTGTGGGGAGGAGCGCGTCTGTGGGGAGGAGCCGGAGAGGCCCTTCCCCTTGTGCTTTTCCTGGGACCTGGAGGGAAGTTGGAAGGGCCCCGGCGCCCCCCAGGCCCAGCTTTCTTTGTTTCACAGATGAAGAAACTGAGTCAGGAGCTTTGCAAGGTCCCCCTGGGCCCAGAGTCTCCAACTCCCAACCAGCTGCCAGGAGCTCCTGCTGCCATCTGGGGGGGGGGCGGTTCTAGAGGCCGGCCAGAGGAGTGGGGGCCCCCAGGCATGGGGGAGGGGATTCGGGAGCCTTGTGCTTTCTCCCCTGGGGAAGGGGTTGGGGCGATGGGAGGAGCCAGGGAGGAGCTGCTGGGCTGGGGGAAAGGGGCAAAGCAGGCCAGGGATGGTGAGGGAACAGTCCCCTAGCCCCGACTCCAGGAGAGGGGACAGGGTGGAGGGCGGTGACACGGACAGATGGAGGGAGAGGGGAGCAGGGAAACTGAGGCAGAGGAAGGACCACGAGGAGGCCCGCAGCAAGACCAGCACTGTCAGCGCTCTTTAAATTGAGGGGGCGGCCAAAAAGTGGGGACAGACGGAGGCCAGGAGGCCGCTGGGGGCTTCTGAGGTCAGGGTCCTGGGCACGCCCAGAAGCTTGCTGGGACCCTCCCCTTGACCCCCCGAGCCCGAGGGCACAGTGGGAATCAGAAACTTGCTTCCTGAAGCTGGGAGGGACGTGCCATTCGCTCCTAGCCCCTTCACAAGTGGGGAAACCGAGACCCAGAGAGATGGAAGAGACCGTATGAGGTCACAGCGATGGTAAATGGGGCCCAAACCCAGGTCTTTTGACTCTGGATTTTTTCCTACTGCTCTGAGGAACACGTGCGCCTGCGGTCTGACCTCTCCCCAGCAGAGGGGCGGAAATGGGGATGGACATGGGAGGGCGGGAGACATAGAGAGGAGAGAGAGAGAGAGAGAGAGGGGGGAGAGAGACAGAGACAGAGACAGAGACAGAGATGGAGAGAGACAGAGATGGAGAGAGACAAAGGACAGAAACGAGAAACGGGACAGAAGACAGACAGTGCGGAGGGTCCAATGAGCTTCTCCCAAGCCTGGATCGGGGCCACATTGTCCCCCAGGGCCCGGGTGTGGCTTCTGGGGGGAGGGGGGGAAGTCCAGCCCCAGGCTGAGCTCCTCCAGGGCCCCCTCTGCCTCTCCCTGGGCCATATCCCAATATGTACCAAAGCGGATTCATGCGTCCCCCCTCCCCAGGGTGCACAGGGGTTGGGGGAGGGGGGTCTCAGCAGCTTCCTGCCCGGGCTCTCCTACCTGAAGACCCCGGGGCTTCCCGGGAGGGGTTTGTATGTGTCTGGGGCCTTGGGTCAGGGTCAAGGTCAAGGGCAGGGCCGGGGTCTAGAGTGGAGAGCTCAGAAACATGCACATTATATAACTCTGCTTTAAAATCTCTGCATCGTCTCTTACAGAAATAAATACTAACTCTGTCATCTCTGCCCGGCAATCCCCAGCCTCACCTGGCAGGGGGCCCAGGGCACCCCTCCCCTTCTGTCCCCCCCTTGGGCCCAGGCAGGCCCAGCCCACCCAGAGTCTCCTGCGGGACGCTCCCAGGATGCCCCGGGGCTGACGTTGGTGTGGGCTCTCCACCTGCCAGGATGGGAGCAGGAAAGGGGGCCCGGGCCCGGCTGGACAGATCAGCTGCAGGAGGTGGCCCTGGGCTGGGGCTCGGAGGGAGACAGTTGGGGTTTATTGCAAGAGCCCCTGAAGGAAGGAGCAGGACAGGGTCGGGGCGTCAGGCCGGCCTCTGCTGGTGACTGGAGCTCCCTGTCCTGGGGGGCTGCGGCCCTGGGGTTCTCATCAGGGGCCCAGGAGATGGTAGCTTCAGGCCCAGAGCCCTTGGGGGGGAAGGCAGTGGCTGGTGGGGTGCAGGCTTAGGCAGGGGGGCACCCGCTCTGGGTCTCGAGGGAAAGAGCCCCCCTCCCCAAGCCATTGACTCCCGGCAGATGGTGTTCCGAGGGCCGGCCCAGAGTTCAGATGGAGCTCCCGCCTGGGACCAGCGTCCGCCAGCTGGCCCCCGAGGCGAGTCCAAACCTGTGTCCCTTAGGTGGGTGTCCGAGGATGTTGCCTGCTGGAGGCCTCTGGGTGGGGAGGTGGGGGAGGGGTGCCCACGGGCCCCCCGGCCCGGGGTTAGCAGCCGCCTTCCACCTTGATGTGTAAGATCTTGGAGAATCCCGGTCGCCGCCGCAGCGCCTGGGGAGGGACAAGAGGCCCAGTTACTCCTGCCCTCCGGGAAGTCCTGAGACCGCTCAGCCGGGCCCAGTGTCCCCTGGGCCAAGGGGTGCCTGGGGAGGGGAGGCTTAGGAGAATGGGGCTGGGGTAGCAGGGCCTCCTCAGCCTCCCAGAAGCACCGAGGCCTTCCCAGAGCTTCACCCACTTTGTTTTCACTACTTCCATAACGATTCAGTCTCCTTGGAGTCCTTTTGACGATTTTTCTATTCTTTTTACTATTTCAATAACTTATTTGTCTAGTTGAATTCCTTTTGTTACTATTTTTCTATTGATTTTTTACTATTTTGAGAACTATTTCAGTCTCCTTGGATTCCTTTTAACCAATTTTCTATTTCTATTGATTTTTTAAATGGATTTTTGGACAAGTATTTCAGTCTACCTGGATTCCTTTTGACTATTTCTTTTTATTATTTTTCTATTTCTATTGACTTTTTACTATTTCAATAACTATTTCAGTCTACTTGGATTCCTTTTTACTATTTTCTAGTTCAATAACTATATTTCACTCTACTTAAGATTCCTTCCTATTTTTCTATTTCTATTTACTTTTTTTTCCCCCCTGAGGCTGGGGTTAAGTGACTTGCCCAGGGTCACACAGCTAGGAAGTGTTAAGTGTCTGAGGCCAGATTTGAACTCGGGTCCTCCTGAATTCAAGGCTGGTGCTCTAGCCACTGCGCCCCCTAGCTGCCCCTTCTATTTACTTTTTATTATTTTAATAGTTATTTCAGTTTACTTGGATTCCTTTTTTTTTTTTTTTTTTTTACTATTTTGGTAATTGCATTTCAATCTACTTGGATTCCTTTTATTATTTTTCAGTTTGCTTCTATTATTTCAATAACGAATTCAGTCTACTTGGATTCCTTTACAATCCTATATATTTTATTATTTAAAAACACTGAGAAGAGCTTCCCGGGTTTTATCAGATGCCACGGGAGTCCAAGACCCCTAAAAGGCAAAGAAAGCTCTGCTATAGACTGTCTGGTACTTTTGTTTTTATTTTTTATTTAAATAATAGCTTTTTATTCTCAAACTATATGCAAAGACAGTTTTCAGCATTCACGCTTCTGAAACCTTGTATTCCAGATTTTTTCCCTCCCTTCCCCTGAATCCCTTCTCTAGAAGCAAGGAATCCAATGTGTTTACCATCAGTTCTAGCCACATTTCCACATTGGTCATGCTTTCAGTACTTTTTAGAAGGGTCCCCCCCCCCCAGTAGGTCAGGGTGGGCTGTTGTTAAGCTATCTTGTAAGCAGATTAGCCCTGTTTTGGATTGAGATTCAATCTGCACAGTGACATTTCCCAAAGCATGCTGGCCTGTGTCCGTCCCCTCGATACCTCTCAGCGGCATGGAAGGCTCAAAGCCCTTCGGTGGGAGGAGAGGCCGGGAGAAGCACGAGGACGTTTGTTGGAAGCAGCCCTTGAGAGCTGGAGCTGGGTGATGGTTTAGAAGGGCTCCAGTGGTAGGGGAGGCCCTCAAGGTCCCTCTGGGAGGGGCTCAAACAGACTAATGGCCGGGGGCCGTAAGTGGCCGCCTGGCCTGGGCTCCTGGAAAGTCAAGTGTGTGGGAGCCCACACGTGTCTCCCCTTATGAAGATCAAAGAGCTGGGCTTTCCTAGGCTGACGGCTAGTGGGGAAGGGATGGCCTTGACTTTGTTAAAGAGCCGATGTCAGACTACAGGAGAGAGAGCCCGAGTTAAAAACTTCAGAAAATTCAGAAGTGGAAGCGGCGACCATAGGACAGCCCCCAGAGAGGGACGGGTAGGACGGGCCTCCCAGGCGCGGGCCCAAGGCCTGGCAGAGGGCCTCACTCCAGGGAGCCAGTCAGAAAGGACGGACGGTCCAGGGCATCTGTGAGCTGCCTGGAGGACGCTCCGGCCACGCTTCATGTCGACGTGCTCCCGAGAGAGCTCCGTCTGTCGGCCTCCATCCTGGTGGAAGAGGAGCCGGAGAAATGTCCTACCGCCACTCTTCCTGTGAACTGGTTTTATTAACCCTTTCCCTGATTTTTGCTCTGCCCAGTCACGACGTGAAACACCATTGGTGGGAGCTTCTAGTGGTGGGTTTGAGTGGAAGTAGCTCGTGGAAGGGATTTTCATTATTTCCATTACGAATGACATTTTTATGTCTTTTATGACATCTGTGACATTGATGTCACTGTATGACATTTCTTTAAGATGACGTGACGTGCTGGAATGAAAGAGGGGTGGGGGAGATGAAAAATATAAGCTGTGGAATACGGTTGGAGAGAGTAATAGTACTATACATATACATGTATATTATATACACATGTATAGAAGCTGCTTGGAACAGCAGGACAGTCCCATGGAAACAACCGGTAACTACCATTTAGAAATTCTTTTGGCAAACTCTGTAACACGAAAGTGACCAGGACCTATTCACAAGGAAGGCGGGGGACTTCTGATGGAGGAAGAGATAAACGAAGGCCATGTTTGCTAGAAGAATTTCAAAGGACCCTACAGAGATCTTGAGTCGGAAGGACCTCGGAAGCCAATTATTCCCCAAACCTGTTTTCACATGAAGAAAGTGAAGGGCTGGAAACATGAGCGATTTATCACACAGGTAGTAAGCAGAAGAGCTGGGATTTGAACCCAGGACAAGCCCTCGTTCAGACTCACAACCCTGGCCCTCGCCTGGAGTAGTTCACGAATCATCTTCCCTGGATCATGATACAGTAAAAGCGTCAACTTCAGCAAATCCAGATTCAGAGTCATTGGTGAAAGGCACCAAGACAGGGCACTATTCTAATAAAGCGGACCCAAGAGGGAACGGTTTTCAGGGGAGTGGTCCCATCAGCCACGAGGGACGCTCTGAGTCTTGGCTGCAACACATATCCCAATTATGAGAAAGGGGCATAGATCAACACAGAAAAACATGGGTAATTACTGAAGGATCCCAGAAGGCTTGCTTAGGAAGTGCCCAGTGAATGAAGCACCAGCCCTGAAGTCAGGAGGACCTGAGTTCAAATCCAGTCTGAGACACTTGAACACTTCCTGGCTGTGTGACCCTGGGCAAGTCACTTAACCCCAAATGCCTCAGCAATTCTGGATGTCAGCGGATGCTGCAGCTGTTCCCTGATTCTTTCCCTACCCTTGGTATACATCTTGTGTGAACCTGGTTTATGTCTGTGTCGTCGCCCTCATTAGAATAGAAACTCCTTGTGGGAAATAATTGGTTTTTTCCTTTCTCTGAACCTCCAGGGCTTAGAACTGGAGTAGAAATCAGAGAAACACATCTATAAAATCTTACAGAGAAAGAATGAGTATATGAGCACAATTAAAAGTGCGTGGTGAAAGATCTGACTTAAAGACCACCAAAGGGGGATAAGAAACAGCAGAAAACTGGAAAGATTTTTATGACAAAGTACTTTTGCCATCAAGGAAAAGTGGAGATACCCCCTTTGGACCCTCTAATCACAGTCCCATTCGTCCCCAGAAGGGAAATGAAATCGTTATTAAAGAAAAGACAAGTCTAGACTAAGAAGAGCCGGCAGGAGTTTGTTCTGGGAGCAACCCAATTTTGAGGACATCAGGGACCAGTTTTTAAGGTATTAGTAGGAGGGAAGACACAAATATGAAAATCTAGGATTTTAGTATCATCCAAACAAAAAACCGGTATCTGGGAAAGCGCCCAAATCTACCAAGCCACAAGCTTACTCACAGAGCTATGAATGCATGCTTGTTGAATAAATGGGAACTTGGCTGCTAGAAAGCCAATTTGTTAGCACCGGGAAAGCCGAGTGCGAAAAGCCATCGCTCCTGGAAGGGAAAAAGGATTTTGGAGCATCCTGATGCAAGAAGAAGAGCCACAGAAGCAAATAAAGAGACTCGGCTAGCCGAGGAGAGGGACCCGATGGGGATGGGTACGAAGGACTGACGATATTGGGGCTATAGCAAGGGGAGTTTGAAGTTCCCTAAAGAGGACGTGGACATGGCTCTGTGATGTCCAGTCAGTGACCATCTCCGGTATGAACCATGGCCAGACGGCCACTGGATTGATTCCTTTAATTTATGGCTGCAAAGGCTTCTTCCAACTCTGAATTCTGTGGTTTGGTATCAGTATCAACTGGACCAACTTTTGGGGCAAAATCTTAGGAGAATTAAGTTGGGGCACAAAGCTGGCAATTCACACTTCATGTTGGAAGATTGAAGATAGAAGCCAGCGGGGATGGTAGATATTTGGGGGGAGCACGGGCGCCCCAATCTTGACAGTGGAGCTGGGGAAGCTGAGGTGGCTCCAAGACTTGGAGAATGGAAGCTCATGGTTGATGCCGGTGCAGTATCCCAGCCTGGGTGAGGGGGGAGTGTACCCCAAAGAGTGATGTTCAACTTAGGTTTGCTTCAACAAATCGAAACCGTGGCAAGATTGACTTTGGAAAAATGCCTCTGGGACATGGAAGAGCTGAAGGACCAGCTGAGAAAAATATGAGCTGATGGAGGCATCCAAGAGTATCACAGTCTGGGGCTGAATGGGGAAAGTCTGGGAAAAAGGAGGCACTGAATGAAAGGACTGAAGGGAATTAGTCTCCCGTGCCACGAGTTCAAGGTGTCCTAGGTGGTTAGGTTATTGTTATTGGAAAAAAGGAAGAATAGAAACACAAACACTGTTTGCAGGTTTGCAAAATGCCTTACAAATGTCTCATTTGATTCTTACAACAACCTGGTGAAGTGAGTGCTATTAATAGCCACATTTTACAGATAAAGAAACTGAGGCAGACAGAATCGAGTTATCCAGGGTCCCACAGTGAGTGTCTGAGGCAGGATTCAAATTCAGAACTTCATGTCTCCGGCACAAGGAGAAGATAGCCTTTATATGGCCAACATTTTGATAGTGGGCCCCAAAGAATGCTAAGGGAACCAGTCATGTTCCAGTGGCACAGGGCACAGGAACTATCTGATGATGGTATAGAGGAGCCAATCTGCCAATGAGAGGGTCCTAGTTAAATAGCTGCCCGGGCACGGCTCTGGGTCACACTCTGCCAGACCTTCTGTGAGATGTTGGGGGTGCAAAGACCAAAAAAAGAGGAGTCTTTGCTCTCTTGTCTACCTAACTCTCTAGTTCTATTTCTTTATATCTATCCATCCATTTATCTATCCATCTGTCCTTCCATCCATCTATCCATCTATCTATCCATCCATCTTTCTATCTATCCATCCATCCTTCTATCTATCTATCTATCTATCTATCTATCTATCTATCTATCTATCTATCTATCTATCTGTTTGTCTATCTACCCATCCATCCATCCATCCACCTACATATCTATAAGTATATGTACAGTTTCGTAAGTGAGCATAGGTATATTCTGCAACATTTATGTGTATGTGTATGTGTGTCACCTCTGTTTACCTCAGTTTCCTCATCTGTAAAACGGGGATAATAATAGCACACATCAGAGGTTTCTTGAGGATAAAGTGAGATAATATTCGTTAAAAAAGAACTCAGCACAGTATCTGACACATAGTAAGCATTGCGTAAGTGTTAGCTCTTATTACAAATATATTGAGAAATATACACTGTCAATGAACAAGGAGCTGGCTTCAGGAGCGAACAAGAGGAAAGAATAGGCTTGATTTGGGGAATTATGGCCTGGAACAAACCAATCTTCTTATCGCGCTATGTGGCCATAACCATCCTCGGCAGGCTCAGATTCCCCAGAAATCATGGGAAAGCACGAGGCGGCCGTGATACAAAGAATTACGCAGAAGTGAGAGGAAGATGTAAAATAATTTTAGGATTTAGAGAAAAAAAAAGAGAACGTATTTTGGCCAGAAGTAAGAGTCAGTGATAACCACTGGACACTGCCTGTCTAGTATCCTTGAGGTGTTAAGAGAAGGAAGGAAATAAACATTTATTAAACACCTACTGTGTGCTTGACAAAAGTCATCTCATTTGATCCTCATCTTTACTCTGTCCTTGGGTGTTATCTCACTATTATGTTCCCTGAGGCAGAGGCACACAGCTGGCATGTGTCTGAGTCTGGATTTGAACTCAGATCCCTGCACACTGGGTAAACCCCAGCTACACACTTATTGGATGACACAGACCCAGGTAAGCAACTTTTCTGGGTGGGAAAGGGTTCATTCATGGGGATGGAGGCCTTGATGGCATGAAGAGAATGATCCAGCTCGCCTGGAGCATCTGGTATGTGGAAATGGTTAACAGTGGGTAAGCCTGGCAAAGGTCAGGGGGCACCGGCATGTGGCTGGCAAGGAGTACAATAGTTACTTGAGAAGTCTCAGGAAAGGGGCGTCCATGGGGACTGAAGAATCTGGAAGAATCTGCAGGTTTACAGGAAGCTCGAGTAGAGCTGGGGGGCCTGGAAGGTCATAGATCTGGGGGGATTTCAGAAGCCATCTAGTTCAACCTCCCATTTTATAGATTACCAAATTAAGGCCTGGAGTGCTAAAGTGACTTGTCCAGAATCACCCCATGACGGCAGTGTGTTTGCTGTAGTCCTGGCGGCAGAAGGAAGGGCAATGGCTGGTGCGAGGAAATACTTGCTAACAATAAGAGCTGATCCGAAGGAGAATGGCTGCCTTGGGGGAGGGGGGAGGGAGTAGGGGATGGCTTCCTCCTCCTCAGCCATCTTCAATCAAGGGCTGGATGCCCACGTGTTGGCTTGTTGCCAAAGGGACGGAAAGGGTATTAAGACCGGGGTGTGGGCCATGAATGGCAAACACTGCAGATAGGTCGGGAAAAAGGAGGTTGGAAAAAATCCACTGGACCTGGCGATCAGAAGGTCACTGGTGAGCCCCCCTCTCCACCGGTCTTCAGGATGATACAATAACAAGAGTGCAGGAGCAGGGGTGGGAGGAGAGCGAGCCCTCGGGTGCAGGAGCTGCCCCTATTATCACCCTTCCCACTCTTTTTTTCCCCATCCTCATCTTACCATGCTCTAAACATGGGTATTTCCTGAGGACCCTGGCCTTTGGGTCAGGTTTGGGGAAGGAAGACGTGCCCCTCACTGAGGGATTCCTCTCTTTAGGAGTTTATAAACATCCTCCGGCCAATTTTCGTCTCCCCCACCTAGTCTGGGAAGGCTCCTGAAGCTCAGACTCCTCAGAGGAAGGCCGTCCCCTCCCATTCTCTAGAAAATGTGGGTTCTTCTTGGAATTGTTCCCCAGCTCTATTCTTCCTCCACTGAGCCCGTCATTTGGGGGATGAAGCCTTTACATACCGCACACCAGAAGTAAGTTCTGGGACAGTCGGATTAAAGAAAATGGCTTGGGGGGGGTTAGAGGTCTCCAGTCTTCCCACCTGGAGCTTGGTCACCATTTCCTCAAACAGCTTCCGGGCTTCGGGGCTCCCAGGTTCTTTGAAGTAATCCACAATCCCGATCTGTACCACGATGGACTTGAGGTTCCGGCAAACACCTGGGGCGGAAGGAGTCGGGGAGAGAGGATGAGGCAGTTCTTGGCTGGGGCCTGACCCAGGGCTGCATGAGTGGGGGGATGTCTTGCCAAACCTCTCAGACGTCAGGAGCTCCTCTATCCTGTGACAGTCATCCCCCAAACTCGGATGCCGAAGGAAGGGTTTGGGGTTTTGTACGTGGATTAATGGAGGACTGGCAAATTGTGTGTTCATTCGTTCATCTTTTCCTCCATCCCTTAATCCCTCCAGCCATCCATTCATTAATCTGTCCTTAAATCCACCCGCTCATCAATCCCCTCATTCATTAATCCAGCCATCTTGTCATTCATTCATCCATCTATCATTCTAGTCATTCATTCATCAACCCAGCCATCCTTCCATTCATGAATGCAGCCATCCATCCCTTCCTCCATTCATTTGTGAATCTACCTACCCATTCTCACTTCCACTCACTAATTCGTGCATCCATCCATTCCTCCACTGATTAACCCATCCATTCCCCCACTCATTAATCACTCTATTCCTCTAGTCATCCCTCCATCTCTCCATCCCCCTCCCCCTCCATTCATTAACCTCTCCACTCATCTATCAAACCCAAAGAAGTCTCCAGGTGCAGAGCACTGAGAGATGGAGCTAGCCAAGACCTAACTCCCATCAGCCCTGCCCCCCCTCACCCCTTGCCCCACAATTGGCTGGCACAGGGGCCATGCCAGGATCAGCACAGAGGGGGCGCTGCCCCGGCTGCCCCGGGACTCACTGTTGAAATGCAGCAGGGCCTTGGGGGTGACCGGGGTGGCCGTGAGCACCAGCATCTCCAGGCCCTTGAGCCCCTCCCTGCAGACCTCGGCGGCCACCTCCTGGGTGATCTCTGCCACGTGGTCCAGCTCCAGCACCTGCAGCCTCATGCAGTTCCGGGCTGGGGTGGGGAGAAGCCGAGGAGAGGCCGGGCTGAGCAGCAGCTCCCTGGCTCCCCCAGTCAGGGAAACTCGGCAGGTTTGCCTGGTTCACAGCTTCCCTTCCTCGGCCGGGCCAGTCTCTGGCCTCTCAGTAAGAGGATCCCCTCCCCCCAGGCGGAATAAGTTCTCCCTTGGGAAATGAGCCACTAAACTCTCCCCGACCTCCTCTCTTCCACCTTGCTAAGCCACGGCCTCATCTCTTTCCGCCACGGGGGTCACTCCCTGGTCCCCAGCAGACCCTCCCTTTGGCCCAAGCTGGAAGCAGGGGACCCCCCAGGTCCTGGGCGGGCACTCACCCAGGGACGCCAGGCCCTGCACGCCACAGCCCGCTCCTCCTACCCCCAGGGCTCTGAGGTGGGGCCAGCAGCGTCCGATCATCTGCAGGCACCGGTTACTGAAGCGTGTGGGCTGCTGGCTAGAAGACAGGGTGGGGGGAGCAAAGGCGGGGAGCGAGAAGGGAGGTCAGAGGGGCCTCGGGGGTGCCTCCCAGGACGCTCCCCTGGATGCTTCCCCTTCAGTCTCTGTTCCACAAGGCCTCCTAACCCCACCCAGCACGAGCCGGGGCCCACTTGCTTATGAATCGATTAACGGACCCAGAGGAGGAGCCCTCCTGTGACCCGAGCGGGCAGCCCCCGAGGTTCTGCGCCCCAGCTTCCGCTCCCCCGTTTCTGAGGGGTCATCGTGGGCTTTCTGGATCAGCTGCTCAAGCTCCAGCCCCCGGCCCACTCACCAGGGGTGAAGAGGGGCCACTTGCAGAGAGATGATCTCCCTACAGCCGGCCCCGAGGGCCCAGATGACCTCGTGGCCAACGGGATCCGTTGCGCTCCTGTAGGGGAGAGGAGGAGAGTGAGGGTCCGAGGGGGCCTCCCGGGTCCTCGGCCGCCGAGGCCGCCTTCACCCAGCCCTCCACCCGTCTCCCCCTGGAGGCTGCAGAGGGGCGGAGGGTTTCAGATTGTCGCTCTGGTTTCTGTTTTTTTCCTTTCATTTCCTCCTTCTCCCCAGTGAGCCACCCCCTTATAACTCACAATAGAAAAACTTTAAAAAGTAATTCAGTAAGCTAGCAAACGCCTTCTGTAAATGCTCTATTCCACACCCGTAGGTCCCCACCTCTGCCAAGAAAGGAGGGGGCCAGGTTGTGTGTGAAAATTTTCAGACTTTCCTCACCGCAATCTCATGCAGAAAGCTGTGCAGATATTGCCGTTCCCACTTCGCAGACACACAAACTGAAGCCCAGAAGGACTAAGCCACTGGACCAGGGTGTTTCCTGCCTCCGAACCCATTGCCTCTCACCGCACTACTGAGGTGAAGCTGGCATCAGCAAGGATCAGGGGTCAGAGAGGATGCTCGGGGGGTGTTTTTTTGGGGGGTGGGATAGCCTCTTCGGCCCCCTGGGACCCCCCTGTTGCCGCCCTGGCACTCGGACCCACCTGTAGGTGACCGCTTGCAGGGCCCGGCAGTAGCAGCTGGCCAGCCAGAGGGAGCGGTCGGTGAGGACGTTGGGGCAGTGGGAGATGCGCAGGATCAGCAGGTTCCCGCCGGCAGCTTTGAGCAGGGACTCCAGCCCCGCCTCCAGGCAGCCCCTGGGAAGAGCGGCCGGGGTCAGCGGGCCCCCACGGGCGTCCCTCACCACTTCCGTGGGCTAGCCCAGCAAGCATTTATTAAGTTTCCACAATGTGCAAGGTACTGGAACTCCCAAGGACCAAAAAAAGCAGCTTCTACCCTCAAGGAGCTCACATTCTACAGCGAGAAAATCAGAGGCTCGTGGACTTTGGATGGGAGGGGACCCTAAAGATCAGCCGGCCCGATGGCTCCATACTGGAGATGGGCAAACCGAGGGACGGAGACGTGAAGGAGACAATATGGAAAGGTGCCGGACCTGGGTCCTCCGGCAGACCCTCCCCATGTGGCCTTGACGGTTCTGATGATAATAACCAGAACTTATCCAGTGCTTAGGCTTATAAAGCAGTTAACTCATTTGGTCTCCCCCCCAATCCTGCCAAGCAGGTGCCATCATTATCCCATTTTTCAGATGAAGAAGAAACTAACTTAAGTAACTTGCTTAGGGTCCCACAGCCGGCAAAATTTGAACTCGGGCCTTCTTATCTCCCATATTCTGTTCTCCCAGTAGAATGTAAGAGTAGTGACACATTTTTGTCTTTGTACGCTTAGCACAGTTCCTAGCACACACTAAGTGCTTAATAAATGCTCCGTTGGATTAGATTGAGGATATGGTTCCCCTCCAATTCCACCATTACTTGAATGACCAGTGCCCTCTGACAGGGCCCCTCCATGGCCCTCCCGCGTCCGGCCTCTCCCTTGGGCCCTGCCCGGAGCCCTCGTCCGCTGCTGGCGTGGGATCTGCCCCAGACCCACCTGGTGCTCCTCAGGTACTCCTCCTTGCCCTCCTTTTTCCCCCGCTGCCGGGGCTTCAGGTTCTGCAGCGTCAGGGAATGCGTCTGGGTGCACCACTGGGACAGCATCGCCAGGAACTGGGGGCGACA
Source organism: Sminthopsis crassicaudata (assembly GCF_048593235.1). Taxonomy (NCBI): domain Eukaryota; kingdom Metazoa; phylum Chordata; class Mammalia; order Dasyuromorphia; family Dasyuridae; genus Sminthopsis; species Sminthopsis crassicaudata. Next base: position 28,624,952 of record NC_133618.1, read on the forward strand.
AGGAGAGTCCCCCATTGGGGTCCCGGACACACCCGCCACCGCGGCCGATGGAGGTTGAAGGCAGAGGAAGGGGAGAAAACCAGTCTACTCCCAAACACTGATCAAGAACCTACTGTGTGTTCAGACCTGAGCTTATGAAGAAGTTTTCAATTCCAAGGCCTACTTGGAGAGAGAAGCTTTCCTTCCATACAGGAGATGGCGAATAATAGAGACTGTGTGATAAACCAGTCTCAGCTGGGCAGGCTGGGAGGATGGAGGAAGGGGAGACAGGAGAGACTCGGAACATGCGAGGAGACAGTGGGAATTATGCTGGCCTTCCAAGAACAGATAAAAGGTTGTTGTTTTTTTCCCCTCAATTTTCTTAATCCCACGATTTCCTCCTTCCTTCTCTCTTACAGAGGGAACTATGGCAAAAGTCTTTATTAATCACTTACTCTGTACTATAATTATGATATTATTTGATCCTTTCAACAACCCTGGAAGATAGGTGCTGTTATCACCCCATTTTACAGAAGAGTAAACTGAGGCAGCCAAACCATTAAGTGACTCATCCAGGGTCACACAGCCAGAAAACACCAGAGGTTGTATTTAAACTCCGGTCTTTCTGACTCTTGTCTCTCTGTCCGTCTACTTGTAGAGAGCCATTTCTCTTGACAAAGAATTTTCAAAAAGGAAAACAAACAAACAAACAATCACACTATTATTCCAGTTGAAAAAAATCTGGGATCCTCTGCAGCATCCCCACCCATAGTGCTCCCTCCCGCTTTGCGACTTTTCTTTTTGTCTCTGGGGTCAAGCTTGGCCATTATAATTTAACAACATTTAGTCTTTTTTTTCCCCCTGAGGCAATTGGGGTTAAGTGACTTGCCCAGGGTCACACAGCCAGGAAGAACATCTGTGTTCTTGAAAGTCATTTGCCTGCCTAGCCCTGCTGCCTTAATTCTTCGACACTTCACGTAGGTCTTCCCATGGCTCTCCGTCTTCATCACAAGCACCCTTTCTCACAGGGTAGCAACATTCCCTCTCACTCACGGCCCACAATGCATTCAGCCCCTCTGCAGTTGACGGACGTCTCCCACCTTTGCTAACAAGAAAAAGGTTGCCATAAATATCCCGGCGTGTGGGGATCTCTCCTTTGTATGGACGCCTTCCTGGAAGTGGAACCTCTGGCTCAAAGGAGTCTCTATATAACTGTGCTATCACATACATATACATAGTATCTCTATAACCCACGTATATCTAAATAATATCATATCACATACATACAGAACTACATAATGGTGATATCACATATCAAAGACATACAAAGCAGAATTGTTTTCCCAGTTGACTCCTTCCCTTCTTAGTTGCATTAATTTTGTTTGTGCACAAGTTTTTCTCTCTCACTAGGGTGGGAACTTGGCCAATCGCGGCCTTTATTGAGTATTTGGCTGGTGAATTTGGTGCAGTATCACGTCTGCTTTCTGGACCACTAACCACAGGTGAAGAAAAATCCTTTTGATTAGCTGCTGAACTGGAACTGAGAGGGAAGCCATTATCTCCCAAGAGGGCAGCTCTTGGCCTCTTTCCTGTTTGGCTGCAATTACGGGGAGATGTGCTCTAAGCTGCTGGGTGGGAGCGAGGGCTCAGACTTTAATCTTCCCACCTGGGTCTACACGTGGCCCCAAACGTGGCCTCTGCTTTTTGTCTCTGTGTTTATTTTCTCTCGTTTGTAGTTGGGGAAGATTGGAAAGAGGTGCCACGTAAAGGCCCGGACAGTGGACAAGCCTGGGAGTGTTTGGGAGCATCAGCTGCAGGAGTCAAGCCAACGTTCTGCAGAAATGCCCCTGAGAGGGCAAATGCACAGAGCAGCCACTTTAAGTCCTTCTCCCAGGGACTGAGGCAGGAAAGGCATTAATTAGCACACTCCTGGCTCTAGGGAGAAATGCCCCGGAAATTCTCATAAAATATCCCTCTGTCAAAGGGATATGAAGTGGTTAAATGATAAAGCTTCATGTGTTTAACACCAGAGCGGGGGCGCCAGCTGTCAGCTTTATCACTCCGTTGCCCTTCAAGAGCTCCATTAAACCCCTGTGAGGGGAGCTATAGCTAACCTTTGTCTTGGGGGACCATTTCAGCAACGGGAGATTGAGAGAGGGTCCCCGGAGTCTGCAAACGTTACACGCACGAAGCTTTAGCTTTTCAGAGACTGAGGTATCCCATGATTCAGAGCCATGTAGCATCCGCAGAAGAATAATGAAATTAAAAAGATGGTTCTTTACTTTATGGAGGAATTTCGGTCGGTGAAAGTGCTGAGCTGTTATTTGAAAACTGGCAAAGACAATTTGGCCCACTGTCATGTGTTCAATTACGAGCCTATCTCTTTGTCCTTGTGCCGTGTTTACGTCTGGGGCAGGTTCTGACTGTCCGCCCAGTTCCACAGTAGACATAACATACGCGGATGACAGGTGGTTTTCATCCACTTGGTGTTTCCTGGGTCTACAGTTAGATCAAGCTCCACTCATGTCCTTGCAAACTGGCTCATTCAGGACAACTTCCTCTGCAAACAGGGGCATCTGAGGACCTCCCTACCTATAGGGACTTTGCTAGGTCGCCTCCACAGTGATGGCAATGGCTATCTCATGATGGTGATAATTACAAGGGGGACCCAAAGGATCTTTGCTGTCAGATCTCTCAAGGTAATTTTGCCGTATCCATGGGAAACTCCACCTTGGAGAATCTTGTTCTTCTGAATCAAGGGCTTTTGTAAAAATAGTTCAGAAGCAGCGAGACCCAGGGGGATGTTGTGCACTCTGGGCCTTTTAGCCAACTGGAGCACCATAAAAATACGGCCTGCTGCAGGACCTTTTGCCCAAAGTCGGCCCGTTTCTCAAGCCTTGTGTCGAGGATGCCTTTGACACGTGTGAATATTTTCCTCGAGGACTCCCAAGTGAGAGCTGTTTGCTCGGTTGTCACTTTTTGGGAACTTTGTGTAAATAATGGATATTAGAGTGATTTTGTCAGTGTCCAATTCCGTTAGACAGCTTAGCAGAATGCCTTACACACAGTAGGTTCTTAATAACGGTGACCTGAATGGACTTTGTATCTACCCCTTCCCTGTGCAGTGCATTGATCTGTATACAGCAAGGGATTAGAAACAGCTGAATAAGCAGTAGGCCTTACACACAGTAGGTGCATTGATCTGTATACAGCAAGGGATTAGAAATAGCCTGAATAAGCAAAAGGCTTTACACACAGTAGGTGCATTGGATTAGCAACAGCTGAATGGTGAGGACTAAAGTGGAGTTGGCTTGGCGGCCACTGTCCCCTGAAGATGGAGATGACACAAAGGTCATTGGGGGCTGGGAAGGGAGAGCGGGGGCGGGCCGTACCTTGGAGCAGACACGGGCGTTCTCCAGCAGCACGCGGGTCCAGACGGCGGGGTGCCGGGCCACAAATCTCCAGTCCTTGCAGACCTCGGCAGCGTGCAGGAGGGTCCGGGTGTCCAGGTAGGTGAAGATGCAGAAGAGGGCCGCCCGCATCTTCAGAATCTCCGGGCTGATGACTTCGTTGGAGCGTGAGGGGCTGCCGCCGTCAGCCTGCCGGCCCCGCCCGCTGCCCCCTTCTGAGCGGGCTGGAGGACCTAACACAGTGTCAGCGGGGTGCACGGCGGGGAAACTGAGGCACGGGGTCGGGGAGGAGAAGGCAAGGACGGGAGTGGTGGGGAGCTGGGCGGGAACAGGAGGGGCCTGTCAGGTGCTGGGGGAGGAAGGGACTGGGCCGTGGACACCCCCGGAGGGCTTGATGGGGTGCAGGCAGGCAGGGAGGAGACTCCCGCTCCCTCTGGAGACCTTTACTTGGAGGCGGGAGGAGGGGAGGAAGGACCGCCAGGGGCCAAGAAATGCTCAGCCGCACAGTGGGGAGATCTCTTCGCAATCTGATTTTGGACCCTAAGTGGCTGGCCGGAGCCAGGTTTTGTCCCCGCTTTCTCACTGTCCCTTTCTCCCTTCTGTAAATGGGAGCAGCCAGCTCTCCGCCGAGTGATGAGGAGCTGAGACTGGCCCGTCTCCTGGGGGCGGGAGAGGGGCTGGAGGCCATCCGGGGCGGCCTCCTTACTTTAGGTCCCAGGAGCGTTTCGTCCCCAGTCACACAGCGGGAGGGGTCAGGAGTGGGACACAAACGCGGGCCGAGAGCCCTCCCCGGCTCTCTGCACTGTACCCCCAGCAGCCCCAGGGGCAGGGCAGGAAATGGGGCCTCGGGGCCTTGGCGCCCCCTCTCCCACCGTGGCCCCCGAGGGGCTCGGCACTCACCGGACAGACGGCAGCTGCTGAGGGCGCGGGGGGGCGTGGGGCCGGAGGCCGAGGCTTCCGAGGGCCCCTCGGCCTCGGACTCGGTGGTCCGCGAGCCCACGTCCGAGACGTCGCCCTCCTCCCCTTCGGTGCTGTGCCGGCGAGGCCTCCGCTGCCAGTTCTGGATGGCCTGGCGCCTCAGGCCCGAGCTCCGAGGCGCCTGCGGCCTCTCAAAGCCCGCGCCGCCCTCAGCCCGGGCCCCCGCGCCGCCGGCCCCGTCCCCGGCGGCCGCCTCCTCCGAGGGGTAGGGGTCTGCGGTGTCACTGTCGTAGCAGCCCGAGCTCTGGGACAAGGCCTTCGCTCGGCTGGAGGCCCTGGGTGGAGGCAAGAAAGGCCAGAGCAGGCGGCCGTGAGCGGGACCGGGCGGCGGGAGCTGCTGCTCCAACCATCCTCCCCATCCCCTCCTGCAGGAAGCCTTCCCTGGTCAGAGAGGAGCAGACAGGTCAGTGCAGGCTTTGCCGCAGTGGCTGAGGAGGGGAGAGCGAGGGTCAATGATTCTTCCCGGGGGAAGAGCCGGGTGGGAATAGGTGGGGGAGGGGTGCTCGAGGGTGGGGTGGGGGGCCGGGGCCACAAGAGCTTACCCTGTGCTGGAGGAGGAGCGGTGATTAGACACGGCGTATGTGTTGTGCATGATGGGACCTGAGTGCCGGTCCCGCTGTGGGGAGGGGGCAGAGGGCAGGATAGGGAGGTGCAGGGGCAGGAGGGAGGGGGGGGGAGAAGATAGAGAGAGAACAAGAAGAGAAGGGAAGAGAGGAGGAGATTAAATGCCAGAGGGGGGGAAGAAAGAAGGGGAGACAGGAAGAAAGAGGGAGAGAAGGAGAGAGGAAGGAGGGAGAGGAGAAAGGAAAGAGAGAAGGAGGGAGAGAGAAAAGAGGAAAAGAGATGAGAAAGAAAGAGAAAGGAAGGAGGGGGAGGAAAAAAGGGAGAAAAGGAAAGAATAATTGGAGAAAAGAGGAAGAAAGGTGAGAAAGGGAGAATTGAGAGGAATGGGGAGAAAAGGAAGGAAGGAGGAACAGGAGAGTGAAGAGAAAGGTGAGGATTGAAAGGGTCCAGGCGGGAATGGGAGAGAACAGAAGGACAGAGGGAGAGGGAAAGAAGAGGACAGACACACAGACCCAGAGAGAGCTCCATGAAATCCTCCCAGGCCACGGCCCAGCCAGGTCTTTGCACTCCCCCCACCCCCGCCCCCTTTTCTCCCCCGCCCCCCGCTTCCCCATCCCTCACTACCCTGAGCTCTAGGAGGTTGGGGCGGGCCTTGCTCAGCCTCTTCCTTGAGGGAAGGGAGGACCCCAGCCCACAACAAATTCTTGGGGTGCCCGCTCTTGGCCTGGGCCGGGTCCCACAGGGACCTCCGGCCCCCCCTTCCTGGCCCACTTGGGCCTGGGCTGCTTAGCCTGGGAGAGGCTGTAACCAGAGGGAGCTGCTTCTGGGTCCCAGGGAGACCCTCAGGGAAAGGGGAGGCCTGGGCGGGGAGGCTGCCGCCCCTTCCCCTTCCTGTCTCCTGCCCAGCTGCTTTCAGTAGGCAGAGAAAGGGGGAGACGGCCCCGGCCCTACCCCTACTGGCTCTGACCTGGACCAGCTTCGGCCCCTGATTTAGGTCTGCGTGAGTGGGGCGCTCCCTCTCCGTCCCTCGGTCTCCCTGTCTGTGGAGGTCCTCCCTGCCCCCGGCCCTCGCCAGCTCTCTGCTGCGGCCCATTGTAGGGCTTGCCCTTGACGTCCTCCTGGCTGGCAGGACCTCTGCCACCTAAGGGGGCACTGGAGGCCACGGCGGGGGCTGGGGCGAGGGAAGCTGCAAAATGACGGGAGAGCTGTCCCAGAGGGGGCGCTCTCAGAGGCAGGAGGCCCGGTAAGTCACTTAGCTTCTCTCCTTGCCTCAGTTTCCCCACCTGTAACTGGAAGCAACCCTTAAAATGCCACACAAACACTAGCCGGTACTTCCTTCCTTTGGGCCCCTGTATTTGGGAGGCCAGAGGGGAGCGGCTGACCCAGAGCTTCAGCCGAAACTGTGGGCATCGCTGGCCGGGCTGGGTGACCCCCACGGGTCCCGGCTGGGCGCCCTCCTCGGAAGGCCGCAGGGGACGTCGGGTCGCTCTTGTTTCTGCTCCAGGAGCCCGGGCACTCACCATCCTGCCGGTGCCCTTGGTCCCGGGCACGCTGCTGCGGCCCAGGCTGGCGTTGGGTGTGGTGCCGCAGCTGCTGCTGATGATCTGCAGCTGCTTCTCGGCGCGGTCGGCGCGGTCCAGGAGCTCCTCGATGAACTGCTGCAGACGCACCTTGGCGTTGGCCTCCCGCGCCGCCGTCTCCTTCAGGAACTGGTCGATCTGGACCACCTCCCTGGGGGCGAGGAACGTGGCTGGCTCCCCTCCCTGCCCCCGAGGGGCCCCCGGGAAACCCCTCTGACCGCTCTCTCAGCTCTGACTCGGGTTCCCTCACCTGTGGCTCCCCAGGATCCTCCACATCTGTGACCCCTGGAAATCCCCTCGCTCCCAGGGGCCCTCACCTACCTCCATGGCCACCCTCCGAGTCCCTTTGCCTCTGACCCCTGGCTCCCCTGACCACCTCCAAGGGAAGGACTGCACTCGGCTCAGGATTACAGCTGATTACAGCGTCCGGAGGCCACGGCCGGGAGCGGCCGCACAGAGCACCAGAGGTCGATTTCCTGGCACTTACATCAGGAAAAGCTCTCTTGTGTGTGTGGGGGTCACTGCTCTGGGGGGGAGCCTGGAGGGTGGGGGCCCTTCCTTCACAGGCTGCATAATCACAGGGCTCGTGGAGCAAGGGGGCTTCTTGGGGTCCGAGGTGTACGGGAGAGCCTCCGAGGGCACTTGTACCTCCCTCCTGTGACCCCGGCCCAAGCGGCCTGGGAGATCCCTGGGGGTCACAGGTGAGGGCAGGGCTAGCGGGGGCGGGGCGCTCAGTCCAACTGAGCCGAGGGTGTAGAACCCCTGCTCTGCTTTAGTCAGCCCCGGCTGTCCTGGGAGTGAGGGGATCTGTGGCAACTGGGGGGAAACACCCCCATACACTTATGCATCCACATACTCACACACACATGCACCCCCATATGTCCCCCTCCCCCAGCACTTCAGGGCAGGAAGGGTGCTCAGGGCCCAGCCAGAAGCAGCCATCCCTCAGTTGCCCAGCTTGTCTGAGGAGCGACCCCCCTCATCTGGAGGCACTCTCACTGACACACGCCCCACCCCCTGCTCCTGGTCCCCCAGTCTGGGGGCTGATCCCCCTCAGTGGCTGGGGAAGGTGGCGTCCCTGCAGCTCACAGCCTCCTTTCCATCCCCAGGCCTTCTGCAGGCTCATTGGACACCCGCCCTTCCCTCACCCTGCACCTGGACCTGGGGCAGCACCTGCTATTCCCTGCCAATGGGAGTTACCTGTCCTGGAGAGCACAAGCCAGGATGGGTCAGGGGCAGGATCCGCACCCAGCTCTCCCTCTCACACTAGGCCCTTTCTCCACGTCTGCTTTAAGAGTCCTGCTAAAGCCCTCTGAGAGGACCGTGCCCTCCGTGATGCTTATTATCTAGTGCCTAGTGATCTCCCGGCATTGGGAGACCGGGGCTGTTTTAGCGCGGCACACAGTCGGCGCTCCATTAATGCTTGTTGATGAACAGACTATCTGCCCTCCGTTTCCTCTCATTTGATCCAGACCCCCTCTTTGAGCCTATGCCCCCCTTTGGGGAGGTGTGGCCACCACATGGTCAGTCAGACATGTGCATGGGCCTGTTGGCTGTTATGGGTCAGAACTCTGAACTGAAAGGAACTCCAGAGACCCCAAGGAAACCTCAACAGAGAATATTACATTTTGGCGCCCAATGTGGGGCAGACAAGATCCTGATCTCAGTGGGAAAGTCTCTCTGACCCAGAAATTAGGGTGAGTACAACAAGGAAACTTTGTGAAAGTAGAATTTCAGCTAAGATGGGACAGATGTTTAGAAAACAGCCTTCTGTTTCTCTTCAAGGAAAATGTGTAGAGAGCATTGTCAAGGTTATGAAAAGCCAAGGTTTGATTATAATTTGGGAGCAGATCACTGAACTTTTAGAAACTGTGCAGTACACATCTCCTTGGTTCTCTATGGAAAAAGAATTTAATCTAGAGGAGTGGAAATTAGTAGGAGAGCAACTATGTCAATTCTACAATGAAAATGGACTTGACTCAATTTCCAAAGAAACATACTACAATTATACTACATATAATTTAATACAACTGGCTTTAAGAAATTATATAAGTTATAGAATAAGGAAAAAGAAGAAAGAGTATGAGGGGGAGGAGCCAAATAAACTAGATGAAGAATTAAATAAGAATGGAGTTAAGTTGTAGGATACAAAATAAATCCACATAAATCCTCAGCATTTTAATACATCACCAACAAAATCCAACAGCAAGAGATACAAAGAGAAATTCCATTCAAAATAACTGTTGAGAGTATAAAATATTTGGGAATCTATCTACCAAAGGAAAGTCAGGAATTATTTGGGCAAAATTATAAAATACTTGCCACAAAAATAAAGTCAGATTTAAATAATTAGAAAAATATTAAATGCTCTTGGATAGGCTGAGCAAATATAATCAAGATGACAATACTTCCTAAACTAATCTATTTATTTAGTGCTATACCAATCAGACTCCGAAGAAACTATTTTAAAGACCTAGAAAAAAATAACAAAAAAATTCATATGGAAGAACAAAAAGTCGAGAATTTCAAGGGAACTAATGGGAAAAAAAATCAAATGAAGGTGGCCTAGCTGTACGTGATCTAAAACTATATTATAAAGCAGCAGTCACCAAAACCATTTGGTATTGGCTAAGAAATTGATCAGTGGAATAGGTTAGGTTCACAGGACAAAATAGTCAATAATTATAGCAATCTAGTGTTTGACAAACCCAAAGATACCAACTTTGGGGATAAGAATTCATTATTTGACAAAAACTGCTGGGAAAACTGGAAATTTGTATGGCAGAAATAAGGCATGAACCTATACTTAACACCACATACCAAGATAATATCAAAATGGGTCCATGCTTTAGGCATAAAGAACGAGATCATAAATAAATTAGAAGAACATAGGATAGTTTATCTCTCAGACTTGTGGAGGAGTAAGGAATTTGTGACCAAAGGAGAACTAGAGATCATTATTGATCACAAAATAGAAAATTTTGATTACATAAAATTAAAAAGCTTTTGTACAAACAAAACTAATGCAAACAAGATTAGAAGGGAAGTAACAAATTGGGAAAACATTTTTACAGTTAAAGGTTTTGATAAAGGTCTCATTTCCAAAATATATAGAGAACTGACTCTAATTTATAAGAAATCAAGCCATTCTCCAATTGATAAATGGTCAAAGGATATGAACAGATAATTTTCAGATGAAGAAATTAAAACTATTTCCACTCAAATGAAAGAGTGTTCCAAATCATTATTGATCAGAGAAATGCAAATTAAGACAACTCTGAGTTACCACTACACACCTGTCAGATTGGCTAAAATGACAGGAATAAATAATGATGAATGTTGGAGAGGATGTGGAAAAACTGGGACACTGATGCATTGTTGGTGGAGTTGGGAAAGAATCCAACCATTCTGGAGAGCAATCTGGAATTATGCCCCAAAAGTTATCAAACTGTGTCGATTAGTGGAACAGATTAGGTACGAAGGACAAAAAAAGGGTACAACTATAACAATCTAGTGTTTGACAAACCCAAAGATACCAACATTTGGGATAAAAATTCATTATTTGAAAAAAACTGTTGGGAAAACTGGAAATTAGTATGGCAGAAATTAGATATGGATCCACACTTAACACCATATACCAAGATAAGATCAAAATGGGTCCATGATTTAGGCATAAAGAATGAGATCATAAATAGATTAGAGAAACAGAGGATAGTCTACCTCTCAGACCTGTGGAGGAGGAAGGAATTTATGACCAGAGGAGAACTAGAGATCATTATTGATCACACAAAATAGAAGATTTTTATTACATCAAACTAAAAAGTTTCTGTACAAATAATACTAATGCAAACAAGATTAGAAGGGAAGTAACAAATTGGGAAAATATTTTTACAGTTAAAGGTTCTGATAAAGGTCCCATTTCCAAAATATATAGAGAACTGACCCTAATTTATAAGAAATCAAGCCATTCTCCAATTGATAAATGGTCAAAGGATATGAACAGACAATTCTCAGATGATGAAATTAAAACTATTTCCACTCATATGAAAGAGTGTTCCAAATCACTACTGATCAGAGAAATGCAAATTAATACAACTCTGAGATACCACTACACACCTGTCAGATTGGCTAAGATGACAGGAACAAATAATGATGAATGTTGGAGGGGATGTGGGAAAACTGGGATACTAATACATTGTTGGTGGAGTTGTGAAAGAATCCAGCCATTCTGGAGAGCAATCTGGAATTATGCCCAAAAAGTTATCAAACTGTGCATACCCTTTGACCCAGCAGCGCTACTACTGGGATTATATCCCAAGGAAATACTAAAGAAGGGAAAGGGACCTGTATGTGCCAAAATGTTTGTAGCAGCTCTTTTCATAGTGGCTAGAAACTGGAAGATGAGTGGATGGCCATCAATTGGAGAATGGTTGGGTAAATGATGGTATATGAAGGTTATGGAATATTATTGTTCTGTAAGAAATGACCAGCAGGAGGAATACAGAGAGGCTTGGAGAGACTTACATCAACTGATGCTGAGTGAAATGAATAGAACCAGAAGATCGCTGTACACTTCAATGTTGTATGAAGAGGTATTCTGATGGAAGTGGAAATCTTCAACATAAAGAAGATCCAACTCACTTCCAGTTGATCAATGATGGACAGAAACAACTACATCCAGAGAAGGAACACTGGGAAGTGAATGTAAATTGTTAGCACTACTGTCTATCTACCCAGGTTACTTATACCTTCGGAATCCAATACTTAATTAACGTGCAACAAGAAAATTGGATCTACACACACATATATTGTATCTAGGCTATACTGTAACACAGGTAAAATGTATGGGATTGACTGTCATCTAGGGGAGGGAGTAGAGGGAGGGAGGGGAAAATTTGGAAAAATGAATACAAGGGATAATGTTATAAAAAATTACTCATGCATATATACTGTCAAAAAATTTCATAATTATAAAATTAATAAAAAAAGTTATCAAACTGTGCATATCCTTTGATCCAGCAATGTTATTACTGGGCTTATATTCCAAAGAAATACTAAAGAGCAGAAAGGGACCTGTATGTGCCAAAATGTTTGTGGCAGCCCTTTTCATAGTGGCTAGAAGCTGGAAGTTGAATGGATGTCCATAAGTTGGAGAATGGTTGGATAAATTGTGGTATATGAAGGTTATGGAATATTATTGTTCTGTAAGAAATGACCAGCAGGAGGAATACAGAGAGGCTTGGAGAGACTTACATCAACTGATGCTGAGTGAAACGAGCAGAACCAGATCATTGTACATTTCAACAACGATACTGTATGAGGATGTATGCTGATGGAAGTGGATTTCTTCAACATAGAGAAGAGCTAATCCAATTCCAAGTGATTAATGATGGACAGAACCAGCTACATCCAGAAAAGGAACACTGGGAAATGAGTGTAAACTGTTATTTTTACCTTCTGAATCCAATTCTTCCTGTGCAACAAGAAATTCGTTTCTACACACATATATTGTATCTAGAATATACTGTAATATATTTAACATGTATAAGACTGCCTGCCATGTGGGGGAGGGGGTTGGGGGAGGAAGGGAAAAAATCTGAATAGAAGTAAATGCAAGGGATAATGTTGTAAAAAATTACCTATGCATATGTACTGTCAAAAAAAAAGTTATAATTATAAAATAAAATTAAAAAAAATTTATTCAATCATTAAAAAAAAAAAAAAAAAAAAAAGAAATGACCAACTGGAGGAATACAGAGAGGCTTGGAAAGACTTACATCAACTGATGCTGAGTGAGATGAGCAGAACCAGTTGATCATTGTACACTTCAATATTGTATGAGGATGTATTCTGATGGAAGTGGCTATCTTAGACAAAGAGAAGATCTAATTCAGTTCCAACTGATCAAAGATGGACAGAATCAGCTACACCCAGAGAAGGAACACTGGGAAATGAGTGTAAACTGTTTGCATTTTTGCTTTTCTTCCCAGGTTATTTTTACCTTCTGAATCCAATTCTTCCTGTGCAACAAGAAATTCGTTTCTGCACATATATATTGTATCTAGGATATACTATAACACATTTAACATGTATAAGATTGCTTGTCATCTAGGGGAGGGGGTGGAGGGAAGGAAGGGAAAAATCGGAACAGAGGTGAGTGCAAGGGATAATGTTGTAAAAAATTACTCATGTTATAATTATAAAATAAAAAAAAATTTAAATGTTAAAAGTAAAATAAATAAAAGTGCAAGCAGGGCTTGCTAGGACTATAAGTGATATTAATAAATGTTCATTCTATGAATGATTCTGTACCTTAAAAAAAAATAAAAAGAATGGAGTTAAGTACAAGCCATTAGGGCATTCCCCATACCCTGACCTACTTCCCTCAATTAGCCCTTCATGGGTGGAGGGAGAAGGAGGAGGGGGAGAGGCAGTAACATAATCAGCACCACCTATGAAGCAGCCTATGACAAGATTAGAAAAAGCATTGGTTACAGCAAAAAATGAAGGACAGGCTGTATCTGATTTTATAAATGCATATCTTGTGATTGAAGAGATTGACCCTTCAGGTCAAAAAAGGAGAAGATACACTCCTTTTGATCTGGAAAAAATTAAGGATCTGAAAAAGGGGTACACTCTTCATGGGGCTACATCCTCTTATGTTAAGATGTTACTAGATAGTTTGGCTTATGAAATCCTAACTCTGAGTGACTGGAAAGTCATAGCAAGGACATGTTTAGAACCTGCTGTGGCGTTCAGAGTATCATGAATTATGTAGGATTCAAGCCAGATGCAATAGGCAAACAGGAGTTAATAGACAAATCACTTTTGACCAACTAGCAGGTGAAGGTCAGTATGGAGAGAATTCAGAACAGATTAATTACCCCATAACAACTTATGAGCAGATCGTAACTGTTGCTATAAAAGCATGGGGTTCCCTCCCTGGACAAAAAGATCAGGGGGAAGCCTTCACAAAAATAGAACAAGGTCCCAATGAACCTTTTGCGGAGTTTGTGGGACGTTTGCAAACAGCTATAACAAGAACCATTGGAGAAAATGCAGCTACAGAAATAATGACCAGACATCTGGTTATGGAAAATTCCAATGACGTTTGCAAAAGGGTTATATGGGGACTACACAAAGATGTTCCTTTAGAGGAGATCATAAGATGCTGTGCCACAGTGGGCACAAATGCTTATTATGTCCAGACAATGATGAACATGGGAACACAGGGTCCCTCTTGGCAAGGGACTTCTAGAGAGATTTGCTGATGCTTTCAATGTTGGAAAATTGGACATCTAAGAGCTCAGTGTAGATATGGAGATAGAGTGAGAGGACAGGCTGAGAGAAGACCTAAAACTCTATGTCCAAAATGCCACAAGGGCTTCCACTGGGCCTCCGAATATACATTGACCCAGGGAAATGAGAGGTGGGGCCCAGCTCCAAGATATCATACAAGAAACAGGTGGGACATGATGGCAGCTGAGGTTACTTCCAGAGAAGTTCAGGACTTTGATGTGATCAGCTGAAAAGCAATCAGATGGCAGAAAGGGATTACAATTGGGGAAAATACAGGGCTTTTAACCCAATAGAAGGGCAGTGTCCAGTGCAAACAGCTCCAATGTAATTGCTAGATGATGAGGAGAAATCTAGAAAGTGGTGAACAGAAGGGCCTAGATAGGTTAACTGCTTGGGGGAGAGGGTTTGCTTGTATTTCTACAGATGGAGAAGGAATCAGATGGGTGGCAACAAGCACCTGGAGAGAGACAGAAAAAGAGGAAAACCTCGAAACAAAGGAGAAGACCTAAGAACAAAATCTGCAGGAATCATTGGATTCCCTAACACAAGGTGAGTCTATTGCAGGACTTCAAAACTTGTAGGAATTATTGGATTCCTAGCACATGAACTAATGGACAATGGATTCCTTTTGGACTATTTCTAGCATTTATGGATATGTTCCTCATGTGTTATGTTACTATGTGCTTATGTAATTATGTGTAATACCTCCCATATTGATGGATTTATGTATACCTGTTTTAAGAATGAGCCCCTTCAGAAACCTGCTAATCTGATTTGATTTCCCATTTCCTTTAGTGTTTTCATCTCCCTTCCTGAGATGTTGGGGAGGGCGTGATCACCTCCATTTATGATGTTCTCATGCATTTTTTGAGCAGAGAAGGAGTGATCACCTTCCTTTTTGGGGTTCTCACCTCCTTGAGAAGCCAGGGAGGTCATGACCACCTTATGTTCTAAATCAAAAGAAAGAGGGAGATATTGGGTGCCAAAATGTAATATTTTCTGTTGAGGTTTCCTTGGGGTCTCTGGAGGCAGCCTTTGTTTCAGTTCAGAGTTCTGGCCCATAACAGTTGGCCACGTGCTGGAGAACCTCAAGGATGCTCCAGAATCTCCAGAGCACTTGAGAACACTCCAAAACACCCAAGAATGTCCCAGAACACCCCAGAAACTCCAGAATGCCCCTAAGCCCCCCCCCTCCAGAGGTGCCTGCACCGGGCTCACTCACTGCTGTTTTCTGGTCAGCTCCTGCTCCTTGCGCACCAGGTCCTGCTTGAGCGAGGCGAGCAGCTCCACGCTGACGTCCACCTGGCGCGATAGCTCAGAGGCCCGCTCCTCCAGCTCCTCCTTCTCGCGGCCAAGCCGTGCGCTCTCCTGCCGTGCCTTCTCCAGCTCGGCTGCCTTCCTCTCTAGCTCAGCCTGCAGCCGGCCCACTTGCCCGGCAATCTTCTGCTCCACCTCCTCGCTCAGGCGCTCCAGTCTCTTATCCACCTCCAGCTTCTCCAGCGCCCGGATCTTCAGCCGGGCCAGGCCCTCTTCGTAGGCCATATCAGCCGGGGAAGGGGAAGCTGGGGAGGCTGAAGCCTGGCCGGGGCCAGGGCCGGAGCCAGGGGGCGGTGTGGAGGAGGCCGAGGAGGCCACGGACTTGCGGGCGAACAGCTCGCCCAGTGGGATCTCGATCTCGCGCAGGGCATAGCGCGCTGTGGTGGGCACTAGGCCGGGCTCCCCCAGGTCCTCACAGGACACCCCCGCGGGCACCAGGTCTCCAGGGAAGCGAGGGAGGGGGGAGTGGTGGTGGTGGTGGTGCAGGTGGTGGGCAGGCTGGGCTGGGGGCCCCACCCCCTGCTCTTTGCCTTGGAAGGAGGTGCTCTCAAAGACATCCCGACGTGCACCGGGCATGGCCAACATGGCGGTGGGATCAGGTGCCAGGGGGAAGACGGCGGCAGCGGCGGCGGCGGCCGCGTCACAGATGCTGTTGGTCTTGGAGAGGATGTAGAGGGTCTCGTAGGTGTGGCTGTACTCCAGGTGGGCGCGGAGGGAAGACAGGCTCCGGAAGCGCTTGTGCTCCCCACAGCGGGGGCAGCGGTAAGGCAGGTCCAGAGAGGCCATGACCCCGACCCTGGGGAAGCCTCTCTGCCCGCAGCCCTGCCCCGTCAGCTGCAGGGGCAGGGTGGGCTCAGGGCACGATCATGGCAGCAGCTAGTGTGCCTCAGTGGGAAGGACCAGGCGGGCGCGGGGCATCGGGCCGGATTCTAGGCAGATCGGCTGGAAGAGAAAAAGCAGAATTAGTGGCCTTGACCCCTCTCTGAGGCTGATGGAGGCCTGAGGCTCCTCTAGAGCCTCCTCAAGGAGGGGGACTCATCCTGATGCTGAGGGTCTTGGTTTGTAGGAGAAGGCAGATGTGCTTGGGCAGAGCCCTCACCAAGTCTTCCTTTTTACAAAGGGGGAAACTGAGGCCTGGAGTCAGAGGCAAAATAACGTGTCCTGGATGTGAACCCAGCCCTGACTCCAAATCCGGTGCCTCTCATATCTGCCTCCCACTCACCCACCTTCAAGTTTGTGGGAACTCTTGTTTTCCCCTGAGAGCTTCCCTTTGCTCCCCCTTCCAGGGAGCCCAGGCCAACCCCCCAGCTCCAAAGGGAGCACCCTCCCCCCTCAGCCCCGCACACTGTGCCAACACGGCCCCATTCCCCTCCTCACAGTGCCAGCATTCCTCGGCCCAGCCGGCCTCTGTCCTTCCTTTCACCTCCTGCCTCCTGGCCACAGACAGAGGAAGCCTCTGCACGTTGTGGTGGAGAAGTGCTTCCTCCCTGCACCGCCCCCGGCTGCAGGCCCCGGCCACACTCTGCAAGGGCGCTCAGTCAGCCCCTTCCGGCCGGGGCCTTCCCTAGTCTCCGTCCTCCGGCCCTGGACCCTTCTCCTGGACACCTCCCCCCACCGGTTGCCAGGTCCTGAGCCTCTCTGCCATCTGTCCGTTTACCTGGGATCCCTGAGGCTTCTGTGGAGAGACATCTCCCCGGAGCTTGAACACTGCTCCAAGGGGGGGGGCGTGCAACACGCACACACGTGCAACACACATGCATGTGCACGTGCTTACTCACATGGCATAATAACATCATATGTACGTGTATCCACACACATGCCCACGTATGTTTAAAATAGCCAGTGATGGGGGTGGGTGGGAGGGCCATAGCTTAATCAGGGCCTCCACAGACTGTGAGCGGTCCCGAGGGGAGGGGGGCGTTCTCTGGTTCCCAGAGGGGGAGGTGATGCAGCGATGCATTCTAGGCACCGGGGACAGCTGGGGAC
Organism: Sminthopsis crassicaudata; assembly: GCF_048593235.1. Lineage (NCBI taxonomy): Eukaryota > Metazoa > Chordata > Mammalia > Dasyuromorphia > Dasyuridae > Sminthopsis > Sminthopsis crassicaudata. The sequence goes on from NC_133618.1 coordinate 28,642,065, forward strand.
AGCATCCTCCGCAGAGAGAGCCCGCGGAGACAGCCAAGGCTATTGTTGGACAGCGTGAGGAAGCTCTGGCTTCCACGGAGCTGGAATGGCTCCTCTCATCCCTCCCCCGCTGCTCTGATCCCGCCCCATGGGGTCACCAAGAATGGACCTGCCTGCACTACCCAGGGGCCCCCTTCCCAGGTCTTCCTGATGTCCCCTCTTCCCTCCCACTTCATCCTTCTCAAACTTGAGCAGGAAAATAGATGGTTTGGAGTCAAAGGGACTGAGTGACAACCCCACTTTTTCTTTTCTTTCTTTCCTGAGATGATTGGGGTTGTGACTTGCCCAGGGTCACACATCTAGGAAGTGTTAAGTGTCTGAGGCTGGATTTGAACTCAGGTCCTCCTGATTCAGGGCTGGTGCTCTTTCTACTTCAGTATCTAGCCACCCCTAATCTCACTCTTTTCATTCCCTCTTTGGATGACTTTGAGCAACTTGGTCCACTCCATTGGGCCTGAGTTTCCTTTTTTATAAACAGCACAGTCATTTTCAGTCACATCCAATTGTTCGTGACCCCGTTTGGGTCTTTTGGCGAGACACTGAGTGGTTGGCCATTTCCTTCTCCAGCTCATTTTGTAGATGAGGAAACTAAGTCAATGCCCTCTATGCACCATGGCACCACCTGGATGCCCCTAGATGCCAGCCTTTCAGCAGGCTGGTAAAGCCCATGGACCTTTTTCAGAATAATGTTTCCAAATGCATAAAATAAAATCTATGGGACTACAAAGAAAATCAATTATATTTAAATAAAAAACAAGATATTTTTAAAGCCCCCATAAATTCACTTACTCCTGGTTCAGAACATCTAACTAGAGAGAGGGTCACTTCCGAATCTAACTCTATGGTGCTTGAAATCTGATCATGCTGCTCTTCTAACCAACAAGCTTTGGTGACTTTCTGCCATCTGATGAGTGAAGTCCAGACACAGCCTCCCTTCCCCCCCGAACTTTCATCCGCTGATGTCCCCCTTCTTTTACTCATGTACCTCCCTATGCCAAAAACACAATCTTTTTACTTTCTAAATCAAATGAGATAATAGATGTAAAGGGCTGAGCAGCGTCTGACACATAATAGGTGCTCAATAAAAGTTTGTTTCCTTCTGCTGAAAACCCGTTCTTTAAAATCCACCTCAGAGGCTCCCTTCTCCGGGAGGATTTCTTCAGTTTTTCTCCATTGGTAAGAACAGTTTACCCCAAATCCTTATAAACAGTGCCCCTCTAACACAGCAGCATAGAATGTCAGATACAGTTTGCCTTTTAGCTCCCTACTAGACTAAACACTAAAGGGGCAAGCGCATTCTCCATTTAAACTTTACTCCATTCCTAGTAAGCAATTAATACATGACTGTTTTTGACTTTGTATCCTCAACTCTCAGTCCAATGTGTGGAAAATGCTTAATCAATACTTATTGCCGCCAATTGAATGAGTGAATAAGGGGATTCCCTAAAATTCAGGATTCATACGATAAACATTGTTTATATGAAACCATTCAGGAACACAGCTATCAGATAATGAGGTGTGTGGGTGTGTTTCCTAGATAGAGCACATTTCTGGTTGCCATCTCAGTTGCCCCATGAAACTCAGGTTCAAAATGGAACTTGTCAAGGAAGACAGGGAGCCCCCAGATGCTGAAAGACATTTATGGTGGTCTGGCTCCCAGCTTATCCCAAAGATGCCCTTCTTTGTCTGGACATGGCTCCTACCACGGTGAAGGGCCTCAGACATATGGAGGAGGGTTCTTGCCTAGCAGGCAGTTGTGTAGTAAAGTAGATAGAGGACCGGGCTTGGAACCAAGAAGAGCCATCTTCGTGAGCTCAGACATTTCCTAGGTCTGTCATGCTGGGCAAGTCACTTAATCCCGCATGCTTCAGTCTCCTCAATTAGAAGGAAATGGCCAACCACTCCAGTCTCTTTGCCAAGTAAACCCCAAATGGGGTCATGAAGTCAGAAATGACATATAATTCAACAACAACCATCTTGCCTATCACAATGCTCACAGCAGGTGCTTAATTAATACTTGTAGATGAAAGAATCAAAAGATATGAAGGAAAGAAGACTAGATTTGAAGTCTTCTGTTATTTACTTTGAAGGGGCAATCATTTCATCTTTTGGGATCTCAATTTACCTACAGATAAAATAAGTAGGTTCTTTTTGTTGATTACTAAGGTTCCTTCCTTAGCAATCCTAAAAGGTTCCTAGATAAAAGATTGATGAAGCACTTAATTGGTACTGTGCTAGCACTGGGCATACAAATGCATGAAAACAAGTCAGTCCTTGTCTTCAAGGAGTTTCCATTTTAATGAGGAAGACCACAGACCAAGGGGAGCTGCAGGGGTGGAGAGAAGGTACACACCAAAGAAATTCCCACTCTTTTTTCTTCTTTTTCAAGGCAATGGGTTTAAGAGATTTGTAAAGCTGGTATATGTGAGGGGTCTGAAAGATTTGAACTCAAGTCCTTCTGACTTCAGGGAAGTACTTGAACTACTGGGTCATCTCCCTGTCCCTGAAAATCCCCATTCTAATCAACCTGTTAGTGTACCTGCTAAGTCTCTGTTTGAAAAGCTCCATGAGGAGAAGCCTTCCCACTCTCCATCAGAGCCAATTATCTGGGAATTTTTCTTTGCATCGAGCCTCTTCCATCCTTTGCTTCTGGTCCTGGCCTCTAAGATCAAGCAGAACAAGTCTAAGTCTGCCCTCCCCTTTGCTGAAGGATGGATGGATAGTGAATGACTATGAATCATCCTTCAGGATATTTTGGTCAGGATTTTACACATCTCTCTAGGAGGCACAGCTGCCTGAGATCAGCTGAGATGGGAGAGGAGAAAGGAAGGAAGGAAAAGGCAGATGTCCAAACTGGGCAGGAACATGGAAGCCAGAGAGACCGAGGCACACAGACACACAGGCAGAGACACGGAGCGGGCACGAGGCAGATGACCGGAGCCTGGGCACAGGCAGAGAGGGTTAGGGACATGGAGGAACAGGAACCAAAAAAGACAGAATCCTTGATGGAGATGAGGCTCACAGATCTGGAGCTGGAGGGCATCTCACAAACCAGCTCCTAAGAAGTCTATTCCCTCATTAGGAAACTGAGACCCTGGGAGGTGAGCCAATTTGCTCAAAGGTCACTCAGACAGTGTCCCAGCTGAGCTCTGCACCCAGGTGCTCTCACTTCAAAGCCATAGTATTTCTCCTTTATTAATATTGGGCAAAGATATTTCCACGGTCTATAGTATGGGTGCTTCCTTTGATTTCTGTTCTTCTTCTGTAGATATTTGTTTGTATATCTCCTTCATTAGAATGTAAACTCTTGGAGGGAGAAATTACTTTTGCCTTTCTATCTACAGCAATAAGCACAGTGCTTGGCACACAGGAGGAAGAAAGGAAACATACCTACTATGTGCAAACACATATAGAAATATGATCTGGTTTTAGTCTACAACAATGCTGGGAGGTGGGTGTGATTATTATGCTCATTTTACAAATAGAGAAACTGAGGTAGATAGAAATTAGGTGACTTGCCCACCGTCACACAGCTAGTAAATATCTGAGGCTGCATTTGAACTCAAGTCTTCTGGTTCCAGCTCTCATGTTTTATTTACTGGACCACCTCAACAGGTATTTGTGAATGCAGCTGAAACGGCCACGAGCTCCTTGGCTGCCAGGCTTCTCCTATGTGGGAGGTTACTCAGTGTTTGGAAACTGCCCCAGTTGTGTAGTCCGTGAACCCGAGTTCAAATCTCTGCTCCGTGACTACTTGTATGATTGGTGGATTTATGGACCTGGGCCCCTAGATTCTCTTGGTCTTAAATTCCTCATCTCTAAAATGAGGAGATGAGATGGAATGATCTTTAAAATCGCACTCTCCGCCCCAGGCCAGCTATTAAATCTGAGATCCCATCAAACTTGATTTGGTGAAAATGATTTCTTGAACCCAGTGTAGAACTTTACATTGAACTTGATTCAACTGAATCTCTTTGGAGCCTGACAGTCACCCAAAATATTGTTTATCCCTTCACTCTTGAGTCACCTGAAATTTTGATAATATGGCCTCTATTTCTTTATTTAAGTTTCTGATAAAAAATAAAATGAAAAAACTTAAGGCCATGTTGGTTTCCTTAAGTACTCAACCAGAGACCTCCCTCCAACCCGACTCCTGCAGTCTTGTGAGATTCAGGTGTTCTCTCCCCATCCCATTGTCCATTCTGGGCAAGTCCATCACTTCTGATCCAACCAAGCCACCGATGGTCTTTCTTGACTTTTCTTGATACCATGATGATATCAGCGGAGCCAGCTGTCTATCCACTTCCACCCAAGTTGCCGCGGGCTCACTAAGGACCCCATTTTGGATTCTTCATTCTCTCAAAAGCCAATATGTATATGGCTCTTTAAGGCACTATAGTAGCACCTACCCATCAAGATTGTGGGGACCAACTGAGGAAACATACAAATGTGGCAACTCTGCAAACCTTCAGAGCCTGTGTCAATGCTAGCTATTGTTAGTGAAGGTTTGCAAAAAAATATTACTTGGTCTTTGTAAATGCCCTGGGAGGTAGGTGATATTTTTATATTTTATAGAAAAGTAAACTGAGGCTGAGAAATATAAGTGACCTGGGTAGTAATGTCAGAGTCAGTTTCCTAACTCCAAGTAAAGCATTCTTTGCGACCAGCTGCCCAAGTTTTGGACATGAGGCCTTTGTAGCTCCTGCTTCCCTGGTACCATCATAAAGGGTACCATCCTTTATGATGGTACCCTAGGAAAGCCCTGCTTTTAGCACTTAGCTTTTTTTCATGTGATAATTAGTCACATTTGTGTCCAATCCCTCTTACTAGATAACAATGCCCTTTAGGGCAAAGTTCTGTCCTTCCTAAATCCCTATCTTCCCTACTAGAAAGCAGAGGACCTCCCATACAGTAGGTGCTTAATAAATGAGAAACTGAATTGAAGGTGGGAGATTTGGAGGCCACGGTCCTTCGGGGTGTGGTGTTGCCCCTTAAATTCAACTCCATTAGGTCCTACTAATTTCTGATATAAATTCAATATTTAATGAACACCTACTGTATGCTGGGCTTAATGCTAGGCAAGAGAGCATGAACTTCCATTTCATTTTAGACAAAACCCATGAGACCCAAACAAGGTGTGTCCGCTTTCTCTTCCCACTGACCTCATCGTCAACTAAAAGAGCTCTCTCCAAAGCTCTCGAAGATTTTGTAATGGCCAAATCGAATGGCTTTTCCTCCATCCTCAATCTTCTGGATCCCTTGGCTCCTTGTACACTATCATCTCCTCCTGGAGATTGTCCAGCCCAGGTTCTCTCTCCTAGTTTCCCTCCTACTTCCGTGAAAGCTCCTTTTGCTACATCCTCATCTAGGTCAAGTCCACTATACTTGGGTATCCCCCAAGGCTCTGTTGAGTGCTCTTTTCTCTGTATACTCTCACTTGGTCTTCCAGGTTCAATAATCTCTCTATGCAGAGAATTCTCAGAGCTATGATCCGCAGCCAATCCCTCCTCTGAGTTCCAGTCCCACACTCCCAGCTGGATTTGGGCCTCAAATTGTCCTACAGCCATCTCAGATCCAACATGGGCAAGCCAGAACTTATTATCTTTCCACTTGTACCCTCCCTCTTCCCACCTGATTGCTGAAGGCAGCCCCATCTTATCAATCACAACTCGGGGGTCCTCCTCCACTCCCCATGGGTACTCTCGCCATATGTCCGATCTGTGCGTCAATTCTCGTCATTTCCACCTTCATACTATCTCCTGTACTCCGCCCCCCCTTTTTTTCTCTACTCACAGTCACCTCATTACCTCTTGACTAGGTTCAAGATTCTTCTGACTGTTCTTCCTGGCTCATCACTTCCTGGTCCAACGTTCGTAAAGGGCTCAGCACAGTGCCCAGCACAGGAAACACCAAGGAATGGGAACTCTCTTCATTGTTACTATTAATGCTCCAACTCATTCTCCGTTTAGCTGCCAAGGGATTTCTCTAGAGCAGGGGTTCTCAAACTACGGCCTGTGGCCAGATGTGCCTGCTGAGGACGTTTACCAGGTTATGGCAAATGGGCTGAGGGGCGGAGACAGAGCGTGAGCTTTTGTTTTTACTCTAGTCCGGCCTCCCACAGTCTGAGGGACGGTGACCTGGCCCCTGTTTAAAAAGTCCGAGGACCCCTGCTCTAGATCATCTGTTTCACCATGTCAGCCCTTGCTCAATGAGGGGCTCCCTCTTCCTCCGGGATCAAATAGACAATTATTTAATGTTCTTCCCCACCTGGCTCCTTCCTCCCCTGTCTAGTCTTCGCTCTGTTTCTTCCCTCCGTTCATTCTGTGATCTAGCCCCAGTTACTCCTTAAGCACAACCCTCTGGCTCCGGACCTCAGGCATCTGTACTGGAGCGCTCTCCCCCGCAACCTGCCCTTGGTTTCCATGGCTCCCTGCGAGACTCTGAGAGATGCTCCCTTCTCCCAGTCCGGCCCTCGGAGCCCGCCACCCTTTGCCTTTCACGTATCTAGTGTAATGTCAGCTCTCCATTGGAATGGAAGCTCAGGGAGGGCCACCGCGTCTCCACCTTGCTTCGTGCCCCCGAGATCCCCCAAGCCCTGAGAACATAAAGAAGCTCCAGACCCGGGGATGACACCGGAACATTGTCCCAATTCATGCGGCTTTTCAGATCCCACCCCGACACTGGGGCCTGGTCTTAAGGGGTCATTGGCTGAAACCTTCTGTCAGCCCGTTTTCTTCCCGGAACACTGGACTGGACCAACATCCTGTGTCTTCCTGCAAGGTCCCTGGGGCAACTTATCCAGCCCCCTGCCTCCGGGGGTCCTTCTCCCAGGGGCGGTGGGTGGGCTACATCCACTACACACACACACACTCACAGACACACATACACAGTCACACTCACACACAGAGACACACACTCACACACACACACACTGACACACACAGTCACACTCACTGACACACACACTCACTCACACTCACACACACACTCACACATACACACAATCACACTGACACACACACGCTCACACACACACACTCATTGACACACACTCACACTCACTGACACACATACACACACTCACACACATACACACACTCACACTGACACACACGCTCACACACACACACACACTCACTGACACACATACACAGTCACACTCACACACATACAGAGACACACACACTCTCTCACACACACTCACTGACACTCACACACACACTGACAGATATTCTCACACACACACTCTCACACACACACTGACACACATACACACACACTCAAATACACACTCTCACACTCACACACATATACAAACACACACACACACTGACACAGCCCTACGCTCGCCCCCACACCCGGAGATTCTAGCCCGCTTCCCACGCTGGCTCCTGCAGCCCCGAGTCCCACCAGGCGCTCTTGTTGTGGAGCGTGGGAGAGGGGTCCGGGGTAGCCCCCGCATGCGGAGCCCCCAGACCCCGGGGCGCACATGCTGGATGGGCGGACGGACGGCCTGACCCCCCACGTGCACACAGCTAGGTGCAAGCTGAGGGAGAACTGTCCCCCCCCCCAGGCGCTCAGGCCCCCGCTCGTGGTGGGAGACACATACACAGGTGCCGAGCCGGCCTCGCCCCTCCCCCTCTGTTCTAGAAGCAGGTTGGGGTGGGGGAAGACCCAGAGGACGGCGGGGTGGGGAGGAATGGAGCTGACCTCTCCCACACGGCCTCAACCTTCCCCTCTGCGTTTCGGTGGCTTCAGGGCCCTCGGATGGGCCCAGCTTTGCCCCTCCTCCATCCCCAATCTCGCCCCCTCCCCAATCCCGGCCGATGCTCCCCTCCCCCATCCGTCCCCAACCCAGGGGCCGAGGGGGAGGGGAGGCCGATCGTTCCTTTTTAATCCTCCCCCGCCCAGGGAGCATTAACCCCTTCCGTCCCGCGCTGCCAGGCCCGCCCCCAGCTCCAGCCCCGGGAGAGCGCGGACGCGCCAGGCCCCGCGGCTCCGGTGCCGGGGATCGGGAGGAGGAGGTGCGGTGGGATTCGGCCCCCGCCCCCTCCGCGGCCGCCGGTCCCCCTCTCTTACCTCCGCGGGCCGGCAGCGGCGGGACCCGTGGGGCCCGGGGCCGCAGGCGTGGGATGTGTCCGCCCGCCCAGGGGCCGGCACCTGCCCTGCCCTCCTCGGTCCGTGCCTCTACCTCCCTCCCCTCCAGCAGAGGAGGCGGCCGAGCTGCCTTCTCCCGCGGAGCCGCAGCGGACAGCGCCGCCACCGCCGCCGGGGGCTGCACCGGGGGAGGGAGGGACGCCCAGACAGATGCGCCGCCGGGGAGGAGGGGGGTGAAAGAGGGAGGATGGAGAAGGATGGAGAAGGGAGGAGGGATGGAGAGGAGGAGGGAAGGAGAGGAGGAGGATGGGAGGGAGGAATGTGCGAGGAGTGGGGCGAAAGGGGCGGAGTCAGGGCTGCGGGGGGCAGGGCGCTCGGAGCCCCCTCCCCCTCCCTTGGCCAACCCGCCCTGCAGCAGCCGCCGCCGCCGCCGCCTCCACAGCCGACCTTTCAGCTCGGCTCCTCCTAGGGTTCGGCCGGCCCGGCCGGCGCCGCGCCGCCATAGCCCGCATCCTCTTCCCAGGTGGGCAGCGCGGAGAGCCAGGCCGCGGTGGGGGGTGGGGAGGAGGGCCGGCACAGCCGGGGGTGTGAGGCAGGTGGGCGGGGTGGGGAGGGAGGCTGCCCCCGCAGGCGCTCCGAGCCCCTTAGCTCCTCCTCCTCCCGGGGCACCCCACCCCCCAACTCGCGCCCTCTCCGGGCAGCTCCAGATGTGGACCCCTCCGCTGCCCCCCTTCAGGGACCGTCACCACGATCCCAAACGCTCTCGTTTTTTTGGCGGGTCCCTGTTTCTCTTCCGCCCCCCCAAAGGCAGGAACCCCTTCTTTACCGCCCCAGCCCGGGAAGGGGACGGCGGCTTAGGGGGGCCGCTTTGGGACTGTTTAGAAGCGCCCCACGGCCCCGGTAACCCCGCTCTGGGCCGACGGCCTGGATGAGCTGGCCCGAGTCCCAGACTGGGCCCGGGTCCGCTCCGCGCCGCTTCCGGAGCCCCTGTGCGGGCAGGCTTCCCGCCGGGGCTCCGACTGGGACCGGCTGAGAGGTGCGGCCCGATCGCCCCTCCCCCGGCGGACAGGTGTGTCTAACACCCGGAGCCCGCGGCTCCTTCCTCGGGGGCGGGGCGGGCGGGGCGGGCGGGGGGAGGGGCCGGCCTTCCCATCTCTCCCCGGCCACAGTCCTTGCGGTCCCACTGGGTGCCGGGACTGCCTCGGGAGCAGCGGAGTGGCCCGCAGGGGGACCTGGCCCACGTGGAGGACTCGCCAAGCCAGCCGCGTTCGGCCGCCTCTCCGCTGGCCGTCAGAGGGCGCCCCGAGCCCGGGCTCGTGCAGGACGGGCTGTGGAGGACACTGGCCCGGAGGAGCCGCCAGCCCGTGCTCCGCACGCAGTAGGCGCTTTATAAGTTGAAGTGGACCGAATTTCCAGCGCCTGCCTGCTCTGTTCTGGGGTACGGATGTTTGGGGTGGCTGGGCGGTACCCTTGGGGGCGTCCCCAGAGAATGGACCGTGCTAAAGGGGGGGAGGGCCCCCCGCTGCCTTCCCATTACTCCGAGTGCTCCCGCGTGTGAGCCGGGCAGGCCTCACACCCCCGGAAAGCTCCAGTGCCCCCGGGGCTGCTGCCCTTGGACTCTCAGGTCCCGCCTCTCACTCCCTGGGTAACCTAAGTGAGTGACATCATCTGCGGGCCTTCGGTTCCAGCTTTAAACCAGGGAGTCGGGCTCTAGCCTGGGTCATCCCGAACTCCCGGGCAGCCCCTCGGAGCAATCCCAAGGAGCAGGCGCCAGAGCCAGAGAGAGGTGACTTCAGCTCGCCGGTTGCCTCGGTTTTCTCATCTGTAAAATGGGGGCGATAGCTCTGACCTGCCTGGCGTTAGGCCCTCTAGATGCTCTTCTGTGTTCCGCGGTCTGTGCTCTCTGCGTTTGCTATGAGCAGGTTGAGCGCGAGCATTTCCCAGCATCCCCACTGCTGCCCCTCACTCCGTTCTTTCCCGACCTCCTGTGGGCCCCCGGCCTCCAGCACACCTTTCACTCAGCTGCCAGAATAATGGCCCCCGTCCGGGGCAGTGCATTCGGAGAATCCCTGCTCTTCTCCTCCGATCTGTTTCGGTCCCTGGGCTGCCGCACTAACAGCATCCTGGAACCTCCCAGGACCGCTAGTTTGAGTCTCCACCACTGGAAACGACCCCCAGCCCCTCTGGAGACCTCTAAGGGAGGCCCGTCTCTTCCCCAAACATTCTACCTCGAGCCGCCCTCGATGTTAGGACGGCTTGTGCCCACCAAGACCTCCTTTTAACTTCCTCCCAAAGCTACAAGTTCTGTCCTCTTGGACCCAGCAGGACCAAGCTGATTCTTCCATGTGATAGTCTTTTTTTTTTTCTTATTTACAAGACTTCTGCATGGGTAATTTTTCTTTTTTTTATTAATTTTATAATTATAACATTTCTTTGACAGTACATGTGCACAGGTAATCCCTGGCACTCCCTTCTGTTCCGAATGTTCCCCTCCTTCCCCCCACCCCTCCCCAGGTGTCAGGTAGTCCCATATATGTTACATATGTTAAAGTGCATCTTAAATCCATCATATGTAAACATCTATACAGTCATCTTGCTGCACAAGAAAAACCCTAGATCTTCTCTTCCTTTTTCCTCCTCAGGCTGAACACCCCTAGTTCTTTCCATTGATACTTTTTGCTTTGGACTGAGGGCTTCTTACCAAACTGGGCTCTCTCGGGTGGATGGTCTCTGCCTGACTGCGCTCATTCTAACATGTCCCTGAGCCTTATGCCCTAGATGTGCTCTGACAGGGCGTCCCACACTGACTATCTCCGTTCCGCGTCCTCAGTTCAGCTGCACCCTCTTCCTCACGTGGACTTTGCAGAAACCCTTAGACCCCCTCACACGACTGCCACTGGCTGCCCCTCCCATCTTGAACTCGGGAGGTTGGTTTTCTGAAGCCGTTCATCAGACTTTACGCTCGTCTCTTGTTAGATTGCATTTTGTTAGATTGACTCATTGTAGCTCGTTGTGATTTGGGGACTCCTGATTTGTCTTCCAGCAGCTTTCTCTCCTGACCGTTTGGCACCCGGACATTTGAACAGTTTGCCAGCGGTGCCAGGTCTTTGATAAGAAGGGCAAACACGGTGGGCTCAAGCACAGATCCAAAGGGACTCGGCATGGCACAGTCTCATTAAGGATTCCAGGCCAGTCATCCAATCAGTTTCCCACTCTTCTCTAGATCACGTCTCCACATTTTCCGGAGGCTCTTGGGGTTAAGGGACCTGCTCAGGGTCACACAGTTAGAGCGAGATGCTTGAGATCTGATTTGTACTCAGCTTCTCCTGACTCCAGAGGGTGCTCTGTCTGCTGTAGGGTTAGCTAGCTGCCCTAAACAGACTCCATCTTTTCTAAAAGAATAACAGAACAATTGCTTTTGTTTTTCTTTCTTATTTTCAATGGAAGGGAGAGAAAAATAGATTTTTATCAATTAAAAAAATTTAAATTTTAAATCAAAAAATCTTAAAATTCAACAAAGACTTAAGTGAATTTGCCAAACACTTTGCTAAGTAGCAGGCACATTCTATTTGTAGGATTGCCCTCATAAGCCAGTCTAGTTACCCTATCAGGAAAGGAACCAAGGTGAATTTGGCATGACTTGCTCTTGATGGAGCCATCTTGGCTCTTTGTGGTCACTGCTTCTAGATCTCACATTTCTTTCCTCTAATAAGATGTTCTAGAATTTTGTCAGGAATTAAAGTCCAGCTCAGGTTGCAGGTTCTACTTGTTTTTGCTTTTGAAGCCAGGGAATCTTTGCCCTTTTCCAGTTCTAGGGCTCCTCTTCCCATTTTATATACTCTTCCAAAGCCTACTAATGGTGGCTCAGCAATGACACCTGCCCCCAGTTCTTCCACAAAGCCAGCCTTGTGGAGTGAATACGTCCCTTTACCTCCAAATCCTCTTTCTTCACCTGTACAAGAATATGAATTCTCATCTAAATCAACTCACTGAATTTTGAGAAAAGTGTTTTTCAAAGCTGAAAGTGTGATAGAAATTTGATTTATTTTTATTATTCTTTATACCTTCAATTCAGTCAAAGAATCTATTGAACACCCAATATATGCTAGTCACATGCGAGGTGCTGAAATTATAGACAGAACCATCATGAATCCTGTCTGCAAGATGTTTATATTCCAAGTGGGAAACAGTGTGAACCAGAGAAATAAACTCAATGTAAATATAACATAATTTGGAATGGGGAGAAAGTAGGCCAGACATGTATGTGTGTGCTGTGGCATTGGAGCAGAGCCATCGAGGAAATGGGGGATTCTAAGCAGCCCAGATGGGGTGAGGGCACTTCAGACCCGAATGAGTGACAACAATTTGAGTATAGGTATAGAGACTAGAGGTGGGACTATTAGGAATAACACAAAGAGACCAGGGTACATGGAAAGTGGTGAAGGTGTTTCAAATCTGGGGAAGTGCTCTGGAGTTCAATTCTGATGGGCTCCAAGTGCCAAACAGGGGAACTTGGTTTATTAATTAACTAGTTAGTTAATTAAATCATTTATTTATTTAGCTTTTCATTCATCTATTTACTGATTTACCTATTCATTCACTTATTTACTTGTTCATTTAACCATTCATTTGTTCTGTTTGTGTATTCATTCATTTATTCATAATATATTCCTCTCTCTCTCTCTCTCTGTCTCTCTCTCTCTCTCTGTCTCTCTCTCTCTCTCTGTCTCTCTCTCTCTCTGTCTCTCTCTCTGTCTCTCTCTCTCTCTCTCTGTCTTTGTCTGTCTGTCTGTCTGTCTCTCTCTGTCTGTCTTTGTCTCTCTCTCTCTCTCTTTCTCTCTCTCTCTCTCTCTCTCTCTCTCTCTCTCTCTCTCTCTCTCTCTCTCTCTCTCTCTCTCTCTCTCTCTTTCATATTTTGGAGGCAATTGGGAGCCACTGGAGCTTCCTAAGTAAGAAAGACTATGTTTGGATCTGAGGATCAAGTAAAAATGCAAGGAAGGCATTTTCTTAACTCCATGTGCTATATCAATGTCAGCTTTCATTACTATCCAAGCTCCATGGTCAAGGATTGTGTACTCGCTCTAAATGCCCTTTCTTTTTAATGCTAAATATAGATTCTGGACCTAGTAGGCACTTTTATTCCACAGACATTTATGAATTATAAAAGAAGACTTATCTTGGTTTGTAGTTTATCTTGGACAAAGGATCTGAATTCCTCTAGGACATAGATAGAGATTCTCTTACTCTTCTTATCTTGGGTTTTGTCTCCCCAACTACCATCTTTGTTCTGTCCTTTCCAGTCCAAAGACCAGTCTCTTTGGTAGAGAAAGTGGAAGCAAAAAGTGATTCTATCTTCTTCTCGGCATCCTTTATTTCCTGCTCCCCCCTTCCCCATGGCAGTAGTCCTGTCCTGCTTTTCTCTGTCTAGATAAAAGGATTCCCTCTTTGTTTTGTTTTATCCTTTGATTCATTGCCATCCTCAACTCATTCATAGCTTTAGTGTTCCTGATGCTATCCTTCCTGTATGAGGCCAAGCCTTTTATTTTATCATTTTTTGTTGCCCTCCTTTCCAAAAGGGGTTCTTAATTTGGGGTCCCTCCGGGAAAATAAGTTTAAAAAAATTGATAGTTGTATTTCAGTTGTAACCCTAGGCATTTTGTTATTCAGTTAAAAACACAGTTTTTAATACAACTACTAAAGGGGATCAAGATCCCCAAAAATCTGGGAAGTTCTGCTTTTTCAGATGATTGATTTAGAGCTAGACATAGGACCTTTGAGATCATCTGCCCCAAGATCACCCAGGCAGAATATGAATCTGCAGATTCTTTCTGATGTTCTTCCCATCAAATATATATGTGTACACACGTATACAGGTAAGTGCCACTTGTTGCCAATGGCTTTCAGTCCAGAGTAGGGACATTGATTATTCCTTGAGTGCTCCTTTCCCAGTTGGAGACGCCTAGGGCTCTTTGTTTATTGTGTTCTCCAAATGGGGATCGTCTTTGGAAGGCAAGGCTCCCATAATCTGTCCAGCCAATTCCACAGTAAGAGGTAGCCAGCTCCTGACTGGCCCTCAAGCCCACTCTACCCCAGTGTCTAACACAGAATGAGCTCTGAGAAGCCACATCCACACAGGATTCCTTCCTCCACACTAAACATGGCAGATGTATACTTGATCCCCTTCCCCCACCCCCACCCCCACTCCCTAATGTTCTACACAGACTTCACTCAATGACCAGACATGCTCGCTCCTGGTTTTTGCATTCATGCAATAAACACTTCTTCCTCCTGCCAAGTAAACCCAAGGCTTAGATCTTGCCAGGATTTGAAGACAAGAGAATTTATGCTTCCATCATTACACCTGGCTGCCATAATTTCTGGCCCATTGGGACATTTTAATTCCTAGTTACCCTGGCTTAGGTCCTAGGACCCATGAAGTATACACCCAAGGATAATGGTCCCTTGTCTCTCAAAGTGATATTTTTACCTTCCTCTAAGAAGTGTCCCTGGACTAGTTGAAGAAGAAATGGTTTCAAGGGCCTCATGGTTTCCAAAAGTGAAGGTCTTGTCTATGATGAGGTAAGAGGGAACCTCAAAACCTAATAGTGAGGTATATACCTCAATAAGATTAAGCGAGGTCTAGTGGCAGGATTCGGGGTACAGGGAGTCACATGGAGCTCCCCTGCAACCCCCTTAGGATTCGGCGCAAGGATACAAAGTTAAATCAGATCTAGTGGCGGCGAGAGTCCCCTGTAAATGAATTTACAGGCCGAAAATCTAGATGGGTAAAAAGATGTTTATTGCCAGGTTTGGAAGCAAGGTTAAGGTCTGGTTAGTAAAAGGCATTAGAGAGAGGAAGATATACCGCCGAAAATGGTGGGGACAGAGAATCTCTGATGCAAGCATCTTAGCTGGCATCTTACAAATCTCTGACCAAAGATGATTCTAGCTTTGCTGTTTTTATCTGCTTAAAGAAGTAATGGGCGGAGCTCAGGTTAATTTCTTGAAGGCCAGATTTTTGGCGGGCTTTATCCAAGCCAGCTCAGATCCGGTGGGGGGCTGGGTACAGCCCAAACTAGTTGTGACCAGATCTTGTATCAAAGGGGGCTGAAAACCCAAACCAACTGGGGGCTGGGTACAGCCCAAACTGGCTCAGATACGGATCTTTTCCCCTAGGAATATCTTATTCCAAAGGTAGATCAGACAAGTAATCTTAAAGGGGCTATGCCCGCAACAGTCTAAATTTGATTTCTCCAAAAACATTTATGCTTATCTTGGCTGTAATATAAAGGCCAGTTTTGATCAGCCAAATCAATCAGCTGATTGATCTGATATTGATTTATATCTTGTTTAAATGTTTGTTGAATAAACGTTTGTTGAATTGGTTCTTTGTTTAAAATTCAATCTGTTCGTTTACCCTCCCTCTGTTGTCATGGATTTATTTGTTCCTGTGAATCGTTGTGTTTCTCAGTCTCTGTGTATCTCTGCCAGATTTACCAGTGTATACCTGTGTGCCTGTATTTGTGCACAATTGGCGTGTCTTTGTGTCTCTGTGTGATTGGGTGGATCTCTGTATGTGTCTTGGTGGGTTTGCACGGTTCCATATGTCCATGTCTATATGCATTTGATTTGTGTGTAACTGGGCTTGGTGCCCCTGTGAACTCTGGGTATGTTTGTGTGTCCGCGTTTGCATGTGTCTATTTTTGTGTGTTTTCAGTGTATCAGCTTGTGTGTATTTCTGTATGTGAATCCAAGTGTTTGCATATTTGTGTGCATTTTGTGTGTGTGTGTGTGTGTGTGTGTGTGTGTGTGTGTGTGTGCGCGTGCATTGTGTGTGTGTGTATTTGTTTGCATGCCCACGCCACATCTCACAGACAAGCAGCTTTCGCTTGGTTGTTATGGAAACTCTGGCTCTAAAAGTGTTTATCTTAAAACCTACCTAGTATGTGCCAGAGAGCCAGAGACATTGAGGAATAAAGCCAGAGACAGGAAGAGAGGGAGATGCAGAGACAGAGAGACATTTTACACATCCACAGAAAGAAATAGGTGAGAAAAAGAGAAATATAGAGACAGAGACAGAGACAGGCAAAGAGAACCACAGAGACCCAGCCATCCTGAGCTGTGCTCTTTACAACCTCAGCAGCTGTCTTTTCTCAGCTGCCTTCCTCTTCCTCCTCCCATTTCTCCTTGTTCTTGGCCCCTCCTTTTTTTCCTCCTCTATCCTCCACCCCCCCTTCAGCTTTGGTCAGCTCCACTGCCATTGTCTCAGTCCCTTTCACCCTCCTCCTCCATCCTCTTCTTCCTTCCCTCTTTTTTTCTGAATAGTGCTCTCCCTCCTTCCCACCTCCTGATGAATCCTCTTTCTCCAATCCTTCATCCCCCTTCTTCTAACCCTCTCCCGTTAAATTGAACAAAATAGCTATGAGGTGCCCCCTGAGTGCTAGACTTCCAAAAAGACTAGCCTTATGTCTTACTGAAGCTTGGGACCTGACCCTGGCCTGTTTGAGGCTCCATCACCTGAACATGAGCTCCAACCATGTCTGTGGAAATAGAAAAACTTAGATTCTTCCCAGAAGGCTGATGCTAAGGACCAGCCCATCAAAATTTGGGAGGATCATTAATAATTTGCTCATATGACAAAGGGCATTAAATAGCACACTGGAAAGAACATTCCCTGGTTCTGACTACAAAGGACATGTGTTCAAATGGGGGGGGGTTGACTTAATATTTATATGAGACTCCTGGCTCTATGATGAACTTCTTGTCCTGAAAACCTGAGCTCATGTGTGTTGACCACCTCATGGATTTTGGAAGTCTTACCATCCAGAAGCCAACCATATAAAGTTTAATTAGAAAGACAACACCCATTTGCATTCACATACGTATGCATTTTTTTGTCCCTCTGGACCAGTGATTTATATGGAAGTCCTCCTACCAGTGCACATCACAACACTTGTCCTAGAGATCCCCTGTGTAAACAGAGAGATGAAGTGATTTGCCACAGAACCTGAGTGAGGGGCAGGCCTTGAAGCCAGGTCTTCCTGACCAAGCCTGCCTTTCTATTAATCCTACCAGGGATGCTTTTTTCCTACACGTGTATCGAGTTTTGCAAAATGAGAAGCCTGAACTAAAACCTATATGAGACCCCTTCCAGGGCTAAGTCTAGGATGTTATCATCTATGCAAACGTATGTTATGCTGTGCTATAATCTATGCAAAGCAAATGGAATTTCTTCAAAGACTTAGAAACTGAATTCTAAGAAATTCTAAGAAAAATGGTAAGTGATTTGTCCAGGGTTTTCACAGGGAGGGCCAGAGTTAGGATAGGAATCTGGGCTTTCCTGAACTTAAGCACAGAACTCAATTACATCATGGTTCCTTTATTAATTTGCATAAAGTGGACATTTAATATCATAACTGTAATATTGTATAATTTCCAGGTATATGCATGTATATATGACAGGGGTGAGTCTGAGGATCTGGTAAGATGCTGGGTTCAGCTCCTGTCTCTGTGACTGGGTAAACTTCTGAATTTACTTCTCAGTGACCCACATAACCCTCTAAGACTGTAAGTAAACTGCCAAAAAGGTGCCAGGTGGTTCCCCATCTCAGTGACTTCTTAGGTTGTGTCAAAAATTACATATATATATATATATACATGATGTAAGCCAACAATATGCAGATGGGCTTGCGTGAAATTCTACAATGTGGAAAAGTAGCACATGAGCAATCCCGACGGGAACAGAAAACTGGAGGTGAGTTGTAGAGTCGGGACTGGGAATTAATCATTATCTTCAAGAATGTGAAGACTGCTCCTTCATTCTCCAAAATGACATCACTGTAGAGTCGAGTTACTAAGTGCCCGACTGGATGATCGGACCAGTGAGAGCCCGGAGTGCTCTGCCACAGTTTGGACACAAATAGCCCCCGTGAACATTTGCGAGGCTTCTCTCAGTTTGTGCATCTCACATTTCCTTTGGGCTAATTCCATTCTGCTTTTCCATAGAGTCCTCTGAAGAGGGAACGCCATGCTGGGTGGTCCCGTGCCAAGGTCTGCCATGCTATACAGTCAATTCTAAAATTCTCAAGTAATCTTGAGAGCGTCCTTGTATTGCTTTTACTGACCGAGTTGTGAGCACTTTCCCTGTGTGAGTTTTCCATAAAATCGTCTTTTTGGCAAGTGTCCATTTGGCATTCAAACAATGTGGCCAGCCCAACAGAGCACAGTGGAGTTTCAATGCTTGGTAGGTTAGATTGAAACAGGACCTTAATATCTGGTATCTCATCCTGTCAGATCATCTTCAGAATCTTCTTTTAAAATTGAAATGGAAACAGTTCTATTTCCTAGCATGGCGCTGGTACAGGTTTCACAGGTTTTACTATCTATATAGACCATCAGTCTGGTAGTCAGTCTACTACCTCTCTTCTCCCATACTTTTCCTTGGAGCCTCCCCTCCACTGAGCTAGCTCTGGTAATACATGTGTCAACCTCATTATCAACGTGGACATCCCTGGGAAGTAGACTGCCAAGGGAAATGAATTTATCCCCAGTGCTCAGAACTTCTCCATTTGCTATAATTAATGGTTCCAGTGGCTCGGTGCTGGCTGATGGAGTGTCTGGGTTTTCTTAGTGTTAATTGTTGGACCAACATTAGTACGAGGAGCAGAGAATCGATCAAAACTTCGGTGCATCTCAGTTTCTGAACTCACAAAATCCTGCACCAGCTCTCCCTCCACTTTAGTTTTGGCTTGTAGCCCCTAGGATGTGAAGCTACACGGCTGCCTGTGGCCACTAGGTGTCACAAAAGCTTGTTTGCATCCTTATCTCAGCCCTTGTAAATGAATCACCTGAGCTCTTTTCTCCTCCAAAAACAGGTGGAAAAACAAAATCCGGCTCACAAGGTTGCTGTGGAGATTAAATGAGGTAGCACATACTAAGCGCTTTGTAAGCCTTAAATCTGCATAATTGTTAGCTAGTGATGGAGAATCCTGGTCTGTTTGATTCCAAAGACAGCACTAAGCAGCCACTAAGCTGAAGTGTTTTTGATTTAGGCTTAAAAAAAAAAAACAAAAAAAAACAACAACAACAACAAACAAACAAACCCTTTCTCTATAGAGCTATCTGACAGTGGAATGGGTTGCAAAGGTTTCCACAGCAAGATCTGGGGACCAGTTTTTTCAGAGGTTCTATAGGGGGACTTCTGGGTCAGGTGCAGGTTGGACTAGGTGGGTTTCCAAGGTTTTTCACATTTTAAAATTCTATGGTTTCATTTAATTCAACAAACATGAATTAGCTACCTTCTGTGTATGGAATCCAGGGTTCAGTGGGAGAGCACTGGTGGTGATACGTAGTGCCGATTAGACATGGAGCTCATAGCATTGGGCTAACTGATGCATGTAGGTAATGGTAATGTGACCATTGATTATATTAATATATTAATAAGTATCTAGGAAAGAGGGATAAAACAGGGACTGTATCACAATCGAGGGGGGACTGGAGGGAGATTGATAGAAGAAAGAGCATTTGAATTGGACTTTGCAGGATGGCTTAGAATTCTACAAGAGATGTGGAGAGAACAGGCTATTCTAGCATAGGGAATAAGCTCGGGAATACATAGATATTTATATGTATATATTACATATACATATATAGATACACACATACCTGCATAGATATGTCTACATATATGTTTTTAAAAGAAGGTTAAGGGACAGCTAGGTGGCGCAGTGAATAGAGCATTAGCCCTGCTGGTCAGGAGGACCTGAGTTCAAATCTGGTTTCAGACACTTAACACTTCCCGACTGTGTGACCCTGGGCAAGTCACTTAACCCCAATTGCTTGGGGGGGGGGAAGGTTGTGAACTTAAGGGATTGTATAATGAAATACAATACGATAAAATTAGAAACTTTTTTTTGAACTATTGGATTGATTTTGTTCTCAGGGCAGAGTAGAAGTTCTACTGTCGGATAAATCTCATAAAGTTGTATAAGGTATCTTTAAAAGGGTATTAATAGTTCCTTTCTAGAAAAGTTACTCAATGTACTTAATGTAGGTGGCAAAAGTGGATAGAGCCCCAGGCCTGGAGTCAGAAGGACTGAGTTCAAATATGACACAAGCTATGTGACCTTGGACAAAACACTTCATTCTGTTTGCCTTCATTTCCTTGTCTGTAAAGTGAATTGGGGAAGGAAAACTCCAATATCTTTGCCAAGAAATTTCCAAATGGGGTCAAAAAGAATTGGACATGATTGAAATGACTGAACAACAACAAAGTAAAATGGGTGAGATAAGGAGGCAAATGGTAAAACCTCACTAAAGATCTTCAAATAAAGACTGGATAAAAACTTAAAAATATCTTGAGGAAGCAGCTAGGTGGCGCAATGGATACAGCATCAGCCCTAAAGTCAAGAGGACCTGAGTTCAAATATGATCTCAGACACTTAGCATTCCTAGCTTAGCTGTGTGACCATGGGCAAGTCACTTAACCCCAATTGCCTCAGGAAAAAAAAGAAAAAGGCTTCTGAGTTCAGTATGTATGAGACTATATGACCTCTGAGGTCCCTTTCTGAATGATTCTGAATTCTTCAGATACTCATTTATAGGACTAATCTTTCTCTTTGAGTAGATATCAAGTCACCATAGAATAGCTTTTTATTTCCTCTACCACATAATAAATGCTTAAAGTAAAGAAGACTCAAATCTATTCATTGACAAGCACTTAAAACATACTTTCATGCTTTTCTGGGAGGTAAAGACTTCCAGGAGAGTTTTGAAGTTGCCAACAAATTACTTCAGATAAGTATTGTCTGATCAAAACCTATTGCTCCTGTCCAGCCATGGTTCATTCTCGTAGAGGGGGTGATGAGGAGCTTTTCCTCAAGACAAAGGTATAGGAAGCACCTCCCACTGGGCAACTAGATCTCTCAATGAATTTAGATCTCTCCAACTCATGAGGTAGCTACAAAGTCTAGGAATATTCTTTTCAGGATTGATGCTGGGTTACTTGTGCTCAGGGAAAATATACGAAACAGAAGAAGCAGTGAAAGATGAGATCCAGTCTCAGGCTCCATTTAGTAAAACATTCTCTCCCTATCCTATGGCCTGTAGCTACCTTTACTGTTCACAAAGAAGGGAAAATCCCCTTGTAACCTTCCTGTAAGTCCAGGTAAGGACTGATGGAGTCTCAAACAAGATTTTGGAAGATGGGGGAAAAGAGATTGAGTGGTAGGTGCTTTGTTTCTTCCTTTAAGTTCCCTGAGTAGGGGGCCTCTTTGCTCAGTGGCAATCCTCTTTGACACAGTCTCTTTGTCATGGGAACCAGCCAAAAACCTCTCTACATTCTGGTTGTTCATGGCCTTTATTTAGCAAACACACATGTCACCAGAAATTATGAAACATGGAATGCATCAGAGGGAGGGGCCAAGCATCCACCTCCCTTGAATCTTAAGAGACTGTTTTTTTTTGATAGAAATTAGTCTCTGATGACTATTTATCTGTAGATTATCTGTAACTGTAGAATTCACCAGGCCTGAAGCAGACTGGTAAAGTGGAGGAAGCACTGATTTTAGAATCTGGAACTAAACAATACTTAGCTGTGACTCTGGGTAAGTCAGTTGCTTCAATTGCTTCATTAGTAAAATGAGAATAATATTTACATTGCCCTCTTCACAGGATTGCTGTGAGGAAAGCACTTTTAAATATTATATAAATGGGAACTATTCATTTTATTAGTGGTGGTTAAATGAAAGTGTATGTGTGTGTGTGTGTATGTGTGTGTTTATGTGTTTAGGTTTGGCAACAGAATGGAAAGGCAAATAAGAAGAACTCCTGAGTACATGGAAGTTATGTAATAAGGAATCAGAGCTGAGAGGAGAATAGCCCTCCCACCCCTACCATGTTAAACAACTGTTATATCCCTGTAAGACTGTTGAATGTAAAGCTCAGAAGAAGAGCAGCTGCTAAAAAACATTATAAAGGGAGCTCTTTGAAAGTGAAATCAAGAGTGTACCCCAAACCTGTGCCCTATTTTAAAAAATTTTTATTTTATTTTATAATTATAACTTTTTTTTGACAGTACATATGCATGGGTAATTTTTTTACAACATTATCCCTTGCACTCACTTCTGTTCCGATTTTCCCTTCCTTCCCTCCACCCCCCTACATGACAGGCAGTCTTATACGTGTCAGGTATGTTATAGTATGTCCTAGATACAATATATGTGTTGTACCCTATTTCTATGGGCCATCTTTCTTAGTGACCAGTATCTCATCTGTCTTGTAAAATGTCAGGGCTGGAAGAGACTTTTGAAGCTATAATTCATTCTCTTCATTTTTACAGAGGACAAACGTATAATGATAATGTTAATGATAACAAATAAGAGTGGACAGAGAGACTTGAAGCCAGGAAGACCTAGGTTGAAATCTCATCCATGATATTGAACAACTCCAAGATTTTAAGTTGTAGAGAAGTGCCAACCTGCAATGGTAGAGGGATTTTCCTTATCTGAGAGTTCCTTATAGTCTTATGGAATCACAGGTCTGGTCTTCCCATTCCTTAGTCGGGTTAAGAGGCAATTGGGGTTAAGTGACTTGCCCAGGGTCACACAGCTAGGAAGTGTTAAGTATCTGATTTGAATTTAGGTCCTCCTGACTTCAGGGCTGGTGCTCTATCCACTGCACCACCTAGATGTCTCCACCTTCCCTATTCTTAAAAATTATATAAACAGCTCTATGTGGCACTTTTCAGTTTAGACAGCATTTTCCCTACAAGTCTCTGTGAGACAAGCAATGCAGCTACTATTATCCACATTTTACAGATGAAAAGCCAAGAAATAAGTTGCAATTTTGCTACTTGAGCCTTATTGGATTCCAAGCTCAACATCTATTGCACTATTCCATACTTTTCCTGCTTTGCCAGGTTGTCAGCTAGCAGTATTACCATAAAGCTAGGAGATGAAAAGGTTTCAGGAATACAGAACCAAACATTAAATAGGAAATTCACTTGGAATCTTCTTAATGATAAGCAACTAGAAAAAGGAACTGTCTTTTTGTTTTGTATATATATTATGAGTATTTATATATGTATATATTACATATAATACCTCCATATGTCATCTATCTGTTATACCTCAGACTTCTAAATCTGCAAAATGGGGTTAATGATATGGTACAATGTGCATTGCCATTTGGGAAAGAACTTTGTAAATGGTCAAGTGCCCTATAAAGGAGTTATTGTTACAAAGGAGTTCTTGTTATCGCCACCATTGTTATCCACAATAGAGACAGGTGCATTTGATTATCCATAAATTGAGAGATTTTGTTTATATCATTTCAAGGACCTCAGATTTGTTGACATACCCAGTAAGGCTGTGTCAGAGACTACATTTAGGGTGTATTGTTATCATTGTGTCCAGCTGCCCTGGCAAGGCTTTGAAAACCAGCTTTCCTCTTTTCTCTGCTGCCAAATCTTGTTTTTGGATTCCTTCCAAACTCAACTCCAGCGCTCACCTCCTTTTGGAAACCTTCCCAGACTAACTCCACCCTATGATGTCATGTTGCTCCAATCTCTCCTAAAGTAAAAAAAAAAAAAAGAAGAAAATCTCCTTTCTTCTACCACTCTGACTGGATGTGATGTTATGTAACAATAATAATGGCTGACAACTAGTTCATGTTAAGGGTTGCAAATTCTTTTTTGCTCATTTAATCTTCACAGCAACTCTGTGAGTAGATGCTGTTACTAGTCTCATTTTACTTACAGGGAAACTGAGGTTCAGAGAAATTAAATGACTTGCCTTGTCCCTGGGGAAGATTTGAACATAAGTCCTGCCTCCCAAGTCAGCAGTCTGGCCTCTAGGCCATATTGTTCCATGTCATTCTGATATGAGTAGAGAGGGTGGACGTGTGGGATCCAATTCGCAGAGCACTCCACCGGTTCCTCAAGAGGTTGGTCCATGGTAAGTTACATAATAAGAGCAGGTACATTTTATTACATTTCTGCTCCCACCAGCAGTTCGTGGACGCCCCGAGGAAAAAGGCTGAGTCCTTGAGGGAAGGAGTTCTCAGTAGAATTTCTAGCGGACCACAGTTTCCCCTTTAGTGGGCAGAGATGGACCCCGGGGTCTCAGGACTGAACGGTCGGGGAGGAGCCAAGGTTGCAGCTAATTGAAAGAAGCAACAACTGGACGGTTTTTTTTTTTTTCACAAACGCTTTAATTGCAAAAATAAACACAGCTTTATCACCTGCCTGAGAGCAGCATCTGCTTTACAAAATCGATAAATAAATAAGAGCCAGAAAACCAAACGCCGTAGCCGCTGGTAGCTCAGACAGGTCTGTACAAAGAAAGGCCCTCCCTACGCCGTCCGGTGGAGGCTCGAAGGTTCCCCCTCCGCCAGCTCCCGCATCTGGGTGGGTGGGGTGCAAAGGATTGTGGGGCCCGGAGTAGAAAAGACAATCGTCTGTGTCCTGAGTCTGTGTAAAGAAAGTGCCAGGCGGGAGAGCCCGGGCCGCCAGCTCGGAGGAGCTGTCCCCCCGCCTGGTGCTGAACAGCCAACTCTGCGGGCTGGCCGGCCACGCTGGCTGAAACCAGCTCGTGGCGACAAATCTCGGGTCGCCTCCTGGCTTTGGTCCGGAGGGGAGAGGGGGAGGGGAGAGGGGCGGCGGGACCCATTAGGGGAACGGGATTGGAGGACCCCTGGGGTTCTGGTCCCCAGCTCAAAGTGGGGGCGAGGACGAAGCTGGTCGCGGATCTGACCCCTTGACGTCAGCGACGGCAGGCTGCCTCGGTTCGGAGTGCGGAGCGGTCACCCAGGGCTGCAGGGCTGCCCGCGCCCAGCCTAGAGGGCTGCGAAGGAAAGGCCCAGGGCGTAGAAGCCCAGCCCCTTGAGTCTCTCCTCCGCGCGGGCCTTCTGCTTCAGGTGCACCTTGCCGTGGCGCTTTTTCTCGTCGCTGCGCGCGAAGCGGCGGCCGCACACGTCGCAGGCGAAGGGCTTCTCCCCGGTGTGGGTGCGCACGTGCGTGGTGAGGTGGTCGCTGCGGCTGAAGTTGCGCAGGCAGATCCGGCACTGGAAAGGCTTGTGGCCCGTGTGGATGCGCAGGTGGCGGTTCAGCTCGTCCGAGCGGGCGAAGCTGCGCACGCAGCTCTCCACGGGGCACGCGAACGCCTTGGCGTGGGGCCGAGGACAGAAGCAGCGCGGGCTGCACTTGCCGCCCCGCCGCCCCTTGCGCCTGGGCTCGGCCGGGGCGGCCTGCGGCGGCTGCGGCGGCTGGGGCTGCGGCTGGGCCGCCGTCGGGGGCGGGAGTTGCGGAGCCCCGGGGAAATCATTCGTAGTCGGAGGCGAGAAGTCCGAGGCGGGGCCGGGGAGCGGGAGGCTGAGTGGGGAGGCCTGGGCCCGGGCCAGGAGGTCCCCGCCGCCGCCGCCGCCGCCGCCGCCGCCGCCCTCCCCGGAGGGGCTCAGGCTGAGCCCGGGCTGGAGGCCCTCGCCCCCCTCCCCGAAGTCGCCCGAGGGCAGCTGACTGGAGCCCGCCAGGGAGAAGGCGTCGTAGGCGCCGCCGTAGATTCTGCTGGCCGGGCCGGGCAGGTCGGCGGGACAGCTGATTTGCAGCAGATCCTCGATCTTGGAGCCCAGCGGGGGGAAGCCGGCCTCGGGGCTGGGCTGGTAGCCGCCCTGGGGCAGGTAGCTCGGGGCCGACAGGAGGTCCCAAGGCCCGTAGGGGGCTTTGAAGGCCGGGGCGGCGTCCAGGGCGGGCGAGACGGGAGGGGCTCGGAGGCCCGGCTTCACGTCGGGCGGGGACGGCTGGGGCTCGTACAGGCACTGCGGGGAGGTGCCCGCGGACGGCGACGTGTCCCACGGCGTCTCCGGAAACGGGGTGGCGGGGCCCAGCTCCGTGGGGAAGAGATCCAGGGGCCCGGCCAGCGAGGTGTCGGGGCTGGCGGCGTACAGGGCGTCCAGCGGGGCCCGCGGGACCGCGCCGTCTGGCCCAGGGAAAGGAGCCAGCCCCAGGATCCCCGACATGAGGTTGAACAGAGCCTCCTGGTCGTGCGGGTGCTCGGGAATGGCCTGGATGAAGAAGCTGCCCGTGTAACTGAGGCCGGGTTGGGGGGAGGGAGAGGGCCCCTCCAGGAAGAAATAATCGGACGTGTCACAGGCGCCGCTCAGCGTGGAGCTCAGGAAGTCACCTGCGGGAGAGAGCAGCGAGGGCTTAGAGGGGAGCTGGGAGGGGAGGGAGGGGCCCCCATCTCCGACCCGAGCCCCTCCGGCCTGCGCCGCGTCGCCCCCGCCCGCACTAGAGCCCGAGGGCGCACTGCCGCTGCCCTCCCACCCTCCTGCCCGAATAGCTTGCGCCTCCGGGGGATTACGAGAAAGCTCGCCACACCGAGGCGTGTTTGCAGCCCCGGGGCCGGCTGGGAGCGAGCCTCCGGGCGCGGACACGGGTGCAAGCACACGGTGGCCACGCGCACACACATTTCTCACACGCACAAGCATGCCCACGCAGATGCAGCCCGAGAGGCGCAAGGGCTCCTGCCGAGATGGCAGCATTGCCGCTCTGGGGTCTGGGGGGGAGGGGACCATCCTCCACCGCCACCCCCGCCGGCTTCAACCTGCCCTCCCCCGCTTTCCCGCCCCGCTGTGCACCGCAATGCTTCGGTTCCCCGGTGGCTAACGCATACGCACCTCCATCCATCAGCCCCCCCTGCGGCCAGCCAGCCCCGCCACGCCACTTGCGAGACCTGGCTCTCCCCCCCACTGCCCCGCACTGAGGAAGGAGGGCTTTCCGGAGCTCGTCTATCTCCATGGGGAGGGGGGGTCTCCTTACCTCCGGGGAAGGCAGCGAGGGAGGGGTCTCTTCCCGGTCGCAAAGTCTCCTGGCTGGTCTCAACGCATCCCTCGGGGTACTTGGCCAAAAGCGCTTCTGGGCAGAATTCGCTCATGTTCAGCATGGCGGAAGGGGGGCTCCGGCCTCACGGATGGGGGAGCGCTCCCAGGGGCCCTAGGGACCCCGCTGCCGGGGGAAGGGGACTGACGATCGGGACTCCCCAGGTACTCCGCAGCCCGAGGGATCCTGCCTCCCAGCCTTGCGCTTTGGGGAATGGAGCTGTGCTAGTTGCTGGGGCTTGGGGGCTCTGGGGATCCCCCCCGGAGCGGCTGCTAGGGGTCCGGGCTCCGGCTCCTTGCGTTTAGTGAGGTGCAGCGCGGCTCCCCCAGCCCGCGGCCCCCACTTATATACTGGCTGCGGGGCTGGCGCGGATCTTCCGCCTCCCGGGGCCGCTTCCATTTCTGGAGTCCCCGGCCCGGGCGCTGTGACGTAAATGCCCAAATATGGACACAGGATGTGGGCCAGGGAGTCCCGATAAGGAAAGCTCGCAGGGTGACGTAGCCCGCCCAGAGCTGGCTCCGAGTGTGTGTGTGTGTGTGTGTGTGTGTGTGTGTGTGTGTGTGTGTGTGTGTGTGTGCGCGCGCGCGCGTCCAAACCTGTACATTGGCGCTTTGGGGGAGGGAAGATGAGCGCGATCGGAGGGAATGCCCAGGTGAATCTGTGCCTCCGGGCCGCAGGCGCACGGACGGCTTCCCTGAGTGCGCACCTGGGTGCGCATCTCTCCCCGGGGGCCACCCCATGGCTCTCAGGCGGCCCCTGGCTTTGCTCTCCGCCGCGCAGCGTCTCCGTTTGCGCCCGTGGCCCCCTGTTCGCGCTTGTTCACACCCTGATGTGGTGTTCTGCCTCTTGGCTTTGGGATTTTAAAATATTTCGTCTTTTTGTAATTCTCACCCCGCCCTCTCCTCCCTGCCCCCTCCCCGGGATGTGGTCCAGGAAGTCTCCTAGTCCGAAGTTGGGAGTTTCACAGACTTTGTTGCCCGGATGGGGGGAGGGAGGGCATGGGATGCCTCCCTGACAGGGGAACCTCGCTCTCGCCTCGCTTGGAGAGCAGGACAGTTGCTGTCAGTCTGGGTGGGAGAGGAGAGGGTGCATTCGGACAGCCAGCCTTCTCTCTTCCCTCAAGCCCCTTAGATGCTTCCCTCCTT
This sequence comes from Sminthopsis crassicaudata, assembly GCF_048593235.1. Classification (NCBI taxonomy): domain Eukaryota; kingdom Metazoa; phylum Chordata; class Mammalia; order Dasyuromorphia; family Dasyuridae; genus Sminthopsis; species Sminthopsis crassicaudata. The sequence continues at coordinate 28,670,220 of NC_133618.1, forward strand.
CTGGGGCTCCTCTTCCTCTTCCTCCAGAAGGGAATTCCCAATGTTTCCTCTTACCCATGATGCCTTTGGGCGACCACTCAAAGATTACAGGAAAGGCAGAGGGCATCTTGTCCCATTAACACTCTGAAGCGCCCTGAGCCTAGCCTCCGCACAGTAACTTCTATTAACAAGCAGCGATTAGTCTCTACTGTGCTCTGGGCACTTGACTCGAAAAGACTGAAATGAAACACAAGAAAGTAAGGGATTGATTGAGAGAGGAGGGAACCGAGTCAAGGACACCAGATAAGAACTTGTTGCAACAATCCAGGTGGGAAGTGATGAGGGACCCAAGATGATTCCGGAGGAAATGTGTTTAAAAAATGAAAGTATGCATCTGGGGGGGGGAAGGAGGGGAAAAATGAGAACAAAAGGTTTGGCAAATTGTCAATGCTGTAATATTACCCATGCATATATCTGGTAAATAAAAACTATTAAAAAAATAAAAATAATCACCAAAAAAAAAAAATGAATGTATGTGTCTAACCAGAAAAAAAAAATTTAAAAAGAAGTGATGAGGGGGTAGACTTCATGGTAGAGGCTGGCTGGGCAGAGAAAGGGGGACAAATATGAGAGATGTTGTGGAGCTAAAAACAAGATGCAACAAGCTTCCTTGTGCCACCTCTTCCTTGAAGCCCACAGCTTTGCATATACTTGTGTCTAATTATTTGTGCATGTGTGGTCTCTCTCTAAAATATAAGCCCCTTGAAGCTAGAGCCTATTTCCTTTTTCATCTGTTACCCACAACACCAAAGCCCCAATGTGGGCCATACTTTTTTTGTACTCTTGTAACCCTTCCCCTGGGCATGACCAGTGTCCAAAGACAATTCTAGGGTCATACTGAAGCCCCAGGGTCAGAGGCACCAGGACCAAAGCTCAGAGTGAGTGTTCAAGCTCTTTCCCCCTTGGGCAGAGATATTCCTAGAGCCTGAGGTGGGGGACAGAGCCAGGGCCCCACTTTTCACAGGGACCTGGAGCCAGAGAGTCTTTTTTCCCCTCCCAATCCTAATCTTTATTGTTATTTATTTATTTATTATAACTTTTTATTTACAAGTTATATGCATGGGTAATTTTACAGCATTGACAATTGCCAAACCTTTTGTTCCAATTTTTCCCCTCCTTCTCCCCACCCCCAGATGGCAGTTTGACCAATACATGTTAAATATGTTATAGTATGAATTACATACAATATATGTATACACGTCCAAACAGTTATTTTGCTGTGCAAAAAGAATCGGACTTTGAAATAGTGCACAATTAGCCTGTGAAAAATCCAAAATGCAGGAGGACAAAATTAGAGAGATTGGGAATGCTATGTAGTGGTTCATAGTCATCTCCCAGAGTTCTTTCTCTGGGTGTAGCTGGTTCAGTTCATTACTGCTCTATTGGAGCTGATTTGGTTCATCTCATTGTTGAAAATGGCCACGTCCATCAGAATTCATCTTCATACAGTATTGTTGTTGAAGTATATGATGATCTCCTGGTCCTGCTCATTTCCCTCAGCATCAGTTCCTGTCAGTCTCTCCAGGCCTTTCTGAAATCCTCCTGCTGATCATTTCTTACAGAACAATAATATTCCATAACACTCATATACCACAGTTTATTCAGCCATTCTCCAATTGATGGGCATCCACTTAATTGCCAGTTTCTGACCACTGCAAAGATGGCTGCCACAAACATTCTTTCACATACAGGTCCCTTTCCTTTCTTTAGTATTTCTTTGGGATATAAGCCCAGTAGTAGCACTGCTGGATCAAAGGGGATGCACAGTTTGATAACTTTTTGAGCATAGTTCCAAATTGCTCTCCAGAATGGCTGGATGTATTCACAATTCCACCAACAATGTATCAGTGTCCCTGTTTTCCCAAGTCCCCTCCAACATTCCGCATTATCTTTTCCTGTCATTCTAGCCAATCTGACAGGTGGCTAATGGTATCTCAGAATTGTCTTAATTTGCATTTCTTTGATTAATAATGACTTGGAGCATCTTTTCATATGGCTAGAAATAGTTTCAATTTCTTCATCTGAGAATTGTGTGTTCATGTCCTTTGACCATTTATCGATTGGAGAATGAATCAGAGAGTCTTGTTCCACCTGTCCTATAAGTTGAGACAGAAGAGAAAGCTCTGGACTATTTGCTCTTCACTCATCTATTTACCTCAATAGATCTTTGTCCACTCTCTCGGGACACATACCCTCAGTTCCATCATTCAGTCGCTCACACAGCCATGCACACAGAAAACTCTGCTCACTTTGACATGTGAGCCCTCAAGCGCACACACACACACACACACACACACACACACACACACACACTCAAGGTTGTCATTGACCTCTTCCTGGCTTCAATCCAAAGATCCAGAAATGCAAAAGCAGCCTTGTTCCCCCTCCCTCCATGGTCCGGCAGATGCCAGGACCAAACGAGGGGAATACCCTCTCACCCACTCCTATCCAACCAGAGGGCTGTGAGTGGAGGCCCTCCAGGCTGTGTCAACTGGCTTCTCCTAGTGTCCAGGCCAGAGCCTCAGGAAGACCAAAGTGGCTTTGGTTGCCTCTCAGTTATACCCAAGTCACAGGTTCTAGGAAGAAAGACAGCAGACACTTATTTGAGGAGCAATTTGACAAAAAAGAAAGAGATGGGAAGCTATTGGAAGCATTGTCCCTTCACTTCCTCAGTCATTGCTGCAGAGAACTGGCCTGTGCAAGGGGATAGACTCAGAGGAACCAAACCAGTTGAGAGATTTCTAAATGCTGCCCATCTTCCTCTGGAAGAGAATCCATTGCTTTCTCCAGAGACAATTGGAGGAGGCTTCTGTGGATTTCCTCTGGAGTCCATGGCAACGTTCCAGGTGGGCCAGGACAGTTCAGGGAGGCCTCTCTCAGCCCCATGTTGGCATTAGAGCCAAGACAAACAAAAAACCAAGTTCCAGGCAGTAGAGGGAAATTTTGAACAAAAAAAGTGGACTTTAACACCTTATTCTGTCCAGGAAGTCCCCCAATGAGCTGCTGCCCTGGATCCCCCATACACCTTCACAGTGTTCTCTTTTTTAAAAATGAAATTTAATCTGATGCCATCGCAGCAAGAATTGCAAGATAGAATTTGTCTGGGGTGGAGGAAAGTTGACATTTGGGATAATTTTCATAGTCACAGTAATAATAATGGCAAGGAGCTAAGGGAGGACAGAAAGCCAATTTCTGGGATTTTCCCCAGCGTCAAGGAAAAGGAATGGGGAGAGAAAATCAGCAAAGTCCAGGCCTGAGGTCCACAACAGTCATGAAGTTCTTCCTAATGGATACCAAGGTAAAGCTCAAACTCAAAGGAGAACCTCTAAGAGCTTTTGTTCTTCCCTTTGCCCATTCTTAGTTATTGAAGATGACCAATGACATCACTGGGTGATGTCTTTTCCAAGTGTGAATTGGATTTAAGTGAAGCATTAAGTGCTTCCTTCACCATCATGGCTGTTGGAACAAATTGTTCTTATCCACCCATTCCCCTAGAGGAAGTCTTCATGTGCTTGAGAGCCATTCCCTTAACTCTGATGGGCGTAGGTCTGTTGGCTATTCTCGATCTGGTTTAGCCCCTCTGCCAAGATAGTTCACCACAGTGTGGCTGCTGCACATGCTACAGCTTCTGGGAGCTGCAGGTGAGTTAGGAGACAAATGGACCCCAAAGGTAGAGGAGCAGCAGCCTTCACACCAGAGGGGCCAGTTCAGGAGCCCAAGGAAAGGCCTTACTATTGCCTTCAGGGTAATTACAAATCCTCCTTCTGGCATTCAAGGCCCTCTAAAATGATCCCAAACTACAATTCTGGATGGATTTCACTTTGCCTCATTTGCTTCTTCTTGCATTCTACATCCCAACAAAACTGGATGACCATTTGTCACTTGAATTCAACAGTAGAATGTCCTTTGAAAGAAGGGATCTTTTCTCCTCTTTCCTCTAGGGCTAAGTATAATATCTTACAAATGGTAGCTACTTAATGTTTGTTGAAGTTCATATTTTGTTAAAGTTTTATAAAATATAGATGTATAGATGTGTATTTCTTTTCTTATTTTGTTGCAATCTATAAATTTAATTCAACATCTCCACTCTTTGGAGCCATCAAAACCCCACCGTGAGCAAGGGCCAATGCTGGACACCAAGGATGCAAAGATAATAAGAAAAACAATAGCTGTTCTTTGATTTGATTTATTTATATAAATGTTCTTTTTATTATTAATAGTTATGTAATTTTTATTAAGCGGTGGTTAAATCCATAGTAAACATAGTTCTTTTTTTTGAAAGAACAAATGCCTTCACAGACTTTGTGTGAACGTGGCTCATGAATGTTAAGAAGGCATCATCCCTGTGCTGGGGTCTGGGAGCCCAGAGATCCCCTTCCTGCATCCGTGTAGACGGGCAGACTTCTGTAGCATGTTCCTGTGCAGTGCATGTAAAACGCAGACTTTAATCACAGGGGGGCCATGCTACAGGAACTGGGCCAGGGATTATTCAAACTTTGTGTCTGTTACAGACACATGGGTTTCTGTTCTAATCCCTACTCTGGGACTATAGCCAGTGCCCCTCCCTGGCTCTGGAGGCAATGGGACAAAAGCCACGTCCCCTGGCCCCAGCCCACCAAAGTCCACCTTTGTTGGAATGGCTACCTAGAGCCTTTTTCTGCTTGGGGTCCCCTCAGCCTCCACCTCCCTTTCTTTTTGTTCCCCTCACCCACCATCAGGTTCCTCTCCTACTCTGCAGGGTGACCCTCCATCCTGCACTGACATGCCAGATTGACCATCCCCAGGCCGTCTGCTATTTTTTCTTCTCTTGTAGTTTTTTTTTTTTCAGTCTCTCTTCTTTATACCCCATTCCCTTCGTTTAAAAAACTGTTAACGGCTGCGGCTTTATGGGTTGAGTTATTTCTCAGAAAGCGATGTTCTGCTCCCCCTCTACCCCCCCACCCGGGGAACTGAATTTGAGCCATGGCCTTGAGTCCCCAGAGCGACTGTGTAACCTTGGATGAAGCAAGACAGCTCCCTTTCCCATGCCTTCATTGTCATATCTGTGAACCGGGGATATTGCTGTCATGCTTCCTTGACCTACGGCATTAGGATCAGAAGACAATAAGTTCAATAAAGTGCTGTTATTGTTATTTTCATATTAATATCTTAATAGAGGGGGAGATGGTTAAGGCTTTGTACCTAAGGTTGCCTTGATCTTGTTGTCCTAGACCTTAAATGTTTGTTGAATAGATGAATAGTTGTACCACCTTTAACCTTAATGCTAGCTACCAACTGACTCCTAAGTACTGTTTTAGACTTACTCCACCTAGGTTTGACCTTGGCCCTATATTGATACCCTCATGCAGCCAGGCTAGACCCTGTGCCCATCTACAGATTCATCCTTTACTGTGAGGATCACAGAAATCAGATCTGGTTTCCAATCTTGGTTATGATGTGGTCTTGGGCAGGTCATCTTCCCTTTCTTCGTCTTGCCTTCCTTTTCAATGAATGGGTCGGGGTATAAGACAGATGACCTCTAAGGTGTTTCCCAGCTCTAAATCTGTGATCTTGTTCTAGCCCTATCTCTAGAACTACTTTTCCAACTCCTACTTACCTTGGCCAAGACCAGACATTGGAAGTGGGTAGATGATGATAGCAGCTGCATCAATGAGACAAAGATCAGGAGAGCTGAGTTACCAACCACAAAGTATCCATGATCTATTTAAGTGAAGGAGAAATGGAGGAGAGAAGTGGCGTGGTATAGGAGAATGTATAGAGAATTTAGATGGGAGCACAGGGAAAATTTACCATTCATATCTAGAAAGCAGGAGTGAGTGGTTCAAGAAATATTTCTTGAATAAATGGATAATGAAAAACATCCTTTCCTAATTTATCCCTTCTCTTCTCTCCTCTGGGAAGAGCCCAAGAAGAAGAGACAAAATGGGATAATAGAAAGAGCAAGGTTCTGAAGTCAGAGAACCTAGGTCCAAGGGATGGTTCTGTAAACTGCTAGGCAAGTTGTCTAACCTTGCAGGAATTGGTTTTCCTTATCTGCTACTTGGGGGTGGAGGATAATGGTCAATGATCTTAAAATGTCAGAATTGAAAGCAGCTTCTCTCTCTCTCTCTCTGTCTCTCTCTGTATCTCTTTCTGTCTCTCCCTCTCTCTCTCTCCCTCTCTCTCTCTCTCTCTCTCTCTCTCTCTCTCTCTCTCTCTCTCTCTCTCTCTCTCTCTCTCTCTCTCTGTCTCTCTCTGTATCTCTTTCTGTCTCTCCCTCTTTCCCTCCTCTCTGTCTCTGTCTCTGTCTCTGTCTCTCTGTCTCTCTCTCTCTCTCTGTTTCTCTCCCTCTCTCCCTTCCTCCCCTCCCTCTCTCTGTCCCTTTCTGTCTCTTTTTCTCTATCTCTGAATGTTTATCTCTATTTCTGTCTGCCTCTTTTTCTCTGTATGTCAATCTGCTATCTCTCTCTCTCTGTCTCTATCAGTCTTTTTGTGTCTCTGTCTGTCTGCTTGTCTTTCTGTGTCTGTCTCTCTATTTCTGTTTGTCTCTCTGTGTGTCTTTGTCTATCTGCTATCTCTGTGTCTCTCTCTTTTTCTCTTATTTTTTAAATGGAGGGGTTACTCTGAGTAGCTGCCCTATTTCCCACCTGGCTATGGCCACACCATGAGCCCACAATATCTTGTATTTATTTTTCCTGGTCTTTGGCAAGGGAATATTCCAGGATGGAAGTGTTCTGGTAATCTGCTAAATTTGGGAGATTGTAAGAGCTGAATAGTGGCAGTAACCGCTGGAGCAGGTGTAAACAATGGCATTGGAAGGGTCTGCAATGGATATGGATTTGGCCAAGAATAATGGGATTGAGCCACTCTGATTTAGCTAGACTGGAGGACAGATCCACAGTCCTTTTCTAGACCTTGAATCATATAATTTTTACTTCAAATTGCACCTGTCATAGGTTGTGATCTTGGTGGCAGAGTCTCTGAGATCCCAGGGTCATTGACACAATTAGGCAGAGAAGGAGAATGCTAATGGAGACAATAATAATAATATAGTTTTTAAAAGCCCTGAAAAGATAACTGTCAGGAAGAATTAATCACCCTCGAGGACAGCTCTTGGTCTCCATAGCTACGCCTGACAATGAGATCTGACGATCTGTTAGTGCTTCCCACTTCCTGGGGCAGACTCCAGGGCTGGGGGGTGGGGTGGGGGGAGAAAGAAGGGAAAATAAAAAGGTGTAGATGGGAGAGAAAGTCTCCAGGTTTTCTCTTTCTCGATTTTCCTTTCTCTCTACCCTTCCCCTTCTTTCCTTTTTCTTTTTTTTCTCATTAAGTCTAGCAGATAGAGCAAAAAAGCCCCTAACAATGATACAGAATGGAGACTTGCCAGATCATGAAGTGAAGTTTCTCTCCCTCTGTGCTTCTTCTGTCTCTTAAATCTCAGGGTCCTTGAGACAGAGTGGTGCTTCCAGGTCTCTCTCATTCAGAGGACTGTATGTTCTCTTTCACAGAAACCCCATATTTGAACAAAGGAACATAGAGGAGATAGTACTGAGCCTAAGGAAATGAAGGGGAGAATTTGGGGCTAGTGGTGGGGAGGGGCATAGTTGGTGGTAGTGGGATCTTTCATAGTTGTGATGCTTTACAGAGCTCACTGTCTCTTTGGGACCTCTCAAGTTTGGAGAAAGGGAGCTTCTTTCCCCCTTTATTTCTTCTTATCCTATCCCACAAGTAAAGCAAATGTGGGAGACAGAAAATGGGTTAAAATTGGAAGCAAATAGTTAACTGGTAAGAAGCAAATTTAGGTTGAGGAAAAGCAATCAACCTAACCAGGAGAACTATTTAAAATTTGGAGAGCTGGTTTTCAAAGGTGGGCAATTCCATGCCGTTGGAAATTTTCAAGCAGAGAATGAAAGACTATTTCTCTTTGCTTTTGGGGACTCAGTTTCTTCATCTGTAAAATGAAGGGATTGAACTGGAAATATCTCTAAAGTCCCTTCCAAGTCTAACATTTAATGGTTCTCTTTTCCCCTCTATCTCTACAACCCAGATACCAATTCATATCTTTCAATGGCCAGGCTAAGGGTGGAATAGGGAAAAGGATATGATAGAAGTATTCTTCTCAAAAGGTAGGTGCTCAGGTGGAGGGTTATAGAAAAGAGATGATAGATAGATAGTTGAATGGAAAGGTAGAGAGATAGGAGAGATGGATGGGAAGATAGAGTGATAGGATGGATGGATGAATGAATGGATAGATAGATGGATAAATAGATGGATGGAAAAACAGAGGAATAGAGAGATAGGATAGATGGAAGGATGGATGGATAGATAGATAGGTGGATGGATAGAGAGATAGGATAGATAGGTGGATGGAAAGATAGAGATGGGATAGATGGATGGGAAGATAGAGTGATAGGATGGATGGATGAATGAATGGATAGATAGATAAATAGATAGATGGATGGAAAAACAGAGGAATAGAGAGATAGGATAGATGGAAGGATGGATGGATAGATAGATAGGTGGATGGATAGAGAGATAGGATAGATAGGTGGATGGAAAGATAGAGATGGGATAGATGGATGGGAAGATAGAGAGATAGGATGGATAGATAGATGAATGGATGGATAGATAGATAAATAGATAGATGGATGGAAAAACAGAGGAATAGAGAGATAGGATAGCTAGTTAGCTAGGTGGTTCCAGAGGCAGAGCCTAAGGTTCTATGAGAGGGAAAGAAAAAGGCAAATTTGTGAAAAGCCCCATCTGACCAAAACAGGGGAATGGGTATAAGGATTTCCCTCCTGACTTCTCCATTCCAAACCTGAGAGAGGGACCATGTTTTAGAGTGTTTTCTCTTCCCCACAATGCCTACCAAATAATAGATCTTTAAGTATTGTAAAATTATTGATTGGTTAATGGTAATAAAGAATAGCTTAGAGCATTGTCATAAGGTCAAAAATTGCTCAGAACGATCTCCATTCTATAGACAAGGAAAACTAAGGCTGGGAAGGGTAAATGAGTGACCTGTTATCACACAGGAGAAGTGAAAGGCTTAGAAGACACACTCTCCTCTTGAATCCCTTCCCCCATTTTGTGCCCTTCCCCCACAGCCCCCATTTTTCATGTTCACTGGAAGGAAAAGCAAAGCCTGAGCTTCAGTGGGCTCTGCAAAACTGTGCCATTTTACACTCAGGGCTTCGAGTTGGGGTCTCAGCCCTAGGCTATCTTTTCTTAAGGAAGGGACAAGAAAATCAATTCCACTTCCAGGCTGTTGCTGGAACACTAACTCATGTCCTTACTTCATTGGATATACCTCTTCTAGAAAGCCTTCCTGGGCTATTCCTATCCAACTTTCCCTAGTCCCGATCATTACACACTCAACTGCACCATGATTCTTTTTGCTGGTCATGTTGCTGTGCTGGTATTTAAATCAGTCACACTGTTTGTAGGGAAGCATTTCATATCTTCTCTATTTGTATTCGACATCACTCAATCAATTCATTAGCACTTATTAAGCACCTACTATGTGCCAAGCACTATGATAAATGCTGGGTTTAAAAAAGTCAGACACTGTCACTGATCTCAAGGATTGTCTATTCTAATGGTGGAGACAGCATGTAAATAAATAGGTAATGTAGGGTACGGCAGAGTAGATGTTAATTGATAGAGTAGATATAGTTAAGTAGATGGAAGGCAATCTCTAAAGGGAAATACTAGCAGATTTGAAGAAAGCTGGTCTTTTCTCTCCCTCTTTCCTCACTCTCTTTCTTTCTTTTCCCTCCCTCCCTCCCTTTCTCCCTCTCTCCCTTTTTCCCTACCTCCCTTCTTCTCTTCCCTTCCTTCCTTCCTTCCTTCCTTCCTTCCTTCCTTCCTTCCTTCCTTCCTTCCTTCCTTCCTTCCTTCCTTCCTTCCTTCCTTCCTTCCTTCCTTCCTTCCTTCCTTCCTTCCTTCCTTCCTTCCTTCCTTCCTTCCTTCCCTTTTTATAAGGCATCTAACTGTAGATGAGAGAGCAGCTTTCCCAGTAGTAGTGATTATTTGAGATAGGATTTGAACTTAGATCTTCCTGACTGAAAATCAAACACACTCATTAGGTTGTTAGACCAGGGACTCCAGGTAAGGACATTTCCTCCCCCAGGGTTCCCTAAGAACAGAACTTGTTCAGATCAGAGAATGCTTCAGGCTGGGGATCATATCTCTCATAGATCAGGGGTTTTCCAGAAGTGGACACTATGTTCTTTCCACCAAATTGGGGTGAGGAAATGCTTGAATCCAAGGGACCAGCTGGGATGCTTTAAGTGTGGTGGCTCCCCCAGGGTCCAAGGTGCCAGGCTCTCCTCTTGAGGGATAGGAATGTATAGCTCCCATCACTAACAATCCCTCCCAGAATGCTAGTCGCCTACTCCATCTGTCTGACAGCTCCAAGGAACACCGCCCAAAATAAAAATCGCTAATTAGCAACTCCGGAAAACCGGAGCAAAACAACTTGTTTGTTTCCTAGAATAATCTGGAGCTGAGTTCTGCTTGCCACTCTCCCCACCTTCCAACACTTCCCCCCCCCATTCTTTGATGCAATGAGCTGCAAGAAAGTTGGTTTTAAGGGTGTGCGGGCCTGCCCCAGGGAGAAAGTGGGAACAGGAGCTCCAGGGAATCCTGGATACGAACTGATTAATCTCAGCTAGAACTTGGCATTTCTTTAATGCCTTACAAGGTGATTCCTCACAAACTTCATGGGAGAGTTAGTGCTGGTGTCAATATACCCATCTTACAGATGTGCAAAGCGAGGTTCAGAGAGGCGAGTTGGCAATACCAGAGCCAGGATTTGGACCCTCAATTCTACTGCACCGCAGTAACAGACTCACATAGTTTAACTGTAAACAAATAGTAAGGGGAGGAGTAGCAAGGATAGAGAGGGTTAGATTGACATTCATGGCTTGGTTATCCATTACCCATTTGATTCTGGAACATGTATCAACTCCCTTGGCCTCTTTTCACTTATAAACCAAAGCTGGGTGGAAGTAGGCTGAGAGTTAAGGAATGGAGGCTCTCCTGAGCATCTTGGCTTGTAGCTTCCTTTCTTGGTAGTTATTTCTGCCCTTTATTATCGAGTATAAGTTGTTATTTTTAAAACATATCTGAGTCAGTTTAAGGGAGGAATGCTTTTTTGATTCTCTCCAACTCCCAAGGACTGGTAAATCTGGGTGTCCCTGGAAGATGAGGGAGGGCCTGGTGGCAGTTACAGTAGAATGGTCCCCTCCTTAGTGAATCTGGTCAAGAGAGCTATCGGGAAATAAGGGACTTAGCCTAGTCCCTTTCATTCTGGGAATGTCCTTAAATAGGAGCTGGCAGGGGTCGTGGAGAGTGAGAATCGGGTGTTTCTTTGGAGTCACCTTCCCTTTCTACAAAGAGGAGCTGACCCCTTAGTGAACGAGCAAGAACAGTGGCCCCCTAAGAGGCCATAATGATAAGACCATAAAGGAGCCCGGCTTTGCAAAGGGTCAGCATGCTTGTAATTATATGCTGCTTCTGGCTCCCAAGGCTGTCACTTCTCAGTCTTTCTGAAATATTAAGAAAGTGAGACAGAAGGATGGCTGAAGTCTGGCACTGCCAGCTCCAGACTCTCAATCAGTCATCCCTAGTGTCCCTAAGGGGAAGATCACTTCATTTCACAAGGCGATCTTGGGTCACTCAACTTTTTAATCCCTAGTTTTCCTCATTTTTCAAAACAGAATCAACCATAACTGTGTTAGCTACTTCACAAGGTTTTTAGAGGGAATAAATAGAATGATGGAAGCAGGGCACATATTAGGAATAGGGGATGGATCCATATGGTCATACCCTCTATGTCCCCCCTCAACCATGCTGCAACTTCCCTTAACTCCCTCTTATAGACTACTGTATTTGCTCACCAACAGTCACTGGGGTAGATAGTGTGGCTGTTTTTATTCCCCACTCACAGATAAATAATTTGCCCAGGATTTTGCAGTTAATTAGTATCAAAGGTGGGATTTGAACTTAGGCTTCCTATTGTTATGTTATCATTTCAACTTTGCTATCATAGTCAAACATGAACCTTTAATATTTTATGGTACAGAAGGATTTTTGAGCAGTCAAAATGGCCTGGCACATTCTTAAGTGATCATGGAACTAAAGGTGGAAATAATAATTGTAGTAGTAGTAATGGTGGGGGTAGTAATAGGAGTAGTTGGAGTAGGTTGAAGAGAGGGGAGAGAGGGGAAGAGAGGGAAGGAAAGAGAAGGAGACTGAGAGGGAAAGGGGGAGAGAAAGGGAGAGACAGAAGGAGAAAGAGGGAGAGGAGAGGAGAGAGAAAAAGAGAAAGAAAGACAAAAAAGAAGAGGGGAGAAAAATTTTAAAAAATATTAATCTTTTAAAAAATTTGTTGCTATTGCAGAGCTGAAGTATTACCTTTATTTTATTTCTTTAAGCCATTCGGATTCCTAGAATCTCAGAAATGAAAGAACTTCAAAGGTCACTTAGTGTAAACCCCTGTTTGCTACATGAAGCTCTGCTTTTTCCCTATAGCATCTCTGATAGGTGGTTTTTCCTGCTTTTGCTTGGATATCTTAACTTTGAGAGGAACTTCAGAGATCAGTCTCGTGTGCTAGCTATTTCTCCAGAATGGGGATTCCCTAAGTTCCTGGTCTATGTCACCTCTCTGGTAGAGTTCCATCTATCTAGAGAGCATGTTTCCTTCAGGTCTACCTTGGGTGGCAGCTTCCCCCATAGCCTAAAGACTACCTGGTACAGGGGATATCTTCTGCTCCAATGAGTTCTAATCTTATTTATTTATTTTTTGCTGAGAAAATTGGGGTTAAGTGACTTGCCCAGGGTCACACAGCTAGGAAGTGTTAAGTATATGAGGTCAGATTTGAACTCAGGTCCTCCTGACTTCAAGGCTAGTGCTCTATCCGCTACACCAAATAGCTGCCCCTATTTTTAAAAAGTACTGTATTGGCATCTTTTGTTTCTATAGCACTTACATTTTCTAAAATATCTTTTCTTCTTCCATAGAATCATCCCTTAAAACAAAAAATAAAAAATAGAAAAAATATCAATTCAACAAACCAACCAACACATTGAAAAAGTCTGTTATTATCATCAGTTTTTCATATACATCTCCCACCTCTGCTAAGAAATGAGGCAAGTATAACCTATCTCTTCTTCGGGACCAAATTTGGTCATAATTTCATATTCAATTTAATTTATGTCTTTGTTGATCTCCCCATCTATATTGCTATAGTGTTTATTGAGATGGTTTTCCTGGTTCTTCAGGCTTCATTTTGCATCAGTTCAGGTAAGTTTCATAGATATTTTTCAACTTTTTTCAATAACCTCATGAAACATAAGGAGTAGCACTTGTTCTGACTCTGGGCTCTTCGAATCCCATTTCTGTTAATTCTTATGTAAAACTCACCTCCAGGAAACCTTCCCTGACTAATCCTTCCTGATTCTGATCCTGTAGGTTAAAAACAAAAATCAATTGCATAATATGGAATGGAGACACAGAGCTAGAGGTGATTAGACTTCCTGTGAAAAAGCCCTGTGTACTGTACTTTAATGTGAATAAAATAGTGTCATATTGCAGCCAGAAATAAAAACAAAAAAGCTGGTGGGAACTTAGGTAGACCTAATCAGAAGATGGAGTGTCCAGAGTGGGAAATGAGATAATCCTGCTGTGTTCTGCCAGGGTCATGTCACAGTTGGAGTCTGCTCAGTTCTAGGGGTTATGTTTCAGAATGCTATTGAAACACACCTGTCAGATTGGCTAAGATGACAGGAACAAATAATGATGAATGTTGGAGGGGATGTGGGAAAACTGGGACACTGGTACATTGTTGGTGGAGTTGTGAAAGAATCTGGCCATTCTGGAGAGCAATCTGGAATTATGCCCAAAAAGTTATCAAACTGTGCATACCCTTTGAACCAGCAGAGCTACTACTGGGCTTATATCCCAAAGAAATACTAAAGAAGGGAAAGGGACCTGTATGTGGCAAAACGTTTGTGGCAGCTCTTTTCGTAGTGGCTAGAAACTGGAATTTGAATGGATGTCCATCAATTAGAGAATGGTTGGGTAAATTATGGTATATGAAGGTTATGGAATATTATTGCTCTGTAAGAAATGACCAGCAGGATGAATTCAGAAAGGTCTGGAGAGACTGACAGGAACTGATGCTGAGTGAAATGAGCAGAACCAGAAGATCACTATCCACCTTAACAACAATACTGTATGAAGATATATTCTGATGGAAGTGGATATCTTCAACATAAAGAAGATCCAACTCACTTCCAGTTGATCAATGATGAACAGAAACAACTACACCCATAGAAGGAGCACTGGGAAGCGAATGTAAACTGTTAGCACTACTGTCTATCTACCCAGGTTACTTAATATCTTCGGAATCCAATACCTAACGTGCAACAAGAAACTTGGATCTACACACATATCTAGGTTATACTTTAACACATATAAAATGTATGGGATTGACTGTCATCTAGGGGAGGGAGTAGAGGGAGGGAGGGAGGGGAAAATTTGGAAAAATGAATACAAGGGATAATGTTATAAAAATTACTCATACATATATACTGTAAAAAATTTATAATTATAAAAAAAGAGAATGCTATTGAAGAGCTAAGATCACATCCTGAGAAAGGGTTTCCTTCAGGATGGTGAAGGAACTGAAATCATGATATCCAAGTATCTGGGACTAGAAATGTTTGATCTGGAGAAGTGAAGACTGAGAGGAGACATGATGTCTCAAATTTGAAGAGTTTTCTGCAGGTGAGGCTTCTGGTAAGCTAAGAAGGGTGAAGCTAGTTAGAGGAAAGCAGATTTTGATTCAATATATATGGTCCAAAACTGAGAGCTTCAGAACAATTGAATGTCCTGTCTTATAAGGTAGTGATTTCCCTGCCAATGAGGGTGTGTAAATAGAGACTGTGTAATTAGTATTTGGGAGTATTAAATGTAGTGAAACAGAAGCTTGTATCTGTCTGGGAAAGAGGGGACAAGGAAAGAGAATGAGGAAGGACATAAATTGGACAAGAAGTGGGAAGGGACACTAACTAGGATCTCTTGTAACTCAAAGATTCTAGGATCATTCCTCTACTTAACAACCTCTCAGTATTTCTGGACTTTTTTTTTTTGCACAGGATAACATGTTTCACTGTAGTGGTCTTACTTTTAACATTTCTTGGCCATTCCCTTGACTGAATTGCGTCTTGAAGGTAGGGGATATTTCTTGCTGTGATTAGCTGGCTGTGTGTGGTGAATTCATTAGGTTGAAGTTCATTGTGCTTTAGTGTGGTCTCTGAAGCACAATAGACAAGAGAGATGCTGGAAAGGCTCTACAAGCCTCTCTCCCTCCACAGCACAGCAGCCTAAATGACATCTATAAAGTAGATGTATTTTAATGTCTATCTTCTTTTCCTGTCTCTCTTGTTCCCTTTCTACTTTCTTTTCATCCTTCTTTTGAATAATTATAAGTTTATGTGTATATAGTGCTTTAAGGTTTACAAAGTGCTTTATGTGTATTATCTCAGTTGATTTCCATCCCTTCCTCCTTCCTTCTCCATTTTCTCATGTCTTCTTTTTTCTGTCTCTTTTTTCATGCTACTCTTTCTTTTTCTACTTCCCTCCCTCACTTCCTTTGACTTCTTCCCTCCCTCTCATCTTTCCTTCCTTTGCTCTTTGTCCCCCTTTCCCTAGCCTTGTTAATTCAGTTCAACTAGCATGTATTAAATGATGCTATTGTGGACCCTTCTTACTCCTACCCTGCCTCTTTCTTTTCCTCTGTTCCTTACCTTCCTTCTCCTTTTCTTTCTTATATTTATTTTTTAAAATTAAAAAAATTTCCATTAACAAATATTTATTTTCTTTCTATCATGCTTTTTCCTTCTACCCCGAACTAAAAGTCTGCCTTCCTTTCTTGCTTTTTTTCTTGTCTTTTTCTTTCTTCCTCTTCTCTTACTTTTCCTCCTTGTCCTCCTCCTTGTATCCCTAAGATACAAGACTTAGTTGTCCATTGTTTGATCTATTTTCCTTGCCTTGCAAAGATACACAGAGGCAAGGAAGAATGGATCCATGAAAATAAAGTGAAAAAACCAACCAACCTTGACTCTTTGCACAGCTCCTCTATTGCAGGGGCTCAGATGAGATAGAATTATAGAAGAATTTGTTGAAGGAAAGAAAGCACAGCAATTATCATGAGGGAGCTGTCCAAAGTCCTGAATTCCAGGTTCTTTGTATGAGATAGCATGGTTTGTCCTCCCCAAGCATTCATTCCCTGTTTTCAGAAAAGTCTGGGAAAACATATAAGCCACTGAGCCTCTTCCCCAACATCTTTCAGTGCCTTTGTGTTCCCTGTAAAACTAGTTGGGAGCAGCTGCCTAAGGCCTGTATGTTCTTTCTTTTTTTTCTTTTCTTGCCTCTTCAGTAGGACAGAGGATGAGATTTTGTGTAACTGATGCTCCTATTTAGCAGGAAAGAAGAAGAAATTTATTTGGTTTATTGAATTTCAAGTAAATAATGAGGATGATGGAGAAAGAGGAAAAAAAAGAGAGAAAGAAAGACAGAGACAGAGATACAGAGAAAATCAACTATCCAAACTGAATCAGAGCAGCTGGCAAAAGGAGCCAGATTTGTGACATGGAAAGAAGAACCAGGAAGAGGGTTGATGCTGGAAATATTGCTGGCACACAAAGAAGCAGAGAATGCCCAGGGACAAGAGAGGGACAGCTGTCACTGGGATCAGCAATGGGAGAGGAGTAGGAAGGCACTTAGAGGAATGGTTGCATCCAAAAAAATGTTGCCAAAATAATTCACCCCGACAAGTATATTATTTACAAGCTTTTCTGTTACTTTCTGTTTTATATGTATTTACACACATTGTCTGTCTTAGATGGCAAGAGCCAGGAAGTCAGGGAGTAGTTCCTTATACAGAATTCATTATATTGCTAAAGAACTATGGTCATAGAAACTAGCATCTGAACATAACATTAGGGTTATTTTATTTATTAATCATGTTTTTAAAAGACAGGATCTCTCTATTTTTTCTCAGTCTGAAAGTGCAAAGCTACTCATAGGCCTGGTTTCCTTTTGATTGGCACGGGAGCTCTGACCGATTCTTTTCCAACCTGCACTGCCTGGCTACTCCTTAAGCAGCCTGGTTTCTCTTTACCAGGGACTCATCAAATTGATATTAGACTTGGAGTGGACACCTGATTGGCTTAGCCTACTGCAGTTCAGAACTCCTTAGCTGAAGAAATCCATTAACTTCAGCCTTTCCAGTAAGTGAAATTACAGACTGGTATCACTATACTCGGCTAATTTGTTTAATCATAAGACAATTTCCTCTAACTTCCCATCCTCAAATTATATTGGGGAATTTTTTTTTAGTAGTAAAAGGGAGGGAAACTGTTTCCTTTACTGAAGCTGTGTTCTCTTTAAGATTATCACTCTGAAACTATGTTCCCTTTTGATCTGTGATCCCTTTTGGAGTCTCAGCCCCTCCTGGGGAAGGAATACCCCCCCTCCAGATAAGTTATCTTTCTGGATGCCAGAGCCTCTGATTCAGTTAGAAATCTTAGACAAAAGGCACCCCTTTGAAATGTTGTTAATTCCAATAGGAGATCTGGGCTGGATACTGATAAGCATCTAAGCCTGGGAACCTGAGTCCTGAAGCTTCAAGACTCCTTTTAAAGGGCAGTTTCTAAACTTACCCTTTGCAGAAACCCAAGCAGCTTGCTAAGACCCTGCCCACTAAGAAAACAATCTCTTCTTAGTGCCAGACTCCATTTCCCTAATAGAACTTTGCCACTATCAAAGTCAGTCCGTTTGCAAAACTGGTTTCTATGCAAAAATAAACTTTCATTTTTGCCATTGATATTTTGGGATAAGTGAATTATTTCATTTCGAACCTGTGGGTTGACCAAAAGGGGATTTTAACAACTGTGTTGTTGCCACTAACCTCATCACCACCGCGAATCGAGGGGGTACAAATCTCATCAGTAGTGCATCTATTTTGCTATTGTTTTTGGTACATCAGTAGGGACAAGAGAACTGACTTGGACACAGAAATGAAAGGTAAGAGCAAGCAGATACTTCTTTGGGTGGAAAAGTATAACTAGTGGAGTTTTCATGGCTAGGTTAATTCTTTGAAAGAGGGAAGGTATTATGAAATATCCCAATTTGCAGTGGATAGTGACAAGCTAAAGATATAAGTGGGAGTGGGAAAAGAAACTGGTATTGAAGTGATCAAGTCTGACTACTAAAACTTGACATGAGAAGTCCAAAGTGCATGCTCATTATCCCTCACTATAATTTTTTCTAAGAGTAGTTTATTTTTCCAATTATATGTAAAGATAAATTTTAACATTCATTTTTAAAAAAATTTGAATTCCAAATTTTCTCCCTTCCTCCTTTCCCTCCCTAAGCAATTTGAGATATAAAACATATTTCCATATTAGTCATATTGCAAAAGAAGAAACAGACTAAAAGGGAAAAAATGAAAAAAACAAAGAAAGTGATAATAGTCTGCTTCAATCTGCACTCAGACTTCAGCAATTCTTTGTCTGAAGGTGGATGATCTTTTGGAATTGAATCATTTATTGTTGAGAATAGCTAAGTCACTCACAGTTGATCATTGTACAACGTTGCTGTTACTATGTACAATATTCTCCTGGTTCTATTTGCTTCACTTTGCATTATGTTCATGTAAGTCCAGTTTTTCCCTGTAATCTGCCCGTTCATCATTTCTTACAGCACAATAATATTCCACTATATTCATATGTTACACTTGTTCAGCCATTCCCCAACTAATGAACACCCCCATAGTTTTCAATTCTTTGCCACTACAAAAAGAGCTATAAATAATTTTGCACAAGTAGGACCCTACTCCCTTTAATAAAATCTCTTTGGAATTCTAATCCAGTAGTAGTGTTGTTGATTCAGAGTATGCACAATTTTATAGCCCTTTGGGCTTAGTTCCAGATTGTTCTCCATAATGGTTGGATCAATTCACAATTCCACTAACAGTGTATTAGTGTCTCAATTTGCCCTCATCTCCCCCAACTTTTGTCATTTTCTTTGCTTTGTAAGGACCTAGTACTCCTAAGCCTCCAATACACAGAATGGCACTGAGTCAGGGCTCTTCCCTTAGGACTCTGTGCTCAGGTTACCATGCACTGGAAAAGGTCATGATCTTGGAGTGCTGAAGTTTGGAGCCCAGGACCCAAGTTCAAGTTTCAGCTATTTTACCTGTATGACGTTAGACAGTCACATAATCTTTTTGTTTTTCCCTCTGTCAAATGGGCATTAGGCCGGTCCTTTCCAGGTCTAAATCTGCGATCCTAACTATGTGACACATGGGTGAGTCACTTCCTTTCTTAAAAATGATGGGGTTGAATGGTACAATCCCAGAGATTTCTTCTAGCTCTAACTCCCTTATGTCCCTACTTATGTCACAGAATTCTCAGGCTTCACTTCCCTTAGGTTGGATCACCTGGCTCTCATTTCCCTTCCAGCTTTGGATTACAATCCCGTGTTCCTATATAGCTCCCATCTTCTCCTTCATGATCTAGGAAACTGTTCCAACAATTTATTTCTATTCAATTCAATTCAGGAATCCTAGATATGTATTTTCTGTACGCAAAGGTGCTGGTACTTACAATGATGAAATTGGCGCAGTCCCTACCATCATGGAGCCTTTGTGCTCATGAGGAGGATTGGCTAAGACATATGTACCTATCCGTGTGAATGTGTGCACAGAATGTTATCATGAAGGGAACTAGAGATCCTGACAAAGTGTTCCAGAAAAATTGGAGGAGCCCAAGATTGCTTTCAGGGGGGTGGGATTTATAGAGAAAGCGGTGTCTGATGTCGAGTTAAAAGAAAAGAAAACAAATCTGGTCTAGACACTTAACACTTCCTAGCTGTGTGACCCTGGGCAAGTCACTTAACCCCAGCCTCAGGAAAAAAAAAAAAGAAAAGAAAAAAGCTCTCAGTAGAGACATTTAGACCCTGCTTGCACAAGGCTGGGAAGTGGGAGAGGGCAGGGTAGAAACAGCAGTTAGGCTTCTCTGGAACAGGAGTGAGATCGTGAAGATCGTGCAAGATTCAACTGCAAAATTCCTACCCTCAGGAACCGATGTTTTAGAAGCAATAGGTGGACCATCAGGACTTTTGAGTAAAATAGTTACCATGAGGTTTTTGTGACCATGTGAATGGGGGAAGGGAGGGACTGGAGCAAGGCTAAAAGTCCTGGAACAATGGGACAAATGCACTGACTGTAATGTTGGCCAAGCAGATGGAGATGAGGAATCAACAAGAGAGGTACTGGAGACTTTGGTCATTGTTTGGGTGTGAGCAGCGGAGGAGAGGAAGGAGTCTGAGATGAATGGGTTTTCTCCCTTGTTTATAATTGAAGTTTCCTGAGAAATGGGACTGTTTCCCTTTTGTCTTCGTTCCTGCATTGCCAAATACATGTAGGAAATGCTTGTTGGTGAATTTATTTTCCATCCTCTGCTATCTCCTGAGAATCATGGGAGTCCGAGCAACCCTCCAGCCCAGTTTCAACCCTGCAATTTCCTGTGTGTCACCCCATGGACGTTAAAGAAGACAACCACAATTATGTGGCTGTAATTATAATTATATAACAATTATATACTATATATTTATTACATGTAATAAATAATAAATATATATTTAATTAATTTAACATAATTATATAAATAAATAACAATCATAATAATAATGGCACACATTATTATTAATGATAACTAGTATTATTAAAATTATTCATTGCAAATAAATATATTAATATTAGAAAATTTATAGAGCACTTTAAGGCTTGCAAAGCATTTTATAAATATCTCATTGTTTCTCACAACAACCCTGGAAGACAGGTGCTATTATTATCTTTATTATCTTTTACAGAGGAGAACAAAAAAATGCAGTTATAGGTGACACATGACTTGGTCAGAATTACATAGCTTGTAAGTATGTAATAGTGCAATAGTGAGTAGAGAGCTGGGTCTAGAGTCAGGAAGACTTGAGTTCAAACTCAACCTCAGATGTTTACTAGCTGTGTGACCTTAGACAAGTCACTTAACCTGTTTGCCTCAGTTTTTTCATCTGTCAAATGAGCTGGAGAAGGGAATGGCAATCTGCTCCAGTATCTTTGCCAAGAAAACTCCGAGTAGGGTCATGAAGATCTGGACATGACTGAAAATGACTGAACAACAAAATTATCTGAGGCTGGAAGGTCTTCCTGACCTGAGGTCCAGTGGTGTAACCCTTGAGCAACCTAGCAGCCTCACCATAATGTGAATTCGCCTTTCTGGAGAGTTATTAAATTTCTAGGGCAGCAGCCCTAGAAGTTGCCAGCAGCAAGCTTATAATATTTGCCACAACTTTCTCCTCTTTTACAGGTGGGGAAACTGAGGCTGAGAG
The DNA here is from genome assembly GCF_048593235.1 of Sminthopsis crassicaudata. Taxonomy (NCBI): domain Eukaryota; kingdom Metazoa; phylum Chordata; class Mammalia; order Dasyuromorphia; family Dasyuridae; genus Sminthopsis; species Sminthopsis crassicaudata. The sequence goes on from NC_133618.1 coordinate 28,691,704, forward strand.
AATAAAAATGACTTTCAAAGGTTCACGGAAAGATCTGTCCCACAGAGAAAGGATTTGAACCATGGTTTTTGACTCCAAGTTTGGCCATCTATTCATAACTCCAGTGCCTCGTCTGCCATCTCCTACCCTCCAGTAGCATTTCCCTTTGAGTCTCTGGTGGAAGCAGAAGCTGGAATTTGATGGACAGGAGAGGTCATGTGTTGGTGCTGAGGAGGAGTGATTCCCTAGAGCTGTAAAGTATGGTTGGTTACGAGGGGGGGGTCTCAAGAAGGCTGGGCCCAGGTTGCAAATCCTAATTGAGTTGGTGATTTTCACTGGATTTATTTCCCTCAAAGAAGGTCCAATTCTACTTTCAAACTTAATGATTTATTTCTTTTAGGTGCCAGGAGCTAAAATTTCTCTAATGATTCAGACTATTTTTTTCTTTAAAAAAAGTAAGATCTGAGAACCAGCAGATTATATATATTTGGCAAAGCACCCAAATTAGCTGACGGGGGGAGGCCTGTATTTTAAGAAAGCAATAATCTTTTAAATTAGCTTGAGAACATGCCATGGAAAGGGATGAATCAAAGCAATCCTGAATCCTGCTTACTGGCTAGGGGGTGGGGAGGAAGAGGAGGGGGAGGGCAGCTTCAAGATTCTGGCCTCTGTGTGGAAACACAGAAAGGAACAGGGAGTGACTACTTCACCTTGGAAAGGTGGTTCATTGTCCTTCATCTGTAGACATGTACCCTCACCTAGTCAATGCCCATTCTACATGAACAGTGCCCACTGAATGTCCACTGAATGCCCACCATGAGCAGAGTCCTCTGCTGAGCACTGGTAGGAGGAACAGGGGAAGCAGTCACCAGCTGCATTCTAGGAAGCATCTGTTTAGGGCAAAGAGCATTTCTGCTTCTGGCTTGATCAAGTTGCCGTGGTCTTTGCTCTCGGAGACTACTTCCTTTCTTAGTCCTTTTGTTTGGAGAACCCCTACCTTCCCAGAATTCCTAATATTATAGGACTCAGGGAACTTTAGGACTAAAAGGGGTTAAACATTTCTTGATCTCAGCAAACATTTGTGCTTGTGGAAAAAGCGTGGTCTCTGCTAAGGTGATGGATATAAAAACCCCTGACTTGAGGGGAGACTCCTGGTCTGAAGGGAGAGACACAACCTCTGCCCTCAGGGAGCCCCTCCTCTGATATCAAAGACCATCCCTGGGACATGGACTTCCAAAGGATCTTTGTTTAATGGGAAAGACAAGAAGAAAGCAGGATAAGAAATCTTTAAACTCGGCTAGGAGTGCATGCTGAGTATTATATATAGCTATATATATTGTCATATATATGTATACAAAAACACAAATATATATATATACATACAAGATAGTTATATATATATATATACACAAACATACACACACACATATATATATATACACACAAAATATAGTCATATATATGTATACAAACATACATCATAGTCCAAATACACAAAGGGGGTGGTCCAGAAAATCAAGATCAGGGTCAAGTATCAAACTAGGCACTTTCCCACATGAGAACACAGTTCCTGGAGCAGTTCAGCAGAGGAGGGTTTGGATCATGATGTCATGAATCTAGAGCCACAAAGGAACTTACTGAATCCAGATAGGAAAACTGAGGCACAGAGACAATCCAGATAAGGAAGAGGTGACAATCAGGGATGACTTGAGTGAGATAATATTTATGAAGGGCTTGATATGCTGCTTGTAGTAGGTGATTAATAAATGGTTATTCCTTCCCCCGTCCCTAGCCCAGGGTCACTCGAAGGAATCATCAAACTCAAATTCTAGTGTCACAGTTTGTTTTGCTGTAGGATGTTCATTGTTCATCAAAGCTGGCAGAATCGAACCAGAGATGAGGAATGTGCCCAGAGAGGCAAAGGAATTGGAGTGATTACATCCACATTTATACAATATGGAACAACCCATTTGGAAGACCATGGGATGTCAATCTACAAAGAGAATAAAGGGCAGAGAGTGAGGTCTCTCAGAGCAGTTAAAAGTACTGTGAGCAGGATCTTGCACAGCCCCATTCCATATCCTGGAGACCACTGGTCATGTGAAAAGATATCTGATGGATCCCAGAGCATGATTTTCTATTGATTGCCCAGGATGGTACCAGTGACTGACAGACGAGCCCATCTGTCTGGATGGAAGCAGGACATTGAGGAAGCCTGGAAAGATGGATGTAGGGATACGCATACAGCAGGATTAAAAGAAAGTCCTCAGCAATAGGAAGCAAAAATTAAGCCATGAGAGCTGAGGGATCTGAGGCACAATCTAAGTTATTGGAGGGGAGACGTTGGAGTTGATGGAAAAGCAATTGCATTTATACCACATATTTGACCTTAGCAGGAAGGCAGAAGTGTGATAATCCCCGGGAGGATATGATGTGTGTGGCCAATGTCACATGTCGGTCCCTTCTCTTTCTCTTTTTCTTCTCCCCAGCACTCCTTTCTAGAGTCCCGCTGTTACTCTATTTAAAACCCTCCTTGCCATCTCTATATAACACCCCCTCAACTAAACACTTCAAGAAGAAAGAGCAAATAGCCTTATCCTGGAGATTTGAAGTACCAGCAAGGAACCCAAATGCCCTTTTTTTTGTACACAAAATGGCAAATTTCGAAGCCCTGCCCAAGGACATGGAGGGACCAGAATGAGGGTAATTAGATTATAAAAGCTATTGGAAGAGGTGATTTAGTGTATTATCCTGGGTATGATTTTCTGAAGTCTTTTTGCTATTATCTTATTTAAGATTTTAGCATCAATATTCATTAAGGAGATTGGTCTATAGTTTTCTTTCTCAGTTTTCGATCTACCTGGTTTAGGTATCAGTACCATGTCTGTGTCATAAAAGGAGTTTGGTAGGACTCCTTCATCCCCTATTTTTTCAAATAGTTTATATAGCATTGGGGCTAATTGTTCTTTAAATGTTTGGTAGAATTCACATGTAAATCCATCTGGTCCTGGGGATTTTTTCTTAGGGAGTTGGTTAATAGCTTGTTCTATTTCTTTTTCTGAAATGGGACTATTTAGACTACTTACTTCTTCCTTTGTTAATCTGGGCAAACTATATTTTTGAAGGTAGGAGAGGTGCTTTAGGAATGGAATTTAAAGGAAGGGAAGGGTGATGGCTTACTGCCCCCAACATGGCAGCATGCAGCGGAACGCATGCCCCTCCTAGCCCCAAGAGACTTGACTTGGAACCAACTTTGGCACTCTGGTCCAGGCCAAGTCACTTTTCTCTATGAACTTGTTTTCTCAATATGAGGTTGAGGAACATAAGGAGAATCTCATCTGCACTTCTTGGCTTTGGGTCAGGACTTTGCAAATCTTAAAGGTTAATAAGTTGTGTGAGTTATAGTAGCAGGGATGTAACATAGGACTGAGAAAGGATAGCGCTCTGCCAGAGACCATGGTTTAATCATGTTTTTAGTCAAATTATCTTTATTTTATGGTTTTCTGTTGTCCTCTGGGTTAATACCTACTTCCTCTGCCCAGCATTCGCAGCCCTTCACAATATGGCGTCATTCCATCCTTTTTGCCCTTTCTCAGGTTTCTCTATTTCTATTCAAACCATATTACTCTGATGTCTTAAAAGGGTCAAGAGACATCTAGTCTCCTTTTAACCATTTTATTAATTTTTTAAATTATTTATTAATAATCATTTAATCATTTTATTATTAAGACCAGCAGGTTATTAATAAAAGGACAGCCATTTGGCCAACCCTCTAAGACCAAACACACTTAATGGTGCTGGGGGTCACGGCTTCAACCTTCAAAGATGGGCTGTTCGTGGGGCAGCTTCTAGCCCTGATTGTTTAATCACATAGGAGGTGGGCTATGTTGGAGTATGTCACTTAGATCACTTAAATCTTAGCCAAAGAGACATCAATTTCCATATCACCTGCCTTAATAATAAGAATCAACATCCTCCCCCACGCCTCCACCTGTCTCAGCAAACACAATGAACAGGAATATACTCATTAGCCTAAACTTAGAATTTTTTTTAACTGTCTGATTAGATGTTGGCCTCTGAGATTTCCTACACTGGCTGGTTTCTAGATGAGGAAGTAGAAAAGGGAAAAACTTTGTTCCTGATACAATAATTAGTCATTAAATACAAGCGAGAAACATTCATTTCTCACATAACTCTCCGTCCTCTAGGTGACTTTGGCCTTTCTATTTCCTCAACTTTGCTTATATTATTATTAGCTATATTAAAATAATTACCTGTAATTTTACCTATTAATTATTATTACCTATATTAAAATAATTAAAGATAAAAATATAACATAAAACTTTAACATACTGAACATGTATTAGTCAACCTGCCATCTGGGGGAGGGGGGAAGGAGGGGAAAAATTAGAACAAAAGGTTTGGCAATTGTCAATGTTGTAAAATTACCCATGCATATATCTGGTAAATAAAAACTATTAAATAAAAAAATATGTAACATAAAGTATTATTCAAATATATATTTCCCTCTTTGTTGAATTCTGGCCTAGTCTTAAAAACAGACACTGCCTCGACTTAGGGTCAAAGGATTTGGATTCAAATCCAGCTCTTGCCATATCCTAACTTTGGCCAAGTGAATGTACCTCTTTGGGCCTCGGTTTTCCCTTCAGTTAAAAGGAGGGGTTGGACTTGATGAGATTTAAGATCTCTCCCAGCTTTAAGTTTCTGGTCGTCTTATTGTCCCAAGTTTTAAGAAATAGGAATTGAAGCTCAGAAAGGTGGAGTAATTTGCCCAGAGTCAGTCTGAGGTAGGATGTGAAGCCATCTCTTCCAGACTCTAAATTGGATGCTTCATCCACCATTCCATGCTGTCTTTTTTGTGAATTTATTATGTCTCATTGCTTATTGGAGGCATCCATATTGTTCTATAGGGGTACAATGGTACTACTGGATACAATAGGTGGTACAATGGATAGTCAGCTTTGGGGTCAGGAGGACCTGAGTTCAAATCCACTTTTCAATATTTACTGTGTGATCCTTAGCAACTTACTTAACCCTACATTATCTGCAAAATGAACTTGAGAAGGAAATAGCGAAGTCACTCAAGAATCTTTGCCAAGAAAATCCTAAATGGAGTCATGAATGGGGGAATTATGTTATTGAAAAAATACAACACATTGTCATACCCTTTCAGCTTTAAGCTACATGGGGGTAGGAGTTGAAAATAGCTGACCCTAAACTGTGGGTCTCCTCCAATACAGGTACAGAATTCTGCACAAAGTATGTGCTTAATGTCTGAATTAATTTTACTTAGGACCCTAAGATTTTCAGTTTTGATCTGAAAGACACTTGAAAGGTCATTTAGTCCAAATCTCTAGATGGAGAAACCGAGGAAGAGGAGGTCATAGAAGTAGTAAATGACAGAGATGAAATTTGAACCTCAGATTTTCTTTCTCAAGATTCCCTGCTTATTCCACGCCTCCCTGCTTATGTCATTAGCCCTGATTGATTTATCAACGTCCTTATTTTTTATGACCTCCTTTTCACTGAGTGTATCCTTGAGGCAAGTCAGCTCATTCAGTGATTAAGAGCAAAATCACCTCCTGCCTTAACCACACACTGAGAGAGGAGGCTGTTGGGGATGGTTTTGGCCAGCGCTTCTAAACTCCGTGCCTCTAGGTCACTTGGCTTGCTTGAGGTTTCCTTTTTTATCTAGGTTGTTCTGGTTGATAAAAATGTCTTCCCATCACAGTTTTGGAGGGTTTTCACAGTACAGTTTGGCATCTGGGTTCTAGTCCTGCCCTGACACTTCCTCCCTCTGTGACCTTGGGCATGTTATTTAGAATTGGACTAAATGGCCTGACTCTAAATTCTTTGGATTATTGGTTGCTGGTAAACAACCAGCTGTGTGACTTTGGAAGTGTCACTTAATTCTCGGGGTCTCAGTTTCCCCTTTTTGTAAAATGAAACTGTTGGACCCATATGTGCCTTTCAACTCTAGGTCTGCAATGTTTTAGGGTTTGATTTTGTCAATACAAAGTCACCCACTTACTCAGAATATGAACAGACAATTTCAGATGATGAAATCAAAGTCATCTGTAGTCATATTAAAAATACTCTAAATCACTATTGATTAGAGAAATGCAAGTCAGACAACTCTGAGATACCACCTCACACCTCTCAGATTGGTTAAGATGACAGAAAAAAATGATAAATATTGGAGGGGATGTGGGAAAACTGGGACATTTTTGGTGGACTTGTGAAATATTCAACCATTCTGGAGAGCAATTTGGAACTATGCCCAGAGGACTATAAAACTGTGCATGCTCTTTTTCCTAGTAAGGTCACTGCTGGGTCTGTATCTCAAGGAAATCATAAAGCTCAGGAAAAAACTCATATGTGCAAAAACGTTATAGCGGCTCTTTTTGTGGTGGCAAAGAATTGGAAAATGAGTGGCTGCCCATCAGTTGGGGAAGACTGAATAAATGTATGAAGGTAATGAAATATTAAAGTGTATAAAAATGATGAACAAGCTGAATTTAGAAAGGTCTAGAAAAATGTATATGAACTGATGCTGAGTGAAAGAAGCAGAACCAAGAATACACTGTATACAGTAACAGCAAGATTGTGCTATGATCAACTATGAAAGACTTGGTTCTTCTCAGTGGTTCAATGATCCAAGGCAATCTAAATAAATATTGGATTGAAAATACCATTTGCAACCAGAAAAACTATAGAGATTGAATGTATATAAATAGGCTACATTCACTTCTTTTTTCTGTTTTTTTTTTTCTGTAATGATTTTCCCTTTTTGTTCTGATTTTTCTCTTCCAACATGATTTGTAAAGAACTGTATATTTTAAAAGTGAATATACATGCATAACCAAAAATAAAACAATTAATAAAAAAACCCACCAAAGTCACCCACATAGAAGAGCTTTTGGAGGCTTCACCTCAAAATAAGAGAAACACAAGTGGATGAAAAGCATCTTTTGTCTAGGCTATGATATAGAATCAGTTGGACAAATGACAGACCTGGCCCATCAGTACATACATGTTGGCTAGACAATGAAGATGTCCAGTGAGTTGGATCCAACATAGAACAAGAGGAGGAAAGAGGCCTGGATTGTCTTTGGGAGATTGTACCCTTCCCTTCTTGACCTCAAATTTCTCCTTTTTAGCCCTAGTATTTGGATCTCATATTTAAAACTTGAAGGCAAAGGACATCTATTTTAATTCCCTCTGTTTTCCTCTTTTACAAATGTGGAAACTGAGGCCCAGAAAGCTTATAGAGATTATGGAAGTCATGGAATAGAGATCATTCAAAAGGCAACAAAACAGGCCATTCTGGGTGCCCAGGTGTTGTCCCGAAGCCAATATGTTTCCTTGAGTTGCCATGTTTTCCAGAAACAAGGACCTGCTGGAGGCTCTGGATGTGTCAAAGATGAATCCCCATCCTGAACTGGCCCAGCTGGCTGATTGTTGCCCTAGCTGGATCCCTGTGCTTCCTTGGGAGCTGAACCAGCTACAAGGTAGGGAGGGGCCTACAGTACTGAGAAACTGTGCAGCCGAGATTCTTCCAGGTGAGCAGAGCACCCTATCTTTAGGATCTTGGCAGTTGCCAAGGGAGAACGTCCCTTTTGCCATCCTACTTCCTCATGTTCCCTTTCCCTTTCTCTTGCCTTTCTCCTCCCCTTCAGGAGTGGATGAATCCTTTCCCCACTCCTCTCGCTCCCTTCCTCCTCCCAGGCTACTCCCCTTTGGGAAGAAATGGCTTTTCACTCTTTCCTCCTCACCATTACGTAAGCTTCAGCCTGGATTGTGAACTCCGGTGCACTTGCTAGTGAGTTCCACATGCATGCTCAATTCTCTTGTAATAGATCCAGTTGCAAGATGTATCTCATGGATGTGTGTGTGTGTGTGTGTGTGTGAGTGAGTGTGTGAGTGTGTGTGTGTGTGTGTGAATGTATGTGTGTGAGTGTGTGTGTGAATGTGTGTGTGAGTGTGTGTGAATGTGTGTGTGTGAATGTGTGTGTGAGTGTGTGTGAGTGTGTGTGTGTGTGAGTGTCAGTGTGTGAGTGTGTGTGTATGTATGTGTGTGAGTGTCAGTGTGTGAGTGTGTGTGAGAGTGTGTGTGAGTGTCAGTGTGTGAGTGTGTGTGTGTGAGTGTGTGAGTGTCAGTGTGTGAGTGTGTGTGAGTGAGTGTGTGAGTGTGTGAGTATGTGTGTGTGTGTGTGTGTGAGTGTGTGTGTGTATGTGTGTGCGCTTTATTAATTGTAAGGAGGAATTATTCCAACAAGTGGTATAAAGGATGTCAATCATCCAATCAACATTTATTAAGTAGCCACTCTGTTCCAGCTAAACACTGACAGATAAAAAAGTCTTGCCCTCAAGGAGTTTACATTCTACCAGGTGAGACCGTGTATAACAGACACAACCTGTCCCAAAAGGTTTAGAGTTTAAAGCTGTAGGAGCAGCACCAACACTTTTTGAACACCCTGTATAAGTAGGTGCAGAATAAATGCATAAATACATACGGGGTAGTTTAGGGAGGAATAGAGGGGACTAGCGGCTGGGGGGGGTTAGGGTAACTCAGCAAAGGCTCTTAAGTCTCACAGGGAATAAGGGCAATAGCATTGTCTGAGAATATGTTAGCAGAAAAAATCATCTAGCGAGAGAGAGATGGATAAAAGAGTCTTGCCCTCAAGGAGCTTACATTCTGTCATGTGAGAACATGTGTAACAGACACAGCCTGTCCCAAAAGTCTTAGGAGAGTTTAAAGCTTTAACAGCATAAGGAAGCACTAACACTTTTTTTTGGACACCCTGTATAAGTAGTATATATACAGAAGTACATGTAACAAGAGGAAGAGATAACTGATGGACAGCCCAGGAATGGCGCTAATGCAATGTCAGGAGAACCAGAGGAGGGAAGCCCTCGAGCCTGCTGGATCCACACTCATCCCTCCCCCACTGGCGGATTTCTGGGAGGAAATAGAGAAGAGTGGTACAGAATGGGCTGTGATCTGCACTGCTGGGAAGATGCTCACATGGAGGAAATGATGTGTGTTCATTCATCTCTTCCTGTTGGCAAAGAGAGCAGAGTGATTTGTCATTTCCTTCCCAGCCCGTTTCACAGATGAGGAAACTGAGGCAAACACAGGTACTAAGTGTCCGAGCCTCCAAATTGAAATCAGGAAGATGAAATCTTTCTGGCTCTGAGTCCATGGCTCTTCCTAACTGTCTCTCCAACTCTCCAGACAAAACGATGGCCCTATCAGTCACCCTAAGCTCTGACTTTGTACCACAGATTGGAGATCTCCCATTTTACAGATGAGGAAGTCGAGGGTCCAAGAAGCGACCTGACTTATCCTAGTCTCAAAGCAGATCAGAGACGAGATGGAGATCCCAAACCCTACCAAGAACCCGTGGTAAGCTCCAGTACCAAGTGGTCCTAGTACCAGGGCCCCCAGATCTGGTGCAAGGTTGATGAGGAGGAATTTGGCTCCTTGGGGACCTGAGGCAGTGCCTGAAGCTGGCCCTCCTGGGGCAGCCTGGGATCCCCAGAGGAGCCAGGGCAGAGGGGTGGGAGGGGAGCTCGGCAGCCAGCCTGCAGCTTGGTTGCTAAGTTCCAAGTCCCCCTCTGCCTAAAAGACAAAAATGGCTCGCCCCAGTTGCTGTCACTCCCTTGCCAGCTCCATATATAGGCTGCTTCCCCCGGTGTTGTTCATCTTAACTCGGAGCTTCCCTCTTGATCCCCAGCCTGACTGCTCGGTTTCCTTAAACGGCTCCCAGCTGAGCTTTGTCATTCAGAGGACTAGTCTTTCTCCAGAGCAGCAGGAGCCTCAAAAAACGCATCCTTGGGGGTATATATAGGCTTCAGGGGGGAAGGGGGGAGGGCTAGTGCAGGAATTAGATTTGGTGACAGGGAATATGCTGTTCTCTTATTTCAAAAAAATAAAAGGATCTTGCTACTACTTGTCTTTCCCATATAAAGAGAAGCAACTAGGGTGGGGCCAGAGGAACTTTTTCCAAGGGTGGAAAATTTAGAGGGTGCTAGAATTTAAATGTGGACTTATATATTTCTTTCTTTTTATTTTCTTTGTTCATTAACATCTTTTAAATGAGTTAGGAACTCATTTCAATCTGGTTTGGGCAGACTAGAAGAGGTTGTGGATCACATGTAGCCTGTATTTGACACCTTGGGTCTGGTAGTAGATTAACAACAAATGAAAATAACAATAATGCAAGATATCACATGAATGAAAAAGAAAAACATTATGGGAGGTCTCAAGGAAAAGCCATTTTGGAGGCCTGGGGGAGGTTCTATGGAGAAAGTGCCATTTGAATCTGATTTAAAGGACAGGAAAGAATTCAACAAAGAATAAAGATGGAGGGGATGTTCCAGGTAGAAGATACAGCATGGACAGAGGCAAAGAGACAGAGATTGTGGCATGTTGTGGGGAACTGAGCAGAAATCGAGTTTGTGATTGGAACCTAGAGCGCACGAGGAACTGATTATAACATCAGGTCCATCCAACCTCTTTCCCTGAATCTGGGTTTTCTCTAATCTGTAAAATGTGGATGATCTTGCTTGTTCAATGAAACATTTACTGAGCATCTGCTGTAAGCAAGTCACCGCGCTAGAGACTGGAGATTTAAGGAACAAAAATGCAAAAGCAGGATTTGTCTTTCAAGAGGTGCATTCTGAGGGGGTGACACAATGAAATGTGATCAACCAGGCATTTGAAGGCACCCCATTTCCATTCGATAATAATAGCTAGCATTTGTTTGTGAAATACTTTATTATGTTATCTAGTTTGATCCTTATAGCAATCCTCTCACATCATTCTAATATTTATATATTATAAATATATAATATATACATTACATATACTATATATATACAGCTATATATTTATATATTATATAATACATATATGTCATATTATATATGTATTATATAATGTACATATATTTATAGCTGAAGAAACAGAGATATCCAATAATTTGCCTCGGGATTACAGGACCAGTAAACACCTGAGGTGGAATTTAAATTCACATCTTCCTCCCTCAAAGCTCACTACTGTTCACTGAAACAGTGGGGGGAAGTTCCCAATTAATCGGTGAGCATTTATTAAATACTTATTACTTGTCAGGTACAGGACTTGTAAAGGATGAAACAATCCCTACGTGAAAGAGGTTTACATGGTAAGCCCACAGTAGATGATTAATAAATCCTTGCTTAAATGAACTGAATAAATTTATGCATTTGTTCAATAAATGTATGTTCTGAATCATTTCATTTATCTTGGAAAATTCTTAGAGTAGACTGTCCAACTCATTTTACGGAAAACAACATGCTTCCATACAGGGATAGTAATAGTCATTTAGTTAATTTGCTTTTATGATTCAAAATCATACTCCAAATCAAGACTCCAAAGGTTCAGTTTTTTCAACCATCTCCATTAATGGTGATTACAATCTTGCCTTGGTGATTGATATTCAAGAGTTACTATCATAAAGTTATTCTTGATTTACCAGTTACTGTGGTAAACTACTACTAAACAATTTTTTTTTGCTGAGGCAATTGGGATTAAGTGACTTGCCCAGGGTCACACAGTTAGGAAGTATTAAGTGTCTGAAGCTGGATTTGAACTCAGGTGCTCCTGACTTCAGGGCTGGCCCTCTATCACTGTGCTATCTATCTGTCCCTTCCAAATTTTTTTTTTACCACAATTTACCACTGCTAAGCATTTTTATCTCTGTTTTTGCAATGTTTTTTTTTTTTTTTTTACCACAATTTACCACTGCTAAACAATTTTATCTTTGCTCTTGCAATGGTTTTGGGTAGAGGTGGGAACAGAAATTGGTATGCTCTATTGACAGGACAACCAAAATGGGTAAAGGTGAAGCTGTGTCACATTGGGGGTACTTAGCTTGGAGAAGGGAAGACTAAGGATAATGGTGGGGATATGGACAGGAGTAGTTAAAGGGGTGTGTTGAAGGAGCAGACTTTGTTAGGTCCCAGAGGGCAGGGAGAGGAATAATGGAGGTAAGTTGTAAAGAAGCTAATTTTGGCTTGATATAACGGAAAAAATTGCTAATGATGAGAGCTGTCTCAAAGTAGAAAGAGGAACCTCAAGAGGTCCAGGGTTTAGTCTGGATGATTACTTTGTCAAAGGTGGAAGAAATCCGGTTTCAAGTTTGGTTCGAACTAGCTGACCTCCAGCTCTGAAACGGTCTGCTTCTGTGATCCTGGTGAACGAGAGGTCAAATGGTTCAACACATTGGATCCAAATTTGGTTTGGATTTTAGAGTTAAGATGCCATCTGCAGATTTATGTTCCTGCCTCATTCACTCCCCACCTTCTCTACTCTCTTCAGCAGTAAATAACACCCACTGTGAGTGGCTTAACATTAAAAAAAAACCCATAAGCAGTCTCAGCCTCTGCAGAAAACTCAGCTCTGAATAAGAGCTGCCTCTCGTATCAGGTCTGTCAGCGTTGAAGGTGATTTCCAAATATAGCTATGATATTCTCCACTTTCAAGCCTTCCCCCAACCATTTTGTTAGATTTTCCTTCATCTGATTCCAGAAATCCTTTCTTCTGGGACAGGACGATGGGTATGACTAAGAGGTCCTCTACCCCACGTATCCTGCCCACCTTCTCAACTCGCGGATTAGTAGTTTTTTAACTTCTGAGAGGGGTTTAATGGTACCTGAGTGACATCTTCCAGTAAAATCCCACAAATTTAGATGCTGTCTCACAGAGTGACACATGCTGCTGTTAGTCACTCCCTCCTGGCCCTCTTTTCCAAGCTAAGTTTATGTACCCATTCCTGAGCTGTCACAGAAACTGAGCAGCGCTCGGTATTTAGAGGCTGCCTCCCAGACTTCTCCAGAGGCAAAGAGATGAGAGCTTCTTAGCTCTCCTTCATCATATAGATGAGGAAAACAGAGAAGGGAAGTCATTTGTTTGGGGTCACATTGGGAGTAAGGAGCAGACTCAAGTTCCATCACAATTCAACTCAGTCCTTTTGGCTGTATTGCTTTGCTTAAGTAAGATCATTAGAGGTGCCTCAGTAGCTCCCCACCAGCCCAGGGAACTGCTAAGTCTCCAAGGAATAGGGATAAAGAATGGCCTGCTCCTACTATTCATTAATCATGAGTCTATCAAGACTAATGTATTATAGCATAGGCTTGATTCAGGCAGAGCTGCTCAAGTTCAAGGTTGGAATGAGATAAGACACTTGTAAAACATCTGGTATCGAATGAAACAAGTTTTATTTTGCCCCAAGAGTGGAAGTTAGTCAGGGACTTGTACGTGACTTCTAAGTGTCTGAGTCCAGATTGAACTTACAAAGATAAGTCTTCCTGCCTTCAGAGCCAGTGCTCCATCCACTTTGCCTTAGATTATTAAGTTTCCATTATGTGTCAGCACTTAGCACAAGGGCTGGCACAAGTAGCTACTTAAAAAATGTCTATTGAATGAAAGACTGACTGCCAAGTATTATTCTAGTCTCTAGAGTTACAAAGACAAATATGCAATAGTACTTCCCTTCGAGCTGCTCTTGTTCCACTGGAACATGGATGCAACTGAAATGACTCAACAACAATAACAATTTCTTATTGAATTGAATAGAATAAAAAGCAGATCTAGCCATACTACTTCATTTGTCTGGTTGTTTTTTAGTCACTTCAAACTCTCCATGACCCCATTTTGTGTGATTTGTTTTCCATGTGATTTGTCATTTCCTTTTCTAATTCATTTTGTAGATGAAGAAACTAAGACAAATTGGTTTAAGTGATTTGCTCAGGGACACACGGCTAATAAGCATTTGAGGCTGGATTTAAACTCACAAAGATGAGTCTTCCTGATTCCACTTATACTATTTTTGAGGAAAACATGAGAGATTGGTTTGGACAAAAGAATTATTAGGTGGATTTACAAGTGGTTAGATTACTCATTAATGGTTCATTTCCAAAATAATCTTCCTAAAGTATGTCCACATCATCCCTCTCTTTATTAAACTTCAGTGGCTCCCTATTGCTTCTTATTAAAAATAATTTTTGGCCAGAATGAGCCTCAAAACCCATTTCAATGGGAGTTTCTATGAGATATATTGCTTAGTGACTCATGAGCAGGGTTTGTAAGAGTCAGAGAGAAGAGAAATCCTGCTCTGGCTTCTAAGCTTTCTGAGAAAAGTCACAGAATTCCAGACTTCAGGACCTTGGAGAGAGAAAGATTCTGGTAGAGCAGCTGGCACTTGCATCTCAGCTAGCTACATTGGGGAACTCTTTGTTTTCTCCCTCTCTGTCTCTGCCTGTGCCTCTCTTTCCCTCATCCTCTCTCTCTGTCTCTCTCTGTCTCTCTCTGTCTCTCTCTGTCTCTCTCTCTCTCTCTCTGTCTGTCTCTCTCTGTCTGTCTCTCTGTCTCTCTCTCTCTGTCTCTCTCTCTCTGTCTCTCTCTCTCTCTCTCTGTCTCTCTCTCTCTCTCTGTCTCTCTCTCTCTGTCTCTCTCTCTCTCTGTCTCTCTCTCTCTCTGTCTCTCTCTCTCTCTCTCTCTCTCTCTCTCTCTCTCTCTCTCTCTCTCTCTCTCTCTCTCTCTCTCTCTCTTTTTGTTATCTTGTTTCCAGTGGGAGAGCTCATTCACTTGGTATTGGGGGTAACTAGGTAGCATGGCAGATAGAGCTCCTGGCCTAGAGCCAGGAAGAACTGAATTCAAATTCATCTTCAGAGTCTTGCTAGCTGAGTGACTCTGGGCAAGTCACTTAATCCTGTTTGCGTCAGTTTCCTCATCCACAAAATGAGCTGGAGAAGGAAATATCAATCATTCCAGTATTTTTGACAAGAAAATCCCAGATGAGGTCATGAAGAGTCAGATGTGACTCAACAATGTGACTCAATAACAATAAATATAATAATATCATATTTATTATTTATTATAAATAATGGTTATCATCATCATTATTATTGTCCTAAGGCACTTGGCATATATTCTCCTGAGAATGCCTTCTCTGATTTTTGTTTTGCCACCTTTTTGGACAAATAGATTTGTTTGCTATTTGTTATGTATAGGCTCATTGTAGAACTGGCATTCACTGGGCAAGGAGGCAAGCCTTGGATATATAACTTGGATCCTTCTTCCTTATTAAAGAATAGCAATCATGAGTACATCTTGAATCCAAAAATATTTCCCCTAGACTAATAGTATTTAAGGGGACAGACAGAATTCTAGCCCAGTACCCCTTCTCTCTGAGGAGATCAGAGTGGATGAACCTTCCGTTCTCTCTCCTGATAAGAATCAAAGCCTCCCTTGAAGAAGGATGAGGGAAGGAGGTGCTAGAGGTGCTTGTTCTTGTCTCCCTTTGAGTCACATCTAAACAAACTCAGGTGGATACATATAACCTATGTAGGCAAAGCAATACAGCACAACCTCTTACATGAAGGTGTCCCATGAAGGAGGGTGAGTCATTGGCAGAGGGGCTAAATGACCCCCTCTAAGTCCCTTAAAGGTACTGAAAAAATCCTGCAGCAGGGGTGAATTACAATCTACCTGACCTTGAGACAGTGACAGGATAGTTAGTGTGCTCTGTGTCACCATGTTTCCCTCTCCTAGGGAACCAACCCATATAACAAAGACTTTTCCCTATTGATTTTAGGATAAAATGTAAACTTCTCCTTTTGGCCTTTAGAAACCTTTGCAATTTGGCTCCAAGCTTTCTCCCAAACTTCTTTTCTTTATCCCCATTTATTTAACCAATGAGCATTTATTAAGCACTAAGTGCTGGGGATACAAAAAGAGGCAAAATCTCTCAAGCAGTTCCTAACCAATGGAGTTTACAATCACATTCCATTCACATGCTCTTCTTTCCCCCTTAACTCAGCCTTCCGATTCCATAGCTCCGGCTTCCTTCAAGTCTCAGTTCAGTTGTCACTTCCTATGGAGGGCAAGAAAAGCTAATCCTTAGAGAAGAGGCCTTAACTTGGAAGCCAAGAGCTGGTTTTTAAAGTATTCTGACAACTGGAGTTCAGAACAATTAATTTCCTTTGTCATTCTATTTAATGACTTCTGAGAAGAGGTCTATAGGTTTTACCGGTGTATTGTTTAAGAAACCCATTGCACAAACTAGGTTAAGTACCCTTGGACTAGAGAGATCAGAAAAGGGAAATCTTTTCTCATCTCCCTAATGTTTATAGTTCTCCTGATATTGAAATCTGAGTGTATAGACTTATGTCTATGATTTATACAATAATATACAATATTGTACAATATACAATAACAACAATAATTTACTTTTCTTAAAAGTATTAAAATACTTTAAGTATTTGCAAAGCATTTTATAAATGTTATCTCCTTTGATATATATATATTTCATAATATAAATGCACATTTGAGCTATATGGTATTACATGTTATTATATAATATTATGCCATTCATCTCACATGATATATTGCATTATATTACATACACACATATATAATTTGCTAAATATTTCTGTGTATGTGTGTATAAAATACATTTAAAGATATTTCCCAATTGCATTTTAATCTGGTTTGGATTATACTCAGGAGTCTGGAAAGCCATGTTTTTGACAGTGCTGCTCTAGGAACCTTTCTAAGATTAGAAATTGTTGAGAAGGCGCCGATTGGTATTGGCAGAGGCAGTATCTTAACCAGGAATTCCCTTATCAATTAGATCCTGGGTCCACATCTTCTCTCTTTCCTTTTCAGGATCTCCACAGGTCTTGGACATAGTAGATTCTTTAAAAGTGCTGGTTGGGTTAGATTGAATTTAGATTGGACTCAATTAAGCAGAACCTCTCTTTTACAAGGGTGGTGATCAGATCCTGGCAGATTCTTTTAAATGACATTAAATGTCTGTTCAGGACTGTCTTTGTCTTTGCCTTGACTCTGAAGGTGACAGAATTGCCAAGACCTGAAGGGAGGAGGGGAAAAAAGCACTGCGTTACCCCAGGAGCCGGAATCCCGGCCATCTGGAGAGCCATTGAGGGGAGGCGGTCCATTTTACAGATTCAGGTGTCCTGGCCAGGATTTTTTTTAAAGGAGTAGAAACCAATGGGAAAGCATCATGTAAATAATATTTTATCAACAGATGCCTTTACCACCATTAATTTAATCTGCAAACTTCAATTTGTAGAGTTTTGTGTAAAAATAAGAAATAAGAAAGGAATAAGGGTTCTTTAGCAGCATGGCTTCTGGTTATTGCATCTCTCTTCTCTGCTTTGCAGGAGGCTTTGAGGATCTTGGACCAGTTTCAAAGAAATCCCTGAATTTGTTGTCATAGGTCTATCTCTGGTCCCATTGGATGAGCAGGCAGGCTCTCCACAGGGGCTTTGTCATCGGTATCTCTGTCTCTGTGTCTGTCTGTCTATCTGTCTCATTCCTGCAAAGCAGCATCGTGTGAAGGAAATTAAAAAAAAACCTGGAACGCTGACCCAAAAGCAAATATGATGCTTGCCTGAGCTGAATGCCAAATCATGGGGATGAATTCATCTCCCCTGAGATATAATGTAGGGCACCTCACCACTGGAGTGGGCTCTAGAAGCCAGATAAATAGTAGAAGGGGGGAACCTTTTTTTTTTTTGTTGTTAAAGAAAGGAGGTTTTTTCTTTAAAAATAAAAAAGGCAAACAAAACAAAACACAAAAGGAATTTTGCACTAATAAAAACTGACCCAATCTGTGAAATGTACAAATGTGTACTAGATCTTGTTTATTTAATCTCTTGCTAATATTGTTTAGCTGACTTGGTTTCTGCTCACTGGCCTAAGGCTAAAGAATTATTGGGCAAGTCACATTTTCTCTGAAATGCGATTTTAAAAAGAGGCAATCTTGGGCAAAATAAACTCAAGTCCCTGTCCTGGGAAAGTGTACATTCTCTGGGGCACATTGTAGAGTGACTGGTAGCACTGCGTTACATCAGAAGCCGGAATCCCGGCCATCTGGAGAGCCAATGAGGGGAGGAGGTCCATTTTAGAGGTTCAGGTCTCCTGGCCAGAATTTTTTTTAAAGGGGCAGAAACCAATGGGAAATTGGGAACGGGAGCTGCTCTAATTATTACAGAAAGAACTATCTTAGGGAAAACTTTAAGGGTGGAAGTGGGAAACAGTACTGTGGAAAGATTGTGAGTTTTGGATTCATAGGACTTAGATTCAAAAATCTGCATTCAAAATTTGCTTGTAATGTAATGTGGGCAAGTCACTTAATTCAAGATTTGAGCTGAATATGGAAGGAAGTTGAGGAAGCTAAGAGGTGGAGGGGAAGAGAAAAGTGTTCTAGCCAAAAACATGGAGAGAGAAGATGGAATAAATATTGTGTTCCAGGAACAGCCAGTAGGTTAAGGTAGAGTGTAGTGAGGGAGAAAAGGTGTATGGGAACTAGAAAGGAGTGAAGTTGGTAAGGGCTTTACATGCCAAACAAAGGGTGTTCTATATAGTCCTCAAGATGATATTGTTATTATTATTGCTTGTTTTTTATTCTGGAAAAGGACCATGACATCAGGAAGGTAAGGTCATGACTTGCAAACAAATTGGATTTCAGTAAGGCAGGGCTGTGCAAATCCACCAGCCTCACTCTCTCCTCTGGTGCCATCTGGATCTAGTGGCAAGATGTAGATTAGCATCACTGGAAATGCCTTCCCATCCCGGAAATAATGGGGAGCCATTGAAGCTCACCAAGTGGAGGAGAGAAGGTGACTCGGTTAGCCATCTTAGAAAAATATTCATGGCAGCTGAGTGGAAAATGGAGGGACTGGAGTGGTGAGAGACTGTTTTCCTTTCCTTAACCCACATTTATATTTGAGGAAAATTGAGTTAAAAATGAATATCAAAACCAAATTTAAATGGAGAGGGTAAAACCCTCTAAAGAATGTTTGTGGGGGCGGCTAGGTGGCGCAGTGGATAGAGCACCAGTCTTGAAGTCAGGAGGACCTGAGTTCAAATCCTGCCTCAGACACTTAATACTTAACCCCAACTGCCTCAGCAAAAAAAAAAAATAAAATAAATAAAAATGTTTGTGGAAGATGGGAGGGATTTCTAACCCTAATCTCCCCTCCCCATGTTGAACTTTTCTTGACAATGAATGAGTGAATGAATTCAAAGAAAAACATTTATTAATCACCATTCTAAAGTATTCTGCCTGGCACTGTGCTAAGTGACATTTAAGACATTCCCTGCCTTCATGAAGCCTAGGGGAGATAGCCCAGTTAGAAGAATGATGGTCAGGAAAGAGGAGTTTTGTTCCAGGATGAATTGCAGGGATGGAAAATGGAACGATAGATCATTGGAATGACTCGCTCTTTCTAGGAGCAATAATAGTATAGATTTGATGATTGATTCCAGAGCCAATGTGGAGAGTGAGGATGGAAAGGTGACAAAACAATCAGAATGCTGAGCTCTATTCAAGACAGCTCAGCCCAGGACAGTTCTGGAGCTGACGGGATGTACTCCTCCCCTGGGTTAGCACTCACACCCAGTGTCATAGGTATGACCAGGGCTGCATTTGGTGCTACTTGTTTATAGGACACAATAGTCAAGCGAGGCTCCTCAAATCAATCTCCCACACTCCTCCGCGGCATAAATGTCCTTTGTGCCCAGATGCTGGTATGTAGAACGGGTGACTCTGGGATGATATGGTAGATACGGTAGAGAGGGTTGGCTCTGGCGAGAAAACATGAGTGGTGAAATTTGCAGGAGATAGCATCTCCTGAGGAGCAGTGGGATGTAAAGAAAAGGGCTCCAGCTTCAAACCCGAACACTTCTACATAACAGCTCTTAGTGAGGTTGGCTAAGCCTCTGTTCCCATTGTTAAAATAAATCAAGGTTTACAAACCATTTTCCATGTTACTTCACTTGATCCTCACTACCTGGAGTTAAGTGCTATTATTCTTATCCCTATTTTACAGATGAGGAAATTGAGGCTCTGAAGAGAATAAGGGACTTGCTTTGAGTCACGATGCTGAGAAGTACCTGAGGCAAGATTAGAATCCCGCTCTTCTGGCTCCAAGTCCAGCACTCTGTCTGCTGCCCGCTGAATCCATAAAAAGAAAGAATTAGGCTAAATGACTTCTAAGATTCTAAGTCTTATGATCCCAGGATAAGAAGCTCTCCAAAATCTCTTCTAGGTCTAACTAGACCAAGTCTCCCAGGAACCATTGATTAGTTCACTCCCAACTCCATTTGTAGAAGCATTATTAATAATCATAAATCATATTTAAATGAAGCCAAACGCTTTTCCAATAACAAGCGCCCATTCTGCATGATTTCACTGGGGGTTTATCCAGGCAGATGGGAAGCTGGTTTTGAGAAAGTTGTAAATGAAATGTCGGTTTTCCATGGGTGCATTTCTGATTTAATTAGCTAGCCCCTTCTGCTCTGCACACATTAGCTCAGTGGGCCAGTGCATAAGTGGAACTCTAATTTTCTCCAGGAGCTTTCTCCTGAATTATCCAAGGGACTCCATAAATTTGCAGTAATTGTCCTAAACCTTCCCCGCAGCAGGCTTGTGTGGGAAGCCTTAAATAGGTCTCCTCCAGGAGCCTGCTGAGTGTGGCAGCAGAGACAGGCTTAGGACCAAACTTTTGCTGCAGGCAACATCCCCTGGATGACTTTGACAGGAAATGCACAGACTGGGTCTCGATGGAAGCAGATGCTTGGGAGAAAGCAGAGGGTTGAGGGCAGGCTTTCTGAGGCTGAAGGTCCAGAAATATTATTAGGGCACTGGGGTTGAAGGCAGACCTCAGGAGCCAGGGCTGAATTTGTCCACTAAGGGCCCCACTGGCCAGTGGGTTGTTCTTACATAGAGGATCTGCCTCCCTCCGGCCATAGTTCTGAGAATTTAGCTCTGTGAGGGTGGGATCTAATGGGTGAGTTGAGACAATTCAGCAAGGCTATGGGAGGTGCTGCGAGGCTATGTGGAGAGAGCCAATCCCCTCCATTTTCAGTCAGGTTCAAGTTCCAAGGCTGACACACAATGACCATGTAATCTTATTTTCCCAGTTGTTTAGAGCTGACTGACCACGTCATCTTGGACAAGTTAACTTTTTGGTGCTCAACTTTCTAAAGACATTGACTTGCATTGGAGGAGTTGTCTTGATCTAGTTGGAGGGTTTCCTTTCTCAATGAAATCATGAGTCCTCCATGCCTCTATACAAGACATTATTTTATGTAATATCTGGGCTGGCTCTCTGGAGGACCTCGGGATCAGCCTGAGTCCTTGGTCTTAGTGAAGGAGTGAAGGAGTGAAGGAGGGCCACAAGGCTGGTCAAAGATGGAGTCCAGAGTCTGGAATCTGGAGTCTCGAGTCTTCTCTGACTCTTCTGTATCTGTGGCTGAGAGGCCCGTTCCCAGTTCTCCCAGCCCTTAAATACTTCAGTATGATTACATCACAACAGCACACTGAGCATGCACAACCATTACATCACCATTTAGAGAACCATTCTCTCACACTCTGCTGTCCTAGATTCGAGTACGCTTTTTCAGAGTTCCGGCCCTCTAAGTTTTAGGCAGCGAAGACTAAAAACAACCTCAATGAGCTTCCATTCTATTGGGATGATATAATGTGGACACAGATAAATAAGCAACAATGGGCTTTAATATGACAGTCCTCCTCCAGAAAAGTTTCTTAAGGAGAAGCAGGAAAGCCTACTAGTTTAGTAGTAGTGAGAGGACCTCGATTCAAATCCCAGTTCTGATGCTTCCTCCTAGACCCTGGGTCTCTTCTTTTTACTCTATTATGGTCACTCTCCTAGAAATTAGTTCTAATCTAGAAATTAGAAATTACTCTCCTAGAAACCATGGGTCCATCCCTCCATGGGGCACCATTTTATTTTGGGATTCCCTGGGTAACATGCCAAAATCAAAAACCATCAACTCCCTATCTAACACCTCAAAACACTTCTACAGCCTTCTTTTACATCTTTGTATCTACTCTCCCTTTGTTACAATACACAACTCCTTTACTTGTGATCAGTGAGTTAGTCAACATTTTTATTGTTTGTCCTTTGAAGAGGAACAATGAGATCACAGGGCGATGTCTTGACTTGTGTGTGAATTGGACTTAAATGAGGCAGATTTGGTCAAAGTCATCAGCCCCATTCTCTCTTCCAGAAGTCCATTGGCAATGGCCCCTGATGGAGTGGATGACCCGGGTGTCTCTGGTGTCTGACCAATCTCTAAGCACCTCAATGGCTGTTGGAACAAGTTGTTTTTATCTACCCATTTCTTTGGGGAAATTCACTTCATTGGGATAGATGTTCTCTTACCTGCCCAGTGAATCTGAGCTTCTCAGTCTGCTTGAGCTGGTCTGCCAAAGTGTTTTATTGTTGGAATATACGGAAGCTGTTGGAGTACACCAGGAGCCACCTGACAGTGGTTTCGGGAGACTCAACCCAGAATGGATCTTCTCTTGTGAGAGGATGATACAAGGCCTCTCTGACTGAGAGGCCATTGCATTATCCAACCTCTCTCCTCTTCCTTCTGCCTCTAATTTATCTCATTCCCAGTCCACAACACCGGTGTCAGCAAAGGCTGCCCTGCAACTCCCACAGATGCTCTGATCCACAGCTGTGGAGGCTGTCAGAGAATGGACCTGCCCCATAACAGTTTACTGGGTTATGGCTGCTGTGCACACTACAGCTTTGTGGAGCCACAGTTGAGAATTGGGTGAAGGTGGACACCAAAGTTGGATGAACTGCACTGGAAAGGGCTCGCTAAAGCCAAAGGGACTCGTTCTCCTTAACACCCCATACATCCCAGTCAGTCAATAAGCATTTATTAAGTACCTACTATGAACTAGGCGCTGTGTTAAATGCTGAGGATACAAAGAAAGGTTTAAAGATACCCCTTGCTTGAACGAAGAGAACACTGTATACAGTGATGGTAACATTATAATGATGATCAACTTTGAAAGATTTAGCTCCGCTGATCAAGACAGTTCCAAAGGATTCATGATGAAAATATGTTGTCCCCCTCAAGAGAGAAAACTGATGAACTCTGAATGTAGATTGAAGCAAACTTTTAAAAACACTTTATTTTTCTTGTTTTTTTTTGGTCTGTGTTTTCTTTTGCAACATGGCTAATTTGAAACTATGTTTTGCATGACTTCACGTGTATAATTGATATTAAATTGTTTGTCTTCTCAAAAGACTGGGGTGGGAGAGTAGGAGAGAATTTGAAACTCAAAATTTAAAAAATCAACACTAAAATTTTTACATGTAATTGGGAAATAAATACAAATATATTTTAAAAGATAACCCTTGCTCTGAAGAAGGTCAATCTTATTTCCATCCCTTTATTTGTCCTCCAAGAGTTTTTCCATTTCATGAGTCTTTCTTTAATTCTCATCTTGACTCTCCCCTTTACTTTCTCCCTTTCTGCCTCATACAAAAGTACCCTGATCTCTTCAAAACAAAAGTTTATTTTTCATGGACTTGTGATTACATCAATACAAGGAGCTTCTGTTGAGAAATTTGTTCCGTTGTAGATCAACATCATCTCTGGAACTTAGTGAGTTGCCAGAGCAAGTTAAGAGACTTGTTTAGAATCACACAGCTACTATATATCTGAGGCAGGACTTGAACTCAGTTCTCTGGCTTCAAAATTAGCTTTCTGCTCAAAACTTGCTGCCTCTTGAAAGGGGAGATCATAAAAGGCTTCATGTAGAAGGGAGATCTTGAACTGTCTTAAAGGGAGTGCTTTGAAATTTGAAACTTATGTTATTCAAGTAATTTGCATTGTTAAAACAATTGATTGGGATCCTTCTTTTTGAGCAATAATATAGTAATATTATATATTACTATATATAAAATTGTATAATGTTATATATGTAATAAGAATAACAACTAACCAATGAATACAAGGTTTGATGGAGATGATGAAAAGCATCGGGGAGCACCCAGACTGATTTTTATTGCTCACCCCCAGCCTCTACCCATATTGTCTGAAAATTCTGCCAAGTGTAAATAATGAGGAGATTTTGCCATTCCCAATGGACTTGTTTTGTGAAGTCAGAGGATTCTTCTCCAAGGCAGAGAGAACGGTCGACACTTCCGTTTGTGCTTCTACTGTGAATCTCTCAGGAATATTTTAATCTTAGTATGAATGAATTTTTGTTAGGGTTGGGGGGGAGTGGTTGAGGTGGGCGAGAATCAACACCTTCACCTGGGTGTGTCTGAGACACAGGACTAAGGTTTCCTCCAACTCAGATTCTGCACCCCCCCAATATTTCTCTTCCCCATCTCATCCCTCAACTGTGGTTGAGCCTTCTACCAGGTCAGAATCACTGAACTAACATGCTAGAGCTAAAATGGAGTGAAGATAATGGCATCTATTTTTCAGAGTCTTTATGGATTTCAAACAAAGCAATGTACAGATAATATGAGACATTTGGCATCCAGGGGTCCCATGGATAACCAGCATCCTTTGCTTTGAGGACCTTGGGTTAGAGTGCTGATGGGATAACCACCAGAGGGCAGGCTTCTTTCATTTTTCCATCCCACTTAGCCATCCTTGGCCAAAGAGGGGATTTTCCCCTCAGGGTGGGGTGGCCACCTCTCCACCAAGAAACCAGAATCTGGGCTGAGTCCTTGGGTTTGCTTTGCCACACAGGGCAAATGCTTGGAGAAAACTGATCACATTTCACACTATTATATTAAGTGTCTGAAGACTTTCCTGGGATGGGTTGAGCAAATGGGTGTCTACCCACCATTGAAGAATTCATTCATTAAGCACTTATTGGGCTCCTACTGTATGTTAAGAACTGTGCTTACCAAAAAATGTAGTCCCTGACTCAGGAAACATTCCAATAGGGAGAAATATATTTAGTAAATTTAAAAATGATTTTTAAAAATTATGGACAGATGATGAATTGACACTAAAGAAAAGGAGAGATTTTTTGGAGCTGGGTGGAGGAGGAAGTGCATTTTAGACTTGGGGTGGGGGGAATCCCTGCAGGCTCAGAAACAGGCTATAGGATGCTGCATATGGAGAGCAGAAAATAGGCTAGTTTGAGTGGGATGAAGGATAATGGAGGATGAAGAATGGGCAGTGAGCAGGGAAGGGAAGCTGGGGCTCCTGGATGGGAGGTTTCTTTCATTTCTGAGGGTCATTTCACAACTGTGCCCTGCTGCAAGAAAACCAAATAAAGAAAACTGGGATTTTTAAGCAGATAAATAAAAGGGAGAGAATTTCTTTTGAAGGATGACGGTAACAAAGCTGATTCCACAAAGTAGACTCATGAATATGAAGAGATTTAGAGCCTGGAAAGATGTTAACCCTCATTTTATAGATGAGGGAAGAGGAGCCCCAGAGACTGAAGTGACTTACTCTAATCATTGAACCTGCTCACCTAGATAGTAAGTGGATAAGCCCAAGCATGAGATCTTGTCCTCTGGCTTCAAAGTCCCCCCGATTTCTAAAGTCCCCTGACTGGGGGTTGCAGGTTTCCAGAGCAGATTGGATCATGTCTAGGAAACTACACAGTGAGTTTGATGACTCCAAGGACTAATGTTTTTCATGTTCACATTTCCTGGGGATGATGTAACATTCTGGGTTGTGAAAATCCATGGTCTCCAAGGAATTAAAATGAAAGATTACTCAAAGGCCATGAGTTTCCATAGGCTGAAACATATTACCAAGGAAGAATGGGTGGGAGAAGCAGAAGAAAGAAAGCCACTGATATGTACAATCCCAAAGAAGGCAGGATTGCCCTGTAGTAATAGCTCAGGATGAGTTAGGGGCACTTCTTTGCTACTGACACAGTGTCAAATGATCAACAGCACATTGGGTGGAATCCTTTTGGATGACTTATAGGAAGAGATGGATCCCTAGGATGAGATGTGTATGGGCTGTGTATAAAGACAGCTAAAGTTCAATAGATAAAGCATTGGGCCTAGTTCAAATCCACTTTCAGACACATAATACCTGTGTGATCCTGGGCAAGTCACTTAACTCAGTTTGCTTCTGTTTCCTCATCTGTAAAATGGGGATAATAATAGCACCTACCCCCCAGGGTGATTGGTGGAATAAAATGAAACATATTTTTAAAATATTTTATTTTTTCCTGGTTATACATATACATTCATTTTTTAAAGTACACACTTTTTAAATGAATCATGTTGGGAGAGAAAAATCAGAATAAAAGGGAAAAACCACAAGAGAAAAAAAATAGAAGAAAAAAGAGGGAAAAAAAGTGAACCTAATATGTATTGATTCACATTTAGAAAATGAGACAATACTTGTAAAGTGCTTCACAAAACTTACAGACTATAGAAGGTCAGCTATTTTACTATAAACTATGCCATTAGAAGGAAGGATCTTTTCAGTGAGAACATAAATATGGGGCAGCTAGGTGGTGCAGTAGATAGAGCATCAGCCCTGAAGTCAGAAGGACCCGAGTTCAAATTTGGCCTCAGACACTTAACATTTCCTAGCCGTGTGACCCTGGGAAAATCACTTAGCCCCAATTGCCACAGCAAAAAAAAAAAAAAAAAGTAAATATTTATTCACAGAAATGGTATTTTTGTCCCTCTAGACTCTTAATTTTGAGAATCTAATGAGATGATGTATGTGAAATATTTAAAAACTATCCATGAGGGATTTTCATTATTATTAGTTCAGGGATAGAGGCTATATCTTCTATTAAAAAATTTATTGTAAGTTTTCTGAAGCACTTGGTGGGGGAGTTAGCCCAGAGTGACAGAGGAGAAAGAATGTGAAAATGCATCTATAGAAGCCTGAGTTTGATTATCTTCTCTGTCACTTAAGAGCTCTGTGACTACATGCAAGGGGACTAACCCCTCAGAGCCCCTGTTTACTCATCTGTAAAATGAGGGAGTGGAACAAGATGACTTTGGGGATTTCTTCTAGCTCTAGTTCTAGTCTAAGTCTGCCACTTATTATCTGTGTGTATGGGCTTGGGCTCCTCACTTTATTTTCTCAGGACTCAATTTCCACATCTGTAAAATGGAGGAGTTGACTAAATGATTCAGATCTGAAGTCTCTTCGAGCTCTAACATTCTATGATTCTGTGATTTTTGATTTATGTCTTAATACATTTTTCTTATCATTTGGGCTAGATAATAATGCTAATTATAATAGCTGGCATTTGCATGGTATTTTAAGGTTTCTTAATCAATAATCAAGTATTTATTACATGCTTATACACCAAGATACAAAGATAAAATTAAACAATGGAAGCCACCAGAGAATTTATATTCTATCAAAATGCTTTATGGACATTCTCTCCTTTGATCCTTTCAACAATCCTGTGAGAGAGGTGCATTTTGCAGGTGAGGAAACAGAGTGACTTGATCAGGATCACAGAAGCCAGGTCTACCTGACAGCAAGGCCAGTAGGCTAACCACTATGCAAGTACTACAGTTATAGTCACCTTTCATGATGTTCCGTTTTATTCAGTTCAACTTGATTCTGTTGCGCTTCTTCTCTGGATTTCTGCACTTCCCTGATCATGGTCTCCTCACCCTGGAGATGTCTGTGCCCTGTGGTGCTCTGAGCTCTTGGTGGGGTCATGCTCATTTCACAAGGGATTCTACTCCCTTTTCCAGCAACCTCCTCACCCCTACAAGCTCCCTTCTGTGTCTCAATCCATTGGAATGTAAGCTACTTGAAGGCAGGCACAGAGATTTGTTTGTTTGCTTCATTTGCATCCCCTAGTATTTAGTACAGTGTCCAGCATATAGTAAGTGCTTGATATATGTTTTACCTTTCACCACGTATTGCTGGAATTGGAAAGACCTGGAGTCACTCAAATGCTTCTTATGGTACTAGTTTTATGACTAGGGAAAGTCATTTAGGGGAAAGCCTCGGGAAAGCCTCAGACTGATAAGATCTATAGTGCTTGCTTTTCAACTAGATTAAGACAGCCAGGTGGTGCCATCATGCACAGAGCTCTGGACTTAAGCATTTGAACCTGAGTTCAAATGTAACTTCAGATGTGGACTAGCTGTTGGGCACATCTTGGTTGGGTACATCAATTGATTTCTGTCTGCCTTAGTTTTTTCAGTTGTAAAATGGAGATAATATTAGCAACCTACCTTCCAGGGTTGTGGTAAGACTGAAATGAAATAATATTTGGAAGGGCTTTGAAGTGCTTCTTCCTCCCTCTCTTCCTCTCCTCCTTCCCTCCCTCCCTCTCTCCTTCCCTCCCTCCCTTTCTCCTTCCCTCCCTCCCTCTCTCCCTCTCTCCCTCTCTCCTTCCCTCCCTCCCTTTCTTCCTTTCTTCCTTCCTTCCTTCCTTTCCTTCCTTCCTTCCTTCCTTCCTTCCTTCCTTCCTTCCTTCCTTCCTTCCTTCCTTCCTTCCTTCTTTGTTTGCTTCCTTCCTTCCTTCCTTCCTTCCTTCCTTCCTTCCTTCCTTCCTTCCTTCCTTCCTTCCTTCCTTCCTTCCTTCCTTCCTCTTCCTCCTCTCTTTCCCTCTCTTCTCCTCCTCTTCCTTCTTCTTCCTTCTCTTCCTTGTTCTTTTCCTCTTCTCCTTTTCCTCCTCTGAAATGAGTTATTTGGAAGGGCTTTGCAAACCTTAAAGTGTTATAGTAGTGCTTTTTCTTCTTTCTTCTCCTCATTCTCTTCCTCCTCCTCCTCTCCTCCTCCCTTTCGTCCTCATCTTTCTTCTCTAAATTGAGACAATATTTATAAAGATTTTGCAAACCTACAATGTTTGTTGTTGTTGTTATCCCAGTGTTGCTATGAGGTTGAAATGAGATAAGTGCTTTACCAACTTGAAAACACTGGGGAAATGTGAGCTTAGCATGATCCATTTTCTTTAGGAGCCTCTTAATAAAGCCTTCTGTATTTAGGACTCTAAATAGGATAATGGTTTGTGTTTTGAGGTAAGGTGGGTAGGATTTTGGTCTTTCTTTTTTGTATTACGCAAGCAACACAAGTAAAATCACTTTTTAAAAACACAACTATTAGCTATCCACGGACAAAGGTCATCCACTCAGAAACCTGCTGTGAAAAAAAATGAGTTTGAATCCAAGTTTGCTGGCTGCCAAGGCTTCATTTCCCTGCTGAATTCTTAGCCCAGTCTGGTTTTATTCACACTCATCGCCAGAGAACACAAGTGAAAAGGTGTTTGTGGGACAGATCTCTCACCTCCTGCTGGAGGGGATCTTGAAGGAAGCAGTGTCTGTGTCTGAGGAAGAGAGGTCCTCACTCACAGAGAATTCATTTAAATATGATTTTTTTTGGTCTCTATGCTTTTGTAGGAGACAGGAGAACCCTTTTTCCATTGCAGATTCACCAAAATTAAAGACCATTGTTTGGAAGGGTTCTCTGGAGGCACTGAAAGGTCAAGAGGTCTACTCAGAAGGCACAGAGCCCTCCTGGACCAAAGGCAGGACCCCATTATCTTTATTGTGCAGCTGATCGTCTAGCTACTGGATTACTCTTGTCTCCACATTTATTCAATCCACAAGAATTATTGAGTGCCTGTTATGTGCCAGGGACTATGCTGATAAAAATAACCAGTCCTTGTCCTTAAGAAGCTTATATTCTACTTTTTTTTTTCTAGATCTGTGATTTCATTAGGACAAATAACTCTTCCCATCAATGCAGATTGAAAACTATCCTAAAAGTCTTTTTTATTTTTATTTTTTGAGACAATCAGGATTAAGTGATTGACCAGGTTCATGCAGTTAATGTTTGAGGCAAAATTAGAGGTCCATAGCATCAAGAGTTTAAAGGTCTTGTCTAAAGCTACACAGGATGTAGGATCAGAGGAAGAACTTGAACCCAGGTCTTTTCACCCAAAAAGCCAACTTACTCTCCCCTGTGCCACAAGAAGAACTCTTTTTGTAGTGTCTTGGTATAGGATGTTAGGTATTAGTCAATGCATTATATGTACAATATGATCTTTGGCTCCAACCCAATGAAAATATTCAGTTTAGGTTGAATAATTTGTTCACTCCAAGGGATCCATTATTCCCACAAAGAAGAGTAAGCAAAATAGGAGAACAAGGGATAGTCTACCTCTTAGATCTGTAAAATTTATGGAAGAAATTTATGGTCAAAGAAGATCTAGAGAACATTATGAAATATAAAATGGATTATTTTGATTATTAAAAGTTTTTGTATAAATAAAACCAATGCAGCCAACATTAAAAGGGAAGCAGAAACAGGGCAAGAAATTTTAAATCCTACAATTCTGACATAGGCTTTATTTCTAAAATATATAGAAATTTCACTCAGATTTATAAGAATAGAAGCCATTCTCCAATTGATAAATCATCAAAGGATATGAACAGACAATTTTCAGATGATGAAATCAAAACCATTTCTAGTCATATGAAAAAATGTTCTAAGTCACTATTGATTAGAGAAATACAAATTAAGACAATTCTGAGGTACCATTTCACACCTGTCAGATTGGCTAAGATGACAGGAAAAGATAATGATAAATGTAGGAGGTAATGTGGGAAAACTGGGACATAATTGCACATACAATAATTGTTGGTGGGGTTGTGAAGTGATGCAACCATTCTGGAGAACATTTGGAACCATGCTCAAAGGGCTATCAAGTTGTGCATATATCTTTTGATCCAGCAAGTCTCTATTGGGCTTATGGCCCAAAGAGATCATAAAAAGGGGAAAAAGGACCCATATGTGAAAACTGTAGCAGCCCTTTTTGTAGTGGCAAGAAACTGGAAACTGAGTGGATGCCCATCAGTTGGAGAATGGCTGAATAAGTTATGGTCTATGAATGGTATGGACCAGGGGTTCTCAAACTACATCCCGCGGGCCAGATGTGGCCCACTGAGGACGTTTATGCGACCCCTGGATTATGGCAAATGGGCTGAGGGGTGGAGACAGAGTGTGAGCTTTTGTTTTTACTATAGTCCCCGGCAACAAGAAGATTATATGATGATCAATTCTGATGGATGCAGCTCTTTTCAACAATGTGGTGAGAGAACCAATATAATGTGATGGAGAGAGCCATTTGCACCCAGAGAGAGGACCATGGGGGCTGAGTGTGGATCACAGAGCATTTTCACTTTTGTTGTTGTTTGCTTGATTGCTTTTTTCTTCCTCCTTTTTGATTCCCCCCTTTTCGATCTGATTTTTCTTGTGCAGTATGATAAATGTGGAAAAATGTACAGAAGAAGTGCACATGTTTAACATATACTGGATTACTTGCCATCTAAGGGAGGAGGAAGGGAGGGAGAAAAATTTGGAACACAAGGTTTTGCAAGGCTGAATGTTGAAAACTATCTTTGTATTTTGAAAAATAAAAAGCTATTATTAAAAAAACCTGCTTGATCCCAGTCTTCTCCCATTTTCATGTGCCCTCTCTCCTCCCAGTCCTGTGGCCTTGGGACATTGGCCTCCTGGCTTCTTCTCAGATAAAACTCTGCGATTCAGTTCCCTCCTTCATTTCCATCTCCTGGATTCCCTGGTTTCCTTCAAGTCCCAGATAACATTCCATCTTCTACAAGAAATCTTTCCAATCTCTTCTAATTCTAGTCCTTTCTTCTATTAATTATTTTCTATTTATCCCATAAATAACTTGAAAGTGTATGTTATTTGCATCTTTTCTCTCCCAGGAAACTGTGAGCTCTCTGAGGTGTTTTCCTTGTGTCCCTGGTATTTATCAGTGTCTGGTACAAAACTGTGTGACCTGTATAATCCTTTTTGTATCAAGTTTCCTCATCTGTAAAACGAGCTGGAAAAAGACATGGCAAACTATGCCATGGTTGACCCAAATGGGGTCACAAAGAGTGGATTGAAATAACTGAACAACAATAAAATCACTGAATGCTTCTGCACTCTAAGATTTGCACCCAGAGCTCTATCCACCGAGCCACCTAGCTGCTTCCCAGGGCTAAGAGATGGTATAGTTCAGTTTTTTGCTTTATTTGGTCTACAATAAACTGTAATAATAATTGCTATTTCTAACTGTTAGGATTACTAGGTGAGAACTCAGGTTGTCTGGACAATGACAAGGTGAGAATTCAGGTTGTCTGAACAATTACAAGGTGAGAACTCAGGTTGACTTGATAGAAGGAGCAAGCTCATTGGCTGAAGTGGTTCTTCCCAGAAGCCCTTGCATTATCCCACGCCCATTCTCTGGGAGGATAAAAGAGACAACAGTGGGAAAGTCAGTCGGCCTGGAGAAGGATAAGAGCTGGAGGAGATTCAAGAAGAAGACTCTGCACTACATCTGGCTTGACGCAGCTCTCTGCAGGAAGGGAAGTCACTTCTCTGGACAAGAGTTAACAGCAACTGCCTGGAGACAACGGTTCACAGGAAGAAGAATCTGTCTGAGAGATTTGAGTAGACACAGCAGATCTCTTCCCAGAGAGCGATCCAGCAGCTTCTGGAGACGACAGCTCGCTACATCTAACTTTATAAATATACTGGGAAATGTCCAAGAGAATTGAATCTATTACTGGAAGCTACAGTCGTTTCGGTTGTAACTCTTCATGATCTCATTTGGGTGGGAGAGATACTAAAGTAGCTTGCCATGTCCTTCTGCAGATCATTTTACAGATGAGGGAACCGAGGCAAACAGGATCACAGGGCTCATAAAGTGTCTCAGACTCAGGATTTGAACTCACACAGATGAATCTTCTTGACTTCAGGTCTGGCACTCCATTCACGGGCCACTGAATTGCTCGTAAGTTAGGTAAAGATAATAAGTTTCATATTGGTGAATTTTCTGCAAGATTTCCTTTCTTAGATTAAATTCAGACTCAGCAAGTGATAATTAATTGGAGATGCTTTAAGAGTGCTCCTGCAGCATTGTGGGTTGGGTTAGGGGGAGCAGGGAAGGTGCTTGTAGTCTGAGCCTCCTAGGGTAGACCATGAAGACACTGAAAATACTATGTCAAAGAGAAAACCTGACCGGGCCTGGGCTGGTGGCTCACCCAGAGCTTCGCCAGGCGAATGATTCAAATACCAAATTCCGCCAATTCAGTTCCCTTGCTGGATCATTAACGCGGAGACACACTGGCTTTCCATAAGCTTAAGGAAATCAGTTCTGGAATCGAACCATCAAAGGACCTGACATGGGGATCCAGTGTGGCTGGATCTAATTCCTGGGACCTCTTCCAATGCTGAACGCTGGGTTCACAGAACTTAGAGCTAGGAAGGACCTTAAGACTTTGTGTATTCGTTGTGGAATGGGTATTGTTGTGGAGTTAAGAACAAAACCAATTCTACAATGAATACCCTGAGTCAATAGTACCAACAGAAGTCAGAGAAAGCCTATGTATATACATATATAAATAAATACACACACAGATACATGCATGTATACCTGCAGTACATATGTATACATGCATTTATATATGTATGTGTATATCTACATACCTATGTGTACATATATGTTTATGTGTATATGTATACACACACACACACACACACACACACACACACACACACACACACACACACATATATATATATATATATATATATATGCCACAAACCAGACAATACAAATTAAAGGAACTCTCTCACTGGCAACAAGGTAATAGTTTAATCAAGAGAGAGAATCCCAGGAATCACCCAAAGAGAAAGTCTCTGAAGTCTCGAGTATGCAACAAGCCGTGGAGAGAAACATGCCAAAAGTTCTCCATGTTGGTTTCTTCCCAGAGGCTTTTTCTGCCTTCCTTGACGTGAGGAGACACTGACATTGTGACTCTTCCCCTTGAAGCTGGGAGACAGAAGACCCCCGAAGACTGGAGGGATGAGGTCTTTCTTCTCTCCTTAACCCCAAACCTTGCGCAGACAGGGGCACCGATTGCCACTAAGGAGGAGAGAGTCCCACACAATGGACTTTGGGGCTTGGGCGACATGTGCACTTGCAAATATTCTTCCGAGACGGAGTCCGTAGGTTCCATTAGACTCGAGATCCATGAGATGGAAAAGATCAACAACTCATTCTTGATCAGCTCATATCTCCAAGGGATTAACTGGATTTGAGGAAGATTTCACAGAGGGGCAATGGCCAGGATTCCAGGCCGAGCCCTCCACCTGCCAGCCTCCTTTTCCTCAGCACGGATTCCCTCAGTGTGTCACTCACATCGCTGTCTATACAACATTATTAGGCATCCAAACAGGGTCAGGCTTTTTTTTTTTTTTTTTTTTTTTTTTTTTTGACAGAGCCTGTGACTAAAATAGAAGCTTCCAGAGGGATGGAAGGTTGGACGATGCGGTTTCACAGTGTTGTCCCCCCACTGACATGGCTGTGGTCCTCCCGGTTCTGCCTGCTGATTAACGTGCTTTAGAGTTCTTGGAGGCTCATTCAACAAAGCAATTACAAGTTAAAAGAGCATTTCTCTGCAGAATCAGCCACCCCCTCAGCCTTTCTATTTCTTGCACTGGATGCAGGAGACCTGGTAAGTACTTTTCAGATTATTGGGTTTTGGGAAAGGATTTTCAGTAAGAAGGAAAGGGAAGCAATTGTGCTAACCACCAGCGATATTCCTCCTCCGGCCCAACCAGGGAAAAATCCAGCCTAGGAAAAACTGTGAGGGAGGTGCCTGCATCGTAGTGCCTGGTGCAAAGGACCGATGGACCACGGACACCCGAGGCAAGCTGGGGAGTAGAAAGCTGGTACTGGAATTGGGATCAGACGGCCTGCGCTCTATATATCACCTTGGCCAGCCTTGCCCTGACCCTTACTGAAATCTGGCAATCCGGAAAAGGAGCTTTCCATAAACTTAAGGAAAACAGTTGTGGAATCGCATCTGGCGTGCGAAAACAGAATCTGGAATCTGGGGAGAGTTTTAAGGGTTCCAAGGTTTTCCTGTGACACGCAGGCAGGTTGTCTGCTTAGGCAGGGTGAGGGTATGACTACGGGGGGCCTTTCTCCCTCTGATGGATCTTCCTTCTTCAGGTGGGCCTTCCTCCCTTCAGCAGACCTTCCTCCACTCAGGGAGTCACAGCACTGCTTCCTGTCTCAGGTTCAGGGGTCATGTTAGGAATAGACAATTAGAGTGATTTAATGTTTCAAAGTGCTGGACATATCTCCCCGAGGCCTCACAGTAAGCTGATGAGGGATGTACTACAGGCTGTTTTTTTTTTTAAGACTTGTGGTTTCTTTGGTACGGGGAATCCCAGGAGAGGAGAACCCCTGCACCAAAGCAGTTACGCAGCTGATGTACACGTTACAGTCTCGGTTGAAATGTTGAGTGGTTGGCCCAGGGCCACATGGACAGAAGGACTTGACCCTGAGCTTAGCTTGCTAGCCACCAGCCCATACTCCCTCTCTGTAATACTATGGCTATTATCCTCCACTCCTTTACAGGAGAGGAAACTGAGACTCGGGGAGTTAATTGGCTTGACCATGGTCATCTGGGCAGGAAGACACGCTAAAATCCCAATTCTGACATGTTCTGCCTTTGTAATTCTGGGCACGTCTCGCCCGGGCAACTCCAGATTCAAAAAGCTCCGTTGGGGGAGAGGATTTCCCCCTCTGGGAGGAGCTTCTGTCAAGGAAATCCCAACCTCTATCTGTCCCTTCTCTGGGTGTTTTTCCTGGTCAAATGTGTCCATTCTCCTGGAAAAGATTTTTCTTTCTTCCATTCTCTCTGCCCCCTCCCCGCTCTCAGCCAGACGCTGTCCTTGATGGGAGACGTCATTCTCACATCCCCTGACCCCATCCCTCATCACAGCCGCAACCTGCTGACCGCTGGCGGGCAACTCCCCGGTCAGCCGCTGGCTCCGTCCTCCAAAAAGGCGGCTCCTTGGCACCTCTGCCACCCGCAAGGCCCTGTGCCCACCTGCCTGAAGCAGGAAGGACCCCTGGGGGGCTCGAGGCAGAATGCTGCTCTCCCTCCAGGGAGGGAGGGATCCGAGAGCCTTAGAATGGCGCTGCTTTCCACGGAGCCCCCTCCATCGTCCTGAGAAGTCACTCTGGAGCTGGACCTGCTCGTGCGGGGGCTGGAGCCACAGCAACCAGGACCCAGGAGGGAAATCTGTGCTTCTCATCCAGTCCCGGTCTGGGACATGACTCTGCACCACACACTGACATCCATGTCAAGGAAGAGGCGGACTTGAAGCTGAATTCTCTCCCTCTGTCTCTTGTGTCTCTCTTCTTCCTTCCTTCCCTCCCTCTCTCCTCCCCTTTTTTTCTTCTCTTTTTTTTCTATATATTCTACTTACGCATGAAGACTCACTCACACACACACACTCCATCAATGAGGGAAAGGAAAGGGGGGACCCCGTTTGTCGCCCTGAGGCGCAGTGCCCCCTGTAAATGAATTTACAGGCCCGAAAACCTAGACTGATAAATAAAAGGTTTATTGTAGAAATTTGGAAGTAAAGCTCAGTTGGAAAGACGCCAGGGCCAGAGGTGGCTGCTGGGAGGGCAGGGACCCTTCCATGGCTGGGAGGATACCATGTGTGTGGGAGGGCTCCTGCAAAGAGGGCTCCGGCTCACCTCTTTTATACCTAGATGATGGGCGGTACCCCAAGTTCTGCGGGCCTTTCGGTTAGCTCAGATCAGGTGAGGGCTGGGGGAGCTGAGCCCAGATATTCAAAGGGTGCCTTTGACCAGGATTTGTGACTCAAGGTCAGCCATGGGCGTCAGAGAGGAATCTTAAAGGGACCCCAACCCCATCACATCCACTGTCCCCCTCAGAGCGTGAGTTTCTAGAGGGCAGGGATGGGCCGATCTTCTTCTCCTGGCTCTCAGCCCAGACCCTTGTCATGGCTCCGTGCTCTCTTCCTGGCTCAGTCTCTCATTCCCCAAGTCGATGGCGAGACCCGTCTACACTGTCTCCTCTGGGTCCTCACCTGCCGCCACAGGCTTGGAGCCTCGGGTCTAGCAGCCCTCTCACTGGCTCTGCTCCTCCAGTTCTTCCCCTCCGGTTTCTCTTTCCCAGAATCACCTCGCTGACTTTCCGGAGTCATTTTGCAGGTCCCCTCCCCGCCACCTCCAGTGGCTCCTCCTGACCCGTCAGTTGTGTCCGGGCTCCTTTGCCTTTGAACGACCGTAATAAATTGGTCCCTTCTCGGCTAAGGTTCCGCTGACCTCCCTGTCCTGGGCCCCAGCCCGCCCGACCTCCGGCCTGGGTGCCCCCTTGAACGTCTCTCTCCCTGGGTTTTGGGGAAGATTAAACCAGACTTATTGGGGGGGGGCTGATTTGAGATTTCACTGTAGGTGGGGAGGATGTTCCCTAAGCAAAAGAATTGAGCCCCTCCCCCTCCTGCAGTTTAGGAGCTGCCTGGGAGACTGAGGGAGGAGAATCCTTCTCCCCGCCCCCCTTCAGTTTGTGGCCTTAGCTGCCTGGAGCATTGAGAAGAACTCAACCAGAACCGGCCTGGGAGGTGTGGAAGGGCTGGCACTGGCAGCACCCAGCTCCTCGCTTTGTTTATTCTGTTAAATACTTCCAAACACACCTTAATCTCCTTTGATCTGGTGGGTGCTGGGGGCCCTGGGGCCTCCTGGTGAACGTTCAAAGAATACTCGGGCCTCGGGCCCTTGGGAAGAGGTGACTCAGGTCTTCCTGGAGTTACTTTACTACCACCACCGTCTCCACCACCGCCATCACTACTCCATCACTACTACCACTGTCTCCACCACCGCCATCCCTACTACCACCGTCTCCACTACCGCCATCACTACTCCATCACTACTACCACCGTCTCCACCACCGCCATCCCTACTACCACCGTCTCCACCACCGCCATCCCTACCACCACCGTCTCCACCACTACTCCATCACTACCACCACCGCCATCTCTACTCCATCACTACCACCACCGCCATCACTACTCCATCACTACCACCACCGCCATCACTACTCCATCACTACCACCACCGCCATCACTACTCCATCACTACCACCACCGCCATCACTACTCCATCACTACCACCACCACCATCCCTACTCCATCCCTACTACCACCGTCTCCACCACCGCCATCCCTACTCCATCACTACCACCACCGCCATCCCTACTCCATCACTACCACCACCGCCATCACTACTCCATCACTACCACCACCGCCATCACTACTCCATCACTACCACCACCACCATCCCTACTCCATCACTACTACCACCGTCTCCACCACCGCCATCACTACTACCACCGTCTCCACCACCGCCATCCCTATCACCACTGTCTCCACCACCGCCATCACTACTCCATCACTACCACCACCGCCATCACTACTCCATCACTACTACCACCGTCTCCACCACCGCCATCCCTACTACCACCGTCTCTGATGAGGAGTAAACTGAGGTTCCAAACCGAGATGGGTCAGTTCCTTTCCTCCTGGTCTTTCCCCAAAGCCACCAAGGGCGGTTCGGGAGGGAATGACTTTGCTCCTCAGTGCTGTGTGGAAACAAAGTCTTTATTGATAGTAAAGGCCTAGACAGGCATTGGCCTCCAGGAAGACCAGACTGCCCGCAAGGGGGCGCCAGTTGGCGGGCGCTGGCTGGAGTGCGGAGATTCCATTTTCACCTTCCTTTTATACCTAACTAGAGCCCTCACAGAGACGTTATCTAGAGGTTCCGGAGGGATCCGAGAACAAGACAGGGATTCTCCGTAGTT
Source organism: Sminthopsis crassicaudata (assembly GCF_048593235.1). NCBI lineage: Eukaryota > Metazoa > Chordata > Mammalia > Dasyuromorphia > Dasyuridae > Sminthopsis > Sminthopsis crassicaudata. Next base: position 28,730,227 of record NC_133618.1, read on the forward strand.
ATCTCCTTCAGCCTCTCCCAGAAAGGAATTTCAGATCATTAGAATGGGGGCTGAAAACCCAAATTAGCCCAAAGGAGTTGGGCCAGCGCCCCCTCATTCTCCGGCACCACCTTCCCCACCTTGATGTTTCCATTTGTACCCTGGCGCGGGCATTCCCGCATTCACAGTTAATATTCCATTCCAGCTGGGCCAAGTGCTTGCTAGGTCAGGCCGCTAGGCGGCTCAGCGCCGGCTGGAAGTAGGGAGGCTTGAGTTCAAATCCAACCTCACCCCCCCACTAGCTGCAGGATCCCTCCGTTTCCTGACTTGCAGAATGAGTTGGTGAAGGGCATGGCGGCCCCCGCCGCGCCTGCCAAGCCCGCACCTCCCCCGCTCCGCAGCACCCCCGATGGGGCGAGAACATGGCTGAATGGGCCTCGCTCCGGCCCCCCGAGGAGGTGCGCCCGAGGCGGGATCCGGACTCCTGGTAGGAGTGAGGAGACACCTCTGGGGGGAGGGGGAGGCCAAGTTCCCTGCACTCTCCCAGGAAGCCCCGGGCTCTGACCGCAACCCCCCAGTCGGGCGCTAACTCGCGTTAAGCCTCTGCTGTGCGCCGGCTCCGCCCTCAAGGAGCTCACGGCCTGGGGGGGAGGGGAGACGATGGCGGGCTGCTCTGCGCCTACGGAACACCTAAGGGGAAAGCGGGGCCGGCGCCGGACACGAGGCGCTGTTGAGGGGGCGGGGATTCCCCGTTCGGTTTCTTTAGAAGCCCAGGGTCCGTTCAGGAGCGATGTACGCCCTTCCCGCTGGCTCCCGCGGTCCCGGAGGCCCACAAGCGGCCTCCTCCCGCCCCTGCGCCCTCGCGCAGGCGTCTCTCCCGCCGCTTCACTCCCCAGGTGAGGGGCGGGGCCCGAGTCTGTCCCCCTGTAAGTCCCCAGGCGGGCTCCGGCGCTCCCTGGCTCCCTCTATTTTACCCCCCCACCCCTCCTAATACGCATGCGTACCTTCTCCTCCTCCTTTTGTCTCCCACCTTCCCCAGGGCACGGCGTCCTTAGCAACGCGAGCGCCCGCGCAGACTCGGCTGAGGCGGCGCGAGGCAGGGGCGGGGCGCGCGAGCGGGAGCGCAGTGCGCCTGCGCCGGGAGCCAACGGTCGCTGTGAGTCTCGGGTAAGGGAGGCGCAGACATGGAGCCGCCGGTCGGGTGTCCGGGCCGGGGAGCGGGAGAGCGGGCGCAGGGGCAGCAGGAGGCGGAGGAGCAGCAGCGGCGGCCGGGTGAGCGGCGGCCCGAGGAGGCGGAGGCGGAGGCGGAGCAGGCGGGAGCGGGGCCGCCCGGGGGGGAGCGAGGGGTGAGTAGTGGTGCCGGCACTGCCCGCGGGGCCTCGAGCCCTGCTTCTCCAACCTCTCAGAGGGGCTTTCTCCAGCTGTCCGGGTGGGGGAGGTCGGAGGGGAGCCGAGCCCGAGGCTTCCCTTCCCCTCCCTCACGTTGTGATGTCCCCCCTCCCCAGGGACGAGTTCTCCGCCCTCCCGGACACTGGCCTCGTTCGGAGAGGGGGCGTGTCTGGGGGGCGGACCCCCCCCCCCCCCCGTTCGGAGGGGGCGTGTCTGGGGCGGACCCCCCCAGGTTCAGAGGGGGCGTGTCTGGGGGGCGGACCCCCCAGGTTCGGAGGGGGCGTGTCTGGGGGGTGGACCCCCATGTTCGGAGGGGGCGTGTCTGGGAGTGTGGACCCCCCAGGTTCGGAGGGGGCGTGTCTGGCGGTGCGGACCCCCCAGGTTCAGAGGGGGCATGTCTGGGGGGGCGGACCCCCCAGGTTCTGGAGGGCAGGAGCAGCTTCCTGAAGCCCCCAGAGCCCCTGGGGTTTGAGGTGGTCTCTATGGAAGGGGCCGCTCTAGAAGCTCTCAGCTGGCAGTCACCGCGTTTCCAGGACCCCCCTTGTAGGGGATTGCTTCCGTCTCAGCAGCCCAAGGGTCACTCCGGGTCAGCCCTGTCCATGCAGAGTCCTGGGGGCTCCCGTGGCCACCCAGGGGGTCCTGTCCCGAAGTCCGGCAGAAGTGACCCATAGCCCGGTTTTGTTTTGGCCCGGCCGCCGTGGGCTCGGTGACCGCAGGGTCCCAGGGATCCGGAGCAGAGGCTTTGCTGGGGAAGGAGGGGTTTCTGCAGGCGCTCCGGCAGGTGCCCCTCGGGCGGGCCGGGGGTCTGCCTAGTGAAGAGGAGGGCGGGCGCCGGAGAGCCTGGAGCCTGGGGGCCGGTCAGGGCCGGGCCGGGGGACCGCGAAAGGTGAGAGGGCGCAGAGGAGGCCGGAAGGTGGAGAGCGGGGGCAGCCAGGGAAGCGCACGGGCCTGGGTGCGAGAAGCGGCCCGGGCGTCAGAGGGTGGGGGCTGACGGGGGAGGCCTGCCCGGGCCGGGCTTTGGATGCCAGGAAGAGGTGGCAAGAGGGGCCACGGTCACATCTGCGGGTTGGGAGGTTAGTGTGTGGAGGCTGGGCCGCGGCCTCCAGAGTCTGAGCAGAGAAGGGGACACAGGAGGTGGGGGCCCCAGGGAGAGCGGGGCTGGCCTTTTTTAAGGTGAATGATGGCGGCGTCCCTGAAAGGGAGGGGTCTCCCCCGGCCTTCAGGGGTCTGCTGGCAGGGAGGCCCCCAGGCTGCCTTCCCTGGTTTCCCCTCTTCTCTGTGATCTCCCCCCCCAGCTGCCTCTTAGAGGGTGTGGGGCTGCAGAGGCTCTCGGGGAGCTCGCGGCCATGCCAGGTCAGTCAGGGGTCCCAAACCGGCCATTGGGAGAGCCCCCGGCCCAGGAACTGTCTAGAGATCTGCCTGCTGGATGGGGAAGGGACCTGGGAGGAGGCGGTTGGGTGGGGCGGGGGTAGAACAAGAAAGACCTTTGGTCAGAGGGGACCTCAGACCCTTAGCTGTGTGACCTCTGGCAGATCATTTGACCTTTGCCGCAATTTCCTCATCTGCAAAATGGGGATGATAATGGCAACTCCTTGTGGAGGTTGTGAGGCTCAAATGAGGCGATGATTGTGAAGGACCATACGAATGCCTCCTGTTACTGCTGTCGTGCTTGTGATTATTGTAGGGATTTGGGAATAAATCCAAGAAGTTTGGACTTTTACCTAAGGACGGGAAAATCCTTAAAGATGTTTGATGGTCTTTTATCAAAGAAGTGCCCTCATGATGCAGACTGGTTCTTGGCGGGAGGCGGGTGGGGAGGCCGAAGCTGGAGAAAGAGGATGAAGGCTGGAGCAGGGTCTCCCGTCCCACACGGACTCCTAGGCCGCTTCCTGTGCAGAACATCATCCCCTGTCATAAATCCCCCATCTGTCCAGCGTGCGCCTGTCCGTCCGGTTTGCTTTTGGGAGTAAGAGGCTGCTGGCTTTTTGTTTGTGGTCCAGCCTTGCCTCAGGGAGGAAAGATGAGCTCCATGTCCGGGGGCCAGGCAGGCAGCTCCGTATTGCTTTCTGCTGGATAGATTTCATTGGTATTTTTCTTGAATAAAATGTAAAAAAAACTATAAATAAATTGTTCTTTTGGTCGGACATTCAAAACCAAAGTTTATTGAATTTTTTTTAATATTGCGCTTGCTTTGAATAATTGAAATATAGCTGATTGTCATTTCACAGATAGTCTGCATCTTCCAAATTTAAATGATTATTCATGGCACATGATAGCTCATATCTGTCTTTTGGACCTGTGGAGTCTTCTCTCTGAAACTGTGATCATACAATAGATTTATTTATGTTGACAGTTCTATCTTCAGTGGGTGGAAAAGCATGTATCTTCAAATTAAAATGCATTATTTGTAGTAAATGAACTTATCTTAATTTGAGATGACTTTTTAGCATTTTTAGCATAGATTTTTGGGGATTTTTTAAGACATTTAATAACTCAGTTTTCCTAACATGTTTGCTTTTTGGCTTTAATTCTTTGTTTTTCTTTTTTTCTTTCTCCTTTCTGTGTCTGTCTCTTTGCTTTACTGATATCATTAGTAAATATTGTTTATTTAAAAAAAAAAAGTTTCTTTCAGAGAAGTAATTTGTTTGCCCTTCTACTTTATTCCAATCAGTATTAATCAGTTTGGGATTCTATATAAGTCACGTAGGGATAAAAAGGTTCTTAAAATGGACCTCAAATTTCAATGTAATATTCACTACTTGTTTACCAAATTATGAGGCTCACTTGCACAACCATGAGAATGCTGACAGACATCTCCTCCCTGTTTTACTCCAATTCCAAGTCCAAATCTAGTGGGCTGGGATGCATTGATGCTTTGCAAAGCCTCCCAACTTATTTTTCTACTTCTGAACCATTTTTTTCTTGCTCAACACAAATAGATGACCATTTTATGACCACTTAGTAAGTGGAGATGCCCTGGGCTTCACCCAATCTGTGACACTTCTGCTAATCTATCATTTTTGGTCCTCAAGAACAAGCTCTATCCACCAGTGAGATTCTGCATTCCATCATGCTTTTGCATATTTGGATATCAAACCCTCTAAAGAGTACTGGAAGAAGAGGGCATCTCAAATCATGAGGAAGATCTGAGGAGACTTCAGTGGAAGGGACAATGGACCCTTTCCTAAGTACCATTGGCTCAGAGCTCTGCCTCTTGTCTCTTTTATTGTAGTTGGACAATTTTAATCCCCACACTTTTTTTGCTTCTTATTCCAGGCATCAATGAAAAAGAGCAGTGAGAGGCATGAACAGACTTGGGGAGTGCATTTTCACTTGAGATTTGTGAATAATGTAGATCTCTTTTGACTGGAAGAGGAGAAGTTAATCAGTTCTCAAAGCATCTTTGGTTCTAATATCCATCTAAAAGTTTCCCCCCATCATTCTTTCATTAATTTATGCAGCAGCTGAGAGGTAAGTCATCAGGTTTTTCCCTTTAATTGTTGATAAGGATTATTTTAAAATAACAGATAGAAATAAAAGTATAGATCATATTGTTAAGTAAAATATAAGGTATTCATCAGTCAACTAACCCTTATTAACTCTGTGCTTAATAAAACTTGGATAGATGAAGAGATTATGGAAGGAGAGAGCAGAAGCGAAGTATAAAGGCATAGCTAGACATTGAGGATGGAGAAAAATGAGACAAGCCCTAGAAAGGAAAATGTTTGGAATATGGCTGGATTCTGAGGACTGGTCAAAGAGTGCTTCAGTTTCTTTGGGACAGTTAGCCTTTAGAAAAGTTTTAAATGGTCCCTAATTTCATATCTTTTGGTTGGTGCATTTCCAGATAGCCAGAAGAGATGATAAACCATTAACTTGCTCTTTGGGGTGTAATGTTCTCTGTTTTGGTTTTCTTGGGTTCTCTGGGAGCAGCCTTCGTTTTGGTTCAGTAATCACACAAGAGTAGCCAGGGGTTAAAGTCCAAATCCTTTATTATCTCTTTCAAAGTCTTGTCTCCTTTCCTGGGGCCCGGTTAGTTTTTAGAGGCCTATCTCTCTCCTTGGTCCCAAGAGCTTGAGCTTCTGCCCGTCTTCTTTGCCCTCTGTGAGCTTCTTTTCTGTGGCTCTCAGTCCCTGCTTATATGCTCCACACTGAGTATAAATCAATCATTATATTACTAGGAAACCATTATTTGTTGTAAGATTAAATCAATCATACTTAACTTAGAAAACATCATGCTAACCTATGATAACCATTGTCTTTATTAATTCCACTGACTTAGCTCCTTGTTTCAAGTTCAAGGTTCTGGCCCATAATATTGGGGGGAGTAAATCCAATTGACAAAAAATTATTTTCATTTGAATGGAAGTATAAAATTAGTTGCTTCACAATTCATTAGTGATGCTTAAGTTATGTATAAAATGTCAAGTTAAAGACATTCTTTTAAAATAAGCTTCAAAATAACCATCTGTTTGCCCATCGGGACCAGTGTTTTTCTAGTGTACCTAGATGTTTACTTAGTGAGAATTTCAAAGATGTCATTGTTCTAATGTTACTGGTGAACTCTTTGTTCCTTTCTCATCATAGTTCATGCTGGCTCCTTCCTATGAAGTACTATTGGGCAAGATGTCATAGATAAGGATAGAAAGACATTTGCCCAGAAGTTGATTTTTGGATTGCAGGAGATAGTAAGATGAGGGATAGTCCCTGGTATCTCATGGAGACGCCCCATCTGTGCCAGTGGAGCTCACCTGATGTTAGAGAAAGCTCCGCAAAGGAGGCGGGGTTTCTCCAGGTGGCCAGCAGCAGGGAAGGAGGCCAAAAAGCAACCTGGGATGTAATGGAGAGAGACAAGGAGAGAATTTAGAGACTAAATTGAAACTTGTGGAGAACTTGGGATCCCCCAGAACCGAAGTTGTCAGCAGACAGAAAGCTGGAAAGCTGAACAAGGAAGTTCTCTGTCTTAGAGAAGGGGATCCGCTGTAGCGCTTAAAGAGATTTGGGGCAGATAGTGAGGGTTTTATCAGGCAGTAGTCTGCCTGAGACGTCCTTGAGGCTTGCCCTGGATTCTCAGAGACTTTGGCCTTCTCTCAGTTCACCATCCCAGGACACAGGATTTTCCTTAGCAGTAAAGAGGTATTTAATCTTAGAGAAGATAGCAGTGTAAGTGTAATTAGGAACCAACCACAGAGAAAAGGTGAATTCCCACATCAATGCCCGAAAATCGCCCTTAAAAAATCCAAGAGCTACCACAGCATGAGGAGCAAGCCTTCATTTCCAGAAAGTGAAATGGGAGTGCATGATAAATACCCCCTTGCTAGTTTCTAGCTCTGAATGGGACGGAACAGGGGTAGAGGCCAAACTGAAGGCCAGAGACGAGGTCACATGGGATTTGCACTTGGATCTCAGAGCACCATCCGCCTCCTTGCCCTGTCCACCATGGTAGCTGGGACCTTGAGAGCAAGCCCACCCCCATCACCTGACTGGCTAGTACAGCTTCCTTTCCTCCTCCCTTTCTTAGAATACCCAAGGGTCTGCAAGCTGATCCCCCTGTGTTGGAAACCTATATTCCTCTAAGATCCATTTCAAATGATAGTTCTTTCTCTCCCTTGATCCTTCACCTGGAGCACTTGTCTTGTGTCTGTGTTGTATGCTTATGCCATTTTGTTTCACATTTGTGTTTTGCATGCTCCACTAGATGGGTGAGCTTTCTGAGAGCTGGCCTTTTAAGTTTGTGTTCCAGAGAACATTTATGTTTGTTGTTTTGTCTGATTTATTTAAAATGCTACATGAGGCTATCCATGGCAATTCTCTAGTTCTTGTGATTCCTAGCAATAGAGTGATTATAGTGTGGACTTTTTCCTAAATGCTTTTTATCTGGCTTGTCTGTGTTTTAAAACAATTTCTTGGGAAATACATATTTAGAAAAGAAGGTGGGCTGATCGTATGGGGGAGGAGGAGAGAACAGGTAGGGAGGCCAGGTGCTGCTGTGATTCCCAGAGAGTACTGAAGGCCCAGGGCCTACCTTGTGGGGCAAAAGGGGCAGAAATCCTGTGGGATGAGAAGGTACTGACCTGTTAGAGGGAACACCGGCGCTGATATGTTCATAGACATCATTGAAGTAAAGGAACATCCTCAAGTCCCTGTCAATAGACAGCAAACATTTTTGGTCCCTAATGATGTCTTACCTTCATCTAGTTTGTGAAAGTTTCTTTGTAATAGCCCTGTGAGGCATGCAACATATGGAGTATTATTCCCATTTTACAGGTGAGGAACCTGAGACTCATAAAGATTAAATAACTTGTAAATGGAGATTAAAAAGATTGTAGATGGTAGAACTGGGATTTGAAACTAAATTTTCAGTGTTCTATCACATAACAACAGTTCTATCACTATGTTGCTTTACACAACTAGACCTTAGTTTGATAGGATTTAAGAGAATAGATATCATCTTTATATATTGATCAGTAGCATTCTAGTAAATATGAACATCTGGAGAGTACAGCAATATTTTCAAAGGTCTTGGAGTTTATTGTAATTTTCTTTTATCTTTGAAACACTGATACTGTTTTCTTCCTTACTAAGAAGTGTTTTTCATATATGGCCTCTATCCCTGAATGACATAGGCTGTATGTAATAGACAGAAAAATCAAAATGCCCAATGAGATTGTATTTGTAGACTGTTCAGTGCCTGTTCATAAGACATTTAACAAAGTGCTTATTCCTTTCCCCTTCCAATTTAAATATGACTTAATTAAAGGCAGTAATCTATAGTTCAGGATGGAGATCTTTGATGAAACAAACTGACATCGATTGAATTCATGTCGTCTTTTTGCGTTTTTCTTTGAACATTTTAAGCAGAGCCTTTAGGTAGACTCTGGCTTCTTTAATTAGCCAAGCCCCACATTGGACTTTTCATCCCAGGATTATAAAATGATTTGCAGAAACATCCTGACTTTGGTGATTGGCACAGTGGCCTTCTCAGTCCTTACAGGGTTTTAGAAATAAATGTCCACAGTACTGATGAAGGCAGAAGCCATCAGGGAGCGGTGATTAAGTGAAATGGACCCCTTCGAAACAAGGTTAAGACAGGTTCTATTCTAATCATGAAAGTGATTTTCAAGACCTCCCAGATCTTTATTTCAATGGCCTTAAATAATGTTTGGATAAAATGTATTTAGCGTATAGTATTTGTGTTTAGCTGAAAGTTTGTGATGTTTTCTGATCAATCGTCCTTGAATTTTTAACCTCTAAATTGACTTACAGTAGAATTTTGGTTCCTATACTTATCCTGAAAGCCTCAGGTGTAGGAGCCATCTGGTTTGGGGACTGGATCATAAAGAGCACATTCTACTCATATTCTACACCCTGTACCAGCTGCTTCCTTGATTTTGAATGTAATTCTAGGTGTTGACATTAATCTCTGAAGCCCATTGGGGTTTGGGACTTCAGTTACCTTAGAGATCTGCCTGGCAAAGATGGAATAACAATTCTGGCAGTGGAGAAGGAGGAAGAATAGAGAGAAGAGAAGAAAAACTCCAGAAAGGGTTAGGAAGGAAAAAAGGACAGAAAAAAACTAGATCTTCACCGCATATTTGTGCATTTTTTGTTGTTGTTGTTAGATAGCAATTTTATTTTCTTTTTTAAAAATTTTTTTATTTCAAATCACTATTGATCAGAGAAATGCAAATTAAGACAACGCTGAGGTATCATTACACACCTGTCAGATTGGCTAAGATGACAGGAACAAATAACGATGAATGTTGGAGGGGCTGTGGGAAAACTGGGACACTGATGCATTGTTGGTGGAGTTGTGAAAGAATCCAACCATTCTGGAGAGCAATCTGGAATTATGCCCAAAAAGTTATCAAAATGTGCATACCCTTTGACCCAGCCATACTACTACTGGGCTTATCCCCCAAGGAACTACTAGAGAAGGGAAAGGGTCCTGTATGTGCCAAAATGTTTGTGGCAGCCCTTTTCATAGTGGCTAGAAGCTGGAAGATGAATGGATGTCCATCAATTGGAGAATGGTTGGGTAAACTATGGTATATGAATGTTATGGAATATTATTGTTCTATAAGAAATGACCAACAGGAGAAATACAGAGAGGCTTGGAGAGACTTACATCAACTGATGCTGAGTGAAACGAGCAGAACTAGAAGATCATTATACACTTCAACAATGATACTGTACGAGGATGTATGCTGATGGAAGTGGATTTCTTCAACATAGAGAAGAACTAATCCAATTCCAATTGATTAATGATGGACAGAACCAGCTACATCCAGAAAAGGAACACTGGGAAATGAATGTAAACTGTTATTTTTACCTTCTGAATCCAATTCTTCCTGTGCAACAAAAAATTCGGTTCTACACACATATATTGTATCTAAATTATACTGTAATATATTTAACATATATAAGACTGCTTGCCATCTGGGGGAGGGGGTTGGGGGAGGAAGGGAAAAAATCTGAATAGAAGTAAGTGCAAGGGATAATGTTGTAAAAAATTACCCATGCATATGTACTGTCAAAAAATGTTATAATTATAAAATAAAATAAAAAATTAAAAAAAAATTTTTTTATTTTCACAACATATGCAAAGATAGCTTTCAGCATTCCCCCTTGTAAAATCTTGTGTTCCAATTTTTTTCTCCCTCCCTTTCCCCTCCCTCCCTCTAGACTGCAAGTAATCCAATATATGTTAAATATGTACAGTTCTTCTATACATATTTTGTAATTTTTTTTTAGTGACTGAGTTAAAAGTGATTTATAATTGGACAGATAGACAACCTAAGAAAATCAGTCTCCCTTAACTATGGATAGTGTGAGTAAAACTAAAATTCTCCTGGGAGAAGAAAAAAAATGAAATGCTATTAACATTATTATTATTTACTTGCATGAGTTGATTTTGATCATGTTTTCTTTCAGGGATTTTTTTTCCCTGAGGGCTATTTACTTATGGTTTTAAACTTTTTTCTTACAACGTCATTGCTTGAGCTTTCTTTAAGAATGCTTTTGTTTTATTTGCTTGGTCTTGTGAGATAAAAATTTGGATGTGGGGAAGATATGATTTGACCTGTAGAGTATGAATGCTTACAGTCTTCAGTTTGACAGAATAAAGTAACTTTGCTACCTTTTTTTTCAATGAAATAACAAACAGGTTTTTCATGTAGCAAATGGGTTCAGCCCACTATCTTCTGCTTAGCAGGGGTTTTCCTTGGTAGGCATTATAGGAAACGATGTGTTATTGCTTATGTAATAGAAGTTTTGAAAGAAGTTGTATTCATTATTACTTGGCTTTCACTGTGCTTTCAAGTCTAGCAATTGATATTTTGCCTTTTGTTTTATGAAAAACAAATAAATTTGTTATAATGCTTTTGGGGGATGGGACTACTAGGATCTCAGAGTGTTAATATCAGAGAGTGCATATAGTTTAATTCCTTCATTTTATATTGATTTTTCATTTTATAGCTGAAAAACCTGAAATCAAGAGGAGAGGTAACCAGACTAGTGTGGTTCATTTATTAAGTATAAGCAAAAAACATAAATAGAATGAATAAAGATAATATGTGCATTAAAACATAAGGTAATATTATATTTTAAAATAAAAGTCTATGTGGCCCACAGGCATCCTTTTGTATGGCTTAGTGCCCCTATTCTTTGTGCATTTAGACAGGCATTTTAGGTATTAAGTGGTGTAGGTGATAGGTGATGATGTTGAGTGCTGGTTGTGTGAGTGGAAAGCAGGAGATGGCTCCAAGAGAGGCTGTGGAAGCAAATTCATGAACCCTGGTGATTGCCTGGAGGGGGAGAATGAGAAAGAGGGAAGAAAGAAATGTGACGGAGGCCCGATGGGATCCTTCCATGGAGGTGGTGGTACCTATGGCATTGATGTCATAAGTATTGAACCCTATTCTTTAATTTATAATGAACCAGACTTCTGTCCCATTGTCTGCCTTGTTTGGGCTGTTTTCCCAAGTCCAGCCTAGACCTCTAGGTTTTCAGTGTAGGTTAAATCAGGTGCATTTCTAGGTCACTCTTCCTTCTCCCGCCTTCAGAGGGATTTTGCCTTTTTTTATATTTCTGGTGTTCAGCACAATGCCTGGCATATAACAAGGGCTTAATGAATGAATTAGAGAGCGGTTCCTTCCTTAGGGAGAATCCTCCTGACACAGAGACTAGCTCATCCTGGAGTCCTGTTCCTGTCATTATTTGCCTAGGGAGCTGCCATGATGTAAGAATGTCCTTCTTGAAAGTGATTTTGTTTTGTTTTGTTTGCTCAGTGTTTCAGTTGTGTATGATTCTTCATGAGTCCATTTTTTTTTTTTTACCATTGCTTTCTTCAGCTTATTTTACAGATGGGGAAACTGAGGCAAGCGAGCAAAGTGACTTGCCCATGGTCACACAATTAATAAATTATATGAGACCAGATTAAAGCTCAGGAAGATGACTCCAGACCTGATACTCTGTCCACTGTACTAATCTCGTAGCCCCAGGTTGATCAGTGAAACCTCCAATAGTTTGATTAATCTAGTGATCAGTCAAATCAGCAATTATTTATTGAGCACCTACAGAATGCATCTGATAGGTGATTAATAAAAGATTGTTTAATTGAACTCCTTCCTTGTTTTATTTACTTTTCTTTTTAAATTTTGAATTCCAAATACTTCCCTGCCCCTCACTACTTCCCCACTCACTGAGAAGACAAGCAAAATAATATCAGTTACACATGTAAAATCCATATTGGCCATATTGGAAAAAAAAAAAAGAAGAAAGCAAGAAAATTATATTTCAGTTTGCATTCAGTTTTTTTTGATTCTCTTTCTGAAAGTGAATAGCATTTTTTCATCATGAGTCCTTTGGAATGAACAAATTGCAGGTTACTTATAGACAAGGAAAATAAAGCTCAGACAATGTCAGTGACAAGTTTAGCCCATCACATAGGTAGAAACATCAGGACTATAATTTAAAGAGAGGTTTTCCATTTTAACCTCTGTTGTTTCTTTCTTGTTTGTTCTGTAATTAGATTTATTTAATTCTAGGAGGGGGGTGGTAGAGGTTCCCCACTAGAGTAGTGTTATTGTCTATTCCTGTAACTGGCTTAACTTCTCTTAAGAATTTGGATGCTGTACCACTTGGTACATATACATTTAGTATTGATACTATTGCATTATCCATGGCACTCTTTAACAAGATGTAGTTTCCTTATCTCTCTTAATTAGATCTATTTTTGCTTTTGTTTTATCTGATATAAGAATTGCTACCCCTACTTTTTTTTTTCCCCTTTTGGTTTTGACTGAAGCATAATAAATTCTGCTCCAGCCTTTTACTCTTATTCTGTATGTCTCTCTGTTTCAAATGTGTATCTTGTAAACAACATATTGTAGGATTCTGATTTTTAATTGACTCAACTATGGGAGAGTTTTTTATGGGAGAGTTCATCCCATTCACATTCCCAGTTATGATCACCAGCTGTGTGTTTCCCTCCATCTTATTTTCTCCCTGTGTATATTTTTGTTCTCTCTTTCTACCCTGTCCCTCCTTAATAGTGTTTTGTTTCTGATCCACCCCTCTCTTACCCTGCCCTCCCTTCTATCATCCCTCTTTTCTGCTAGTTTGTCCCCCATTCTATCTAGTCCCTTTCTTTTTTTTTCCACTTTCTTGTCCTACTTCCTAGTAGAGTAAAATAAATTTCTACACCCAACTGAGTCATGTTATTCCTACTCTGAGCCAAAATCGATGAGATTATCCCCTTTCCTTCTTTCCCTCTATTTTAATAGTTTTTTTGTGCTTTTTCTAATTTATCCAATTTTTACCTCCCCTTTCCTCTTTTTCAGTGCAGTTCTTTTCCTCACCCCTTAAGATCTTTTTTCTTTTATTCATCACATCATAGTTTCAGGGTTCCCACATCAATTTGACTATTTCTCTGGCTTTGGGGAGAACTCTTGAGAAACTCCTTGAACCCTCTGGAGAAGCTCTCCCCTGAGAGACCTGCCTCAGGAAATCAAAATAAAGTGGTTTCATTCTGTTATCCTGGTGGGACTAGTTGAGTCCAGGACCATTCCTACTTAGTCCTAGCTGGAGATCTAGATTTCTATAGAGCTGAAAATTGGCTCAGACCACTCCCAGTAAACTGTCCCCTTCTATTGGAAATCTAGGCCTGGGGGCAGTAACCTCATTCAATTGAAACTTCTATTCACTTCCAAGATTTGGGTCTGATTTCAACTCATATTGCACCTAGCCCCTAGCCAAGTTTCAAATTCCTTATAAAAAGGGGCAACTTGGCACACTACTTTGTCAGTTTGAGCCTTCTGCCTGCTGAGAAGACATCTTTTCAGCGTTAACCCCTCTTTATTTCTCTCACCTATTTCCTTAACTGGACCACATCCCTCTTTACCTTTCTGTCAGGATTTCTCTGCTAGGAACTTTATCTCTCTCTGCTAGGAACTTTATCTCTCTCTGCCAGGACTCCTCTGCTAGACTTTTACTTTTCTGTTGGCACCTTGCCATGAAGAAAGTCAGTTGTCCTAGCAAAGGCTGGCTTCTCAGTTCCAACAATAAACTTTTTGCCAGTCTTAACTTTTTGGGTTTGTATATTCTTTTAACTAAGGACCTGTGTCAACTAGAAGGGGTCCCTGCAACTCTCTACCCTGCACTGAACCTCATCAAACTTAATACCCTTTGTTTATATATGCCTCCTCAAATTGCCTCAAGTAGCATTTTCCTATCTAGAGATATAAACAATTTAAGCTTTAAATAATTTGTAGCCTTTTTTTTTTTCCTTTGGAAACCTCTGTTTACCTTTAAGTTCTGTGTTTGAAGATCATCATTTTTCTTTAGTTCTGGTCTTTTTAATAAAAATGATTGAAAGTCATTGAAGATCCATCTCCTCCCCTGAGGTAGTTGATTCTTGGTTGTAATTTCATGTCCTTTGCCTTTCAGAATATGGTATTCCAGGCCCTCCTATCCTTTATTATAGAAGCTTCCAGATCCTGAGTAATCCTGACTGTGGCTCCTTAATTACTGGGTTTGTTTTTTTTTTTTTTTTTTTTTTTTCCTGGCAGTTTGCAGTATTTTTTAGCTTGAGATTATAGTTCTGGAGTTTTGCCACAATGTTTCATGGGGGTTTCCTTGTGGGATCTCTTTCCAGAGGTGATCTGTGGATTCTTTGAATGACTATTTTGCCTTCTGGTTCTAGTATATCAGGGCAGTTTTCCTTGGATGATCTCTTGAAGAATACTAATGGTCATGATCTTCAGACTGTCCTGGATCTATTTTCCAGGTCTGCTGTTTATCCAATGAAGTATTTTACATTTTCTTCCATTTTTTCATTCTTTTTCGTTGTGTTTGATTGGTTTTTGATGTCTCATAGAATCATTAGCTTCTTTTTGCCTAGTTTTAACATGATTTTCTTTAGTTAGCCTTTGTACCTCTTTTTCCATTTGTTTAATTCTACTTTTCAAGGTGTTTTCTTCAGTGGATTTATTTTTTTATTTTTGCATTTGGCCATTTGTATTTTTTAAGAAATTGTTTTCTTCAGCCAATTTTTGTCCTTCCTTTTCCAAGCTATTGACTCTTGCATAGTTCTCATTTCTTTTCCCAATTTTTCTTCTTTTTTTTCTTTTTATTATAGCTTTTTATTTACAAGATATATGCATAAGTAATTTTTCAGCATTGACAATTGCAAAACCTTTTGTTCCAAATTTTCCCCTCCTTCCCCCCATCCCCTCCCCCAGATGGCAGGTATACATGTTAAATATGTTAAAGTATATGTATACATATCCATACAGTGGTTCACACTTATGTCCCAGAGTTCTTTCGCTGGGTGTAGCTGGTTCTATTTATTATTGAACAAATGGAACTGATTTGGTTCACCTTATTGTTGAAGAGAGCCACGTCCATCAGAATTGATCATCATATCGTATTGTTGTTGAAGTATATAATGATCTCCTGGTCTTGCTCATTTCACTCAGCATCAGTTCCTGTCTTTCCAAGCCTTTCTGAAACCATCCTGCTGGCTCTTTCTTACAGAACAATAACATTCCATAACATTCATATACCACAGTTTATTCAACCGTTCTCCAATTGATGGGCATCCACTCAGTTTCCAGTTTCTGGCCACTACAAAGAGAGCTGCCACAAACATTCTTGCACATACAGGTCCCTTTCCCTTCTTTAAGATCTCTTTGGATTATAAGACCAATAGTAACACTGCTGGATCAAAAGGATATGCACAGTTTGATAATTTTTTGAGCATAGTTCGAAATCGCTCTTTAGAATGGCTGGATGTATTCACAACTCCACCAACAATGTATCAGTGTCCCAGTTTTCCCACATCCCCTCCAACATTCTGCATTATCTTTTCCTGTCATCTTAGCCAATCTGAGAAGTGTGTAGTGATATCTCAAAGTTGTATTAATTTGCATTTCTCTAATTAATAATGATTTGGAGCATCTTTTTGTATGGCTAGAAATAGTTTCAATTTCTTCATCTGAAAATTGTCTGTTCATATCTTTTGACCATTTATCAATTGGAGAATGGCTTGATTTCTTATAAATTAGATTCAATTCTCTATATATTTTGTATATGAGGCCTTTATCAGAACCTTTGACTGTAAAAATGTTTTCCCAGTTTCCAATTTTTCTTCTAACTCTTTTATTTGCTTTTAAAATCCTTTATGAGCATTTCCAAGAAGCCTTTTTGGATTTGGGATCAATTCATATCACCCTTTGATTTCTCATGTGAGCATTTTGCTCTCTTTTGAGTTGGTATTTTCGTCTTCCCTGTCACTACAGTAGCTTTCTATGGTGGTTTCTTGCTCATTTTGTTTATTTATTTCCTATTTTATGACTTTTGAGGTTGAGATCTGCTTTGGCTTTGAGTACAGGGGCAACTTGTATTTGGTGTCTTGCTCACAGTAGGAGGTAGCCCTACCTCTTCTCTCCAGGCAGTGGGCCTGGAGGCTCCCCTACTGTTCTATTCTGCTGCTGATCCATGATGGAGCTTTCAATTGCTGATCTGCTTGGATTAAGACCTTGTCAGTGGCTTTCCCCAACACTGAGGTAGGCTGAGTTCCCCAGTAAACTGATCTTTCTTGAAGCTCTTCTGATCTTGAGTTGGAGACTGGTTTCATTATGTCTCTCTGTTCAGAGGCTTGGTTCCATATGGTTTTTGAAGAAAATGGGAGAGCTTGAGCAATCTCCTGGCTTCATTCTGCCATCTTGATTCTATGGAACCTATATCATTTTCTGGCTTGACTTTTACAGTGTTCTACTGCCATTAAATGATGTCTGTTAATAAAATATTTTAAATATTGATTCAATTATAAAAATTCAGTTTCTCAGAATTGTTACTAATTGTAAGAGGCATTGGGTATAGTGGACAAAGCCCAGGGCTTAGAGTTAGAAAGATTTGGGTTCAAAACCTGTCTCTTCTAGTTATTTACCTTGGACATGTTGTTTAACTCCTAAGTTGGAGAAAGTTGACATCAGTTTTGGTGGAAGGAGTTCCTTCCCTGGAAGGAATTCATGCCCACACCAAAATTGTGTGTAATATGTGGATTCATGTAACATAAAAAAATGATAATTTATATAAAGAAATGATGAATTTAGAGAGAGAGCAAGAATTGGAATTCTTTTTGGTGTTAGAGAAAAAAAACAGCCATTACCCTCCAGGAAGCTGGAGTTTTGCCAGGAAAATGACATGTGCACATAGATAAAAGTTCTTGTGCAGGTTTGAACAAGTTAAAATACACAGGAGAGGAGGAGGTGGTGTGATGCATATGGCTAAAGGCGGGAAGAAAGAGTTGTTCTTGTTTGGAACCATGGGTGGTCTAGAGAGACATCCCTCCCAAGAAAGGGCAAAAAAAAAAAAAAAATCCTATCTTCTTCAGCTAGGAGGGGTTGGGAATCAGAAAGGAATAAATCAATCTGAAAGGACTAGTCTTAAAGGGATCACAACCCACATCATAACTACTGAACATTCATCATAATTTACATGTGATGAGGTAATCCTTTGTAGCTAAAATCTTTGCATGCTACGGTAGAATGTTGTAATGAATTTAATCTTTACCAAAAATTTGTTCATTAAGAAATGGTCTCTCAGCATTGTGAGTACTTGGCACCACAGTGGACTTCAAGTTGTGCCTATTCAGTCTGCTAAAAAGAAGTATTTATTTGCAGCCAAGTCAGAGAGAGGAAGGCATCCCCTTCAAATCACCTGTCCTTTTTTCCTTTCTTAATTTCTAGGCAACTACTGACATTTTATTTGAGGAGATTTTGGAATTATATGAGGTGCAAAGGGCTTTGGGATACTAAATTTTCACTATTCTTTAATAGCAATAAAGAGGAATAATGACTTTTTTTTTTTTTTTTGCTAGCACTTTAGTATGTTTGCATCAGCTTTAAACATGGGGCGTTTAAACCTATTGATAAGAGTAGAACAGAAATAACTGATTGAACTGAATAGGAGAGGAGTCAGCTAGGGATAGTGGAGTCTAAAGGAGAGGAACAATGATGGTGGACACAGAAAAGTCTAGTTACTCAAATCACTTTTCCTGAATCCTGATGACAATGGAATTAGAGAAGGTAGGTATTTAGGGACTGCACAGGTGAGTATATGGATGGCATTATTTGAATTTTTGAATCACCATGTGTATTCAATTAATAATTATAGTGCTTTTCTTAGACTTTTTCTTTTCTTTTTTAAGAGGATGGAATCTTGGCAGCCCCTTAAAGAGGAAGTGGACAGTACCCACAGCCTGCATTCATCTGCGACGAGGCTCAGTATGAGAAGGGAAGACAGCGATCTGTCAGAATTTCCCTCTGTGGAGGAGGGAATGCTGATTATATGCGAAGACGATGGAAAGGAATGGGCTGAAGAGGCTTCATGTACCCCATTTTTAGGTAATTCTCATATATAATGGCTGGTGATGATTACAAATACAAAAATGATGAAACTTCACATTTTTTGTAGAGCATGTTTTACTTTACATTTTATATCTGTTCCCTTTTGAAAATTTTTTATTAATTACAAACTAATTTTTATATCCTCTCAAATCCAAATATTTGCAAACTGTTAAATAAAGCAGCACCAACAACGATTGTGAATGATTACATATGCAAGCATATCCTTTCAACCATTTGTTAAAAGGAAGGAAGAATGGAGGGAAATAGACAATCAGTTATTGTAACTGAATGTATATGGAATGAAATCACCCATAAAATAGAAGAGGATAATGTAATGGATTAGAAAGCAGGGTCCAACAATGTGTTTTGTATTAGAAACATTTGAATAGAAACACATAGAAAAGAAACATACGTAAAGATTCACAGAGTTAAATAAGGAGCTATTAAGCTTAAACTGAAAAAGTGGACTTAAGCACTCTGATTGGTATGACCAATGATGACAGAAATTTTAAATGAAATGTAAAACCCCCTTCTGTCTGAATGGAAATAGACTCAGATAATAGAAGGAAATATGCTTTTGCCTATGACCAACATGAGAATTGATTTTGTTTGATTATGCATATGTGTTAAAAGAGGTTTTTTTGTTAATGTGGGAGGAAGAAAAAAAGTTTGTTAATTGACAAAAAGTAAAAAGTTACACTAAAAATGAGAAGAACCATATGTTTTAATGATGGGAATATTTTTTCTTATAATTGTTTATTAAATTATTTATATCCTTTGTGAACATATCTTTTTTGTTGTTTTTATATACTTTTTATTTTTTCAGATATGTGCAAAGATAGTTCTCAAGATTCACTTTTGCAAAACCTGTCTTCCAAATGTTTCTCCTTTCCTCCTTCTCTCCACTCTCTCCCATAGACAGCAAGCAATTTAATATAAATTAAACATTTGCAATTGTTCTAAAAATATTTCTGTGTTCGTTATGCTGCACAGGCAGATCAAAAGGGGAACTTTCCCCCAAACCTCAAGCAAACAACCAAAAACGTGAAAATACTATATGTTGAGATCCATATTCAGTCTCCATAGTTTCTCTCTGATTACAGATGGCATTTTTCATTCCAAGTCTATTGGAATTGCCTTAAATCACTTCATTATTGAAAAGAGCCAAGTCCAGGGACAGCTAGGTGGCGCACTGGACAGAGCACCAGCCCTAAACTCAGGAGGACCTGAGTTCAAATTTGATTTCAGACACAACACTTCCTAGCTGTGGGACCCTGGGCAAGTCACTTAACCCCAGTTGTCTCAGGGGAAAAAAAAAAAAAAAAAAGCCAAGTCCATGACAGTGAATCATCACATAATCTTGTATTGCTGTATATAAGGTTCTCTTGGTTCTGTTCACTTCACTTGATATCAGTTTACATAAGTCCAGGCTTTTCTGAAATTAGCGTGCTCATCATTTCTCATAGAATAATAATATTCCATTACATTCAGCCATTTCCCACGTGAGGGGCAACCAATTTCCAGTTCTTTGCTGCTACAGTAAATATCTTTTTAAAGCCGAAATGTAATGTTCTGTTGTCTCCAGAAACTGCTGATCGTTCTCTGGGAGGAGATCTGCTGTCTCAACTCAATCTCTCTGCCAGATTCTAATATCTCATTATCTCATTAGCACTTAGTAAGAACCTAACACCGAAGTTGTTTACCTTTTTCTTTCTTCCTGCATTTGTTTCCCTTTTTCTTTTCTCAGTTTCATTCTTTTAGAGTTTCCAATCCAATCCTTGTCTGACTTCTGCTGTAGAATTTGAGTTCATAAAATCCTACCTTTTTTTTGTGAACTACTTTTCTCAAATCCATTGTACATGTCAGATTTTGTCTTTTTTTTTTTTTTCTCCTCTGTCATAAAATATAGGAAGGAGAGGTTTTTTTTTTTTTTTTTCCCTTCTTCCTCTCCTTTCCCCAAGTTCTTCTTTATTTTGATCTTAACAACTAATGCCTTCCTATTGGTGAGAATCAGATCCATTGCTGATTCTTTCATTTTTTAAAATGTTATATGACTATTAAGGTTATTTTGTTTTTGGCACAGAGAAAACTTCAGCAGATTTCTGGATTATTGAAGGCCCCCTATCACTTTGCCAGGCTTGTTGTTATCTGTTTCTTGAACTCACCTATTTCTCTTTTCTGTCAGATGATCTCTCATAAAATAAAAAAATAAAAAAATTATACTGCAGGATTATTGTGACTACACCTCTTCCATTTAACAGGAAAAAAAAAACTAATACATTTTACATATTTTAAAGTCAGTAGATAAATAGGATTTATTATTCAGAGGTTCCTAAAACTAATCAATTGTTGTATTTTCTGAGTGATATAGCTTCCTGGACTGTGGATTCCAGGTGTTAGATGCCATGTCTTGCCCCCCTTTCACATTTGAGGGATACTTACCCAAGTTGTAGATTTTACCTTTTTATTACTTGAATTTCAATCTATGCAACTACTTCTCATGCTTTCCTCATTTTAAATACTCTTAAAATTTATCCATCTT
The DNA here is from genome assembly GCF_048593235.1 of Sminthopsis crassicaudata. Taxonomy (NCBI): domain Eukaryota; kingdom Metazoa; phylum Chordata; class Mammalia; order Dasyuromorphia; family Dasyuridae; genus Sminthopsis; species Sminthopsis crassicaudata. The sequence continues at coordinate 28,751,050 of NC_133618.1, forward strand.
GAAAAATAGACAAAAAAATCCTATACTTTTTAATTTGGAAGAGATAATCATTTCCCTTTTTGAGCTGTTAAATGATGTTAGAAATTTGTTGGGCTATTGTTTCATTACTGAATTGGCTAAATTTCATTGATGGTTGAAACAAGATAAATACTTTATTTGTTTCTCAATTTTTAAATTGTTTAATTTATGAAGAAAGGTGCTACAGAATTATAAATAAATGATCTCTGATTTTATCACTGACTACATTGCTTACATACTTCTTATTTTTAGCTGCAATAGATAACTGAATATCATATTCTCTTTGAATAATTTTAGTCAGAAATACATTCTCTTTTTGAGGCTTTGATGGGGCCTTTTATTTGTAAATTACATTTTATATTGTTATAGAACTTAATTTTTTGAGTACTTGTCTGCTAAAAAGAGAGCAAGAACAAATTCAAAAGCAGATTTAAAGCTAGAATTCAGAAAGACAAAAATCATGTTATTTCTAAAGATAGAGTTTAAACTTTAGAATATTAAGAGGCACCTGATTTTTTGTTGTTCTAAAGAAAAAAAGTCACTCATTTAAGCTGGATTGACTCAGGATAACTAAGATACAGGCTAACAATAAATATTAAACAGGGCTTCTATTCATGACAGTGAGTCTGTGTTCTTAGTATTGGGTGATTTTAAAGTGCCTCCTGGACATCCAGTTTAAGATGATTGAAAAACAGTTGGAAATATTTGATTGGAGAGATCAGGGCTGCATAAATAGATTTGGGAATCAATCAGCATAGCTCTGGGAACTGATGAGATCATCAAGTGAGAAAGTAGAGATAGAGAAGGGGACTTATGACAGAAAGAACCTTGTGGGACATCCACAGATAGTGGGAGTGATGTGGATGAAGAATCAACAGATTGAAAAAAGAAGCATTTAGACATATTAGGAAAAAAACTAAAGGGAAGTGCCTCATTAAAACTTATAGAGGAGAGAATAATTGCTGATTAGCAATGTCAGAAACTGTAGAAAGGTCCAGGAATATCAAGATGGAGAAAAGGCCAGGAGATTTGGCAATTAAGAATGCACTGGTGATTTTGTAGAGGGCAGTTATAGTTGAATGAGATTAGAAGCCAGATTGGTAGAAGATTCATAAGAGAATGAGAGAGAGCCTATAGCTTCTCAAGAAATTTATCTGACAAAGAGAACTAGGGTAATACTTGGTAAAATACATTTGTAAGTAAGTCCATGTAGATCTATTTTTTACCTCCTCATGCAACTCATTTAAAACTTAGTTCAATTTCTTTTTCTCAGATAGAATTATTTTAGTATCCTTGTTCTATTAATGTGGGTAATTTATATTTTTTGTAAGTATTCATGTATTTCATTAAGATTGTCATATTTGTTGACATATAGTTGGGCAAAATAGCTAATAATGATTTCTTTTGTGTCCTTTTTATTGGTTTTGAATTGATCTCATTTTTGATTTTCGTTTTTTAAAAGTAAGATTAGTTTATAGCTTATCTATTGTTTTTTTTTTAAACACAGTTCCTCGTTTTTAGTTAATTTTTTTTCTAAATTTTCTGTGTTGTTCAGTGTTTGTTTTTTTGTTTATTTTTTAAGACTTCTATTTTGTTGTTTAGGTTTTTTTTTAGGGTTTTGTTGTTTTTGGTTCATGTCCAGTTTGTCAACCTGTTATTTTTCTCTTTTATTTAGAGATATAAAGTTTCCCTTATGTACTGATTTAGCTGAATCTCACAATTTTGGCATGTTGTATCGTTGTTGTTTTCTATAGTGAAATTATTGATTGTTTCTATGATTTATTTTTTGATTCATTCTTTGGATTGGGTTATTTAGTTTTCAATTAGTACAATCTATGCTTCAAAGGTCCGTTACTGAATGTAATTCCTCCCCCCCCCCCCCCCCCCCCCCCCGGCTGGGGTTAAGTGACTTGCCCAGGGTCACACAGCTAGGAAGTGTTAAGTGTCTGAGACCAGATTTGAACTTGGGTCCTCCTGAATTCAGGGCTGGTGCTCTATCCTGTGCCACCTAGCTGCCCCGAACTGAATGTAATTAAAAAAAAAAACCAAACTTTTTTTTCCTAACAATAACTTTTTTTTTTTCTTTTTTTGCTGAGGAAGTTGGGGTTAAATGACTTGCCTAGGGTCACACAGCTAGGAAATGTTAAGTGTCTAAGCTCTGATTTGAACTCAGGTCCTCCTGACTTCAGGGCTGGTGCTCTATCTACTGTATCACCTAGCTGCCCCAGCTTTTTATTTTTCAAAATAAATGCAAAGATAGTTTTTAATATTCATCCTTGCAGAACCTTGTGTTGCAAATTTTTCTCCCTCCTTTCCCGCACCATCCCCTAGACAACAAGTAATCCGGTATATGTCAAACATGTGCAAATCTATACATATTTACACATTTATTATGCTGTACAAGAAAAATCAGATCATAAAGCAAAAAAATGAGGAGAAAAAAAGCAAGACTACATCCAACTGAATATAATTTTTACATTGTGGTCAAACAAGATGAATTTAATAATTCTTTGTGTATGTTTTAGATAGACTCCTAAGTAATAGATAATATTATTTTGTTATTTTATGTAGACTTTATTTCTTCCTGCTGAGATTTTGTTTTTCTGGGGGGGAGGCAGGAAATAAAGAGAAATGCCTAAGGTTTTTGTGAATTTATCTTATACCCTGTAATTTTGCTAAATTTATTGCTAAAGTTCAATTTCATTTTAATTGATTTAATTGATTGATTTAATTGATTCCCAGTTTTCAAAATACACTTTTGTCTCCAAAAGCTAGTAATTTTGTTTTTTCTTTGTTTATGCTTTTCTCTCAGTGAAAGTTTGGAATAGCTTCTGTGGGAAGTAAACTAGGGGATCACTTAGGGGGGACTGCTGACTTTGTAATGTACTTGATCCTCCTGTTTATGGGACTTATAGCAGTTTGTGGGTAAAGCAGAGGAGGCAGAGACTTGGTAAGAGAAGAGCAGTTCTTGATGTGGACTGTGAGCTCTGGGGGTGCCACAGGCTCTCAGGGTCCTTCCCAAAATGTGGCACAGTCCTTCTCATGTGTTCTGGAGAGAATGTGCACTTGGGAACTGTTATCACTCCTCTTTTGTATCCTGTCTCACTTAATACTGAAGAAAATCTTTTTAAATTTTTTTGACTGTCATTTTATCCTTCTTTTCTCCCACAGTTATTGATGAAATCTTCCCTATCCTCCCAGTCTCTTAGGCTTGAGACTTAGGAGTCATCCTCACTTTTCACTCCCTCTGCCTTCATTTCACCCCTTCCCAGACTCCCCAGATTTAAGACCTGTTGAACTCTCCTTTGTAACTTCTCTTGATTATGTCCCCCTCTCTTATGTATTTCCCCACTCTAGTGCAGGCCCTTAACACCTCAAGTCTGGATGACTACAGTAGCCTGCTGGAGACCCTTGGAGGGATTTGAGGTCTGCATGCCCCAGTCTAGCACTCCTTCAGTCTATTCTCCATTCTGCTGTAAAGTTGATCTTGCTAAGATGCAGGGTCTGACCATGACACCTTCCTACTCTATAAACTCTAGTGGCTCCTTGTTACTTCCACAATCAAATAGAAAGTCTCTTTGGCTTATAAAACCTGTCATAACCTGGCTCCTTCCGGCCTTTTCAGTTTTTAGGTATTTGTTAGTTTTGCTGAACTATTTATTTTTCCTCCTTAGTTTTATTTTTAAATATAATGGATAGATGATTCTTTGTGGAGGAAAGAGAATGGCTATGTTGGAAAGAAAAGTGATGTAAAAAAAAGATTGATAAAAATTTTTTAAAAGTATTATCTATGAAGAAATTAAATTCATTTTTAGTTCTATCAGAACCCACAAGTAGTTATACCTAAATGAAATGAGTTTTATCACTCATGACTATTTTGTTAAAATCAAAACAAGAAAATTGCAGTAAAATAGAAGAATGACTCATAAGGTCTCTTTGAAGGGTAAACAAAAGAACCTGAAAAGTTATTTTTGTCATATTCTCTAAGGCAACAGGAAAAAGTTACAACGGAAAATTTGATCATCTCATATTGCAAGGCTCAGGAGATATGTTTGCAAAAAGACGTCTAACAAAATCGTGGCAACTTCTTCTATAGGTACATCTCCTAAATATGAAATACATGAGCTATTCAAAAAAGAAACTTAATATTATGTCAGAGGTCTGTATCTTTCTCCAGATCCTCATGTTTTCTCAGACATATCCAAAATAGGAATTTCATAAACAAGAGATAAAGCAGTTAAAATGGTCTCCATGAACTAAAATTCCAAGAAACTCAATGATGTAATAGATAATAACAGAGATGGCTAATTCCTAACAATGCTTAGCCAGAAAACTGAGGAACAGAGGGAACTAGAGCATATATTATTGTGTCTGTTGTTTCACCAGGCCTGAAGTAAATGGATTTGGCATCCATTTGGGACTGGTTCTCTTGTCTCCTCCTTCCTGACCCCCCAATAAATTGTTCGAAGACCTAGCTGAGGTCAGTGAAAAGTGGTTTTCCCAGTTAAGAGAAGGCTGAGGCAACTTGCTCCATTCCTGGGAGAAACTACCATCAGAAGAAAGGAGTCAGAATAAGAAAGTATTTCTATACAAGTAAAACATTTTAATGACAGGATATTTAGAGAAATGTAGGATTGTGGGCCTCACAAATGAAAAGTACAGTTAAAACAAATCATCACCCAATAAATAATACAATTAGATTATTCAGAATTTTTGAATGCTAAAAACAAAGTGTTAATAAAGAAAATTCACAGATCACCTCCGGGAGAAATCTTGAACTGAAAACTCCTCTTGAATTAAACCATTTTAGTAACAAACAAGAAATTCTGCAAGTGAGGTGGAGAGGAGTCCTTCCAGAATAAAGGAAAGCAATTAAAAAAAAAAATTATTTATTTATAATTTTTTGACAGTATATATGCATGAGTAATTTTTTTTAAACATTATCCCTTGTATTCATTTTTCCAAATTATCCCCTCCCTCCCTCTACTCCCTCCCCTTGATGACAGGCATTCCCATACATTTTACATGTGTTACAGTATAACCTAGATACAATATATGTGTGTAAATGCCATTTTCTTGTTGCACATTAAGTATTCGATTCCGAAGGTATAAGTAACCTGGGTAGATAGACAGTAGTGCTAACAATTTACATTCAATTCCCAGTGTTCCTTCTCTAGGTGTTGTTGTTTCTGTCCATCATTGATCAACTGGAAGTGAGTTGGATCTTCTTTATGTTGAAGATAAGGGAAAGCAAATTTAAATAGCAAAAGAGCATTGAGCACCCACAAGAGACTACAGGAATAAAAATGAAATAATTTTTCCAAATTCCAAAGGAGTTTAAGATTTAACCCAAGGTGTCATGTTTTGTGAATCTGAACCCAAAGATCAATAAAAAAGAAAGACATTCAATGAAGAAAAGATATATAAAATATTCATATAAAGAATACCAGATGTGAGCAATATATTTGCTTTGCAGACACCCGAGATAACAAAAATACAGGAAACAAATACAGCAACCAAGGAAGGCGTAAAAATAAATATAAAATAGTTTCCTCTCAAAAGGGGAAAAAAAAAAAACTTGTACAAAGAGAAAGAACTAAAAGAAAGAAAGGAACTAGTGGATGATTATTTTCTAAGCTTCAGAGAGAAATAAGATAATATGGAATCTTAATGGAAGGTCTTAAGGCCTTTTTTGGACAGTAACAAAGCTGGATCTGTGGATCATGATTTTAAAACATCACTGACTTTCCTTTCCATGAAAACATGTTATCTGGAAGGTCCTGAGATTTATAAAGAACTGTTTAATTAACCAATAATCATCTGTAACATCTGTTAATATTCTTGTTTTATCCACCTTTTCAGCCACTGAGGACAGGAGCACCTCCTTCTGTATCCCATTGTTGGAATCATCTCTGACCCCTAGGGTTTGGAACGAGACTCTGTTACAGGAGAGTGAGTTGGAGTTCACACCTCTGAGGTGGGATGGCTTTTCTTATAGCTCTTCTCTTATTTTTCTTTGCTCTTGTCAGCTGTGGATTTTCCTTAATGTAGATTTTTTTTAAACAGATATTAATAAATTGGGCCTAAGAAAACATCTTAACATTTACTCAGTTATCATTTTCTCTATTGTCCCAAATTCTCTATACAGTCCCAAATAAGATGCCATCCTTAGAAAATAACCAGAGTTTAAAATATGAGAAGAAATAAGTTTCAACTTTAGATTTAAGAAGAAAACAAAAAATTGTGTTTCTTTTCAGTTTTTCAGACTTTAGTGTAGAACACGTGTTGATTTTTTTTCCTTACAAAACTCTTCCCTTCAAGCTTCATTCGATGACTAGCCTTGTGCCTCTTGAGAAGATAAGTGGCATCATTTCTCTCTTTGCACCTGCTATTAAGTATCCATCTAAATTAGGAGGTAAACATTATTTAAAATCAAGCCATCTATCCCCAGTGAATGTGGGCCTGCTAAGAAGTTGCTGTAAAGTAGACATCATTTGTTTGTTTCTCCATCCCCTTGGGGTACTATTCCTTCTCAGTGCCCTCCAGAATTTGAAATTCCCCCTCTCAAGAACCTTGAAGCTCTTAACAAAAGAAAATTAATCATGGAGAAGGTTCTATATAGATTGTAGACTTTGGGTAGCTTTAGGTTGCTGCCCCTGGGCTATGATTGGACAGGTTCATTGCACAGTGTCTTTTTTTTTTTTGAGAGCAACACCTGTTTTTAGAAAAAAATGAATCTGGGTGTATATTGTTATATTTCAGTAAAGTCCATGTTTTTTTAAGATAGATGAATTAATGTTTCCTTTATGGAGGAATCTTGAGAGTTTTTTAAAATAGGATGATTTATTTTGGAAAGAAATAAAGAATGGACTAGACAGTCTCTGGTTTTTGTCCAACTTGAGATTCTTTAATAGAGAGTTTAGAAAAATTGAACTAAGCATCCTGACTCCCTTGTTTTAGAGGAAGCCTAAAAAAAATAATTTGTAGAGGAGCAGTCACTATTTACAAATTATGGGTCTCTTTTAATCAATCAGCATTCTGAAGCTGGAAATGAAGGGAAACATTGTGTCCTTGGAGCATATTTATAACTGAGCTCCTTATTTTCGAGATGGCACAAGAGTGAGAAGAGGGCAGCCCTTGGGTGCCCTGATGGCTGCTGGGTCCCAGAGGCCTGGCCTCTGATGGGCCTGGGCAAGAAGAGGTGTGCTCCCTAGTCCCTGAGCCCTTTCCCCTCTGCATCTTTATCTCTGACTCTATGAAATTACATATTGGAAAAGGGAATGTTTATTACTTACCTCTTTTTATTTTCCATAATGCTTTATTAGGGGGATTCCAGATCTATCTGAAGTTTCAGAACCTGACTCCAGACAGCCGCAAGTCATGGAAGCCTTGTGTCAGTCCTCTGAAAGGCTTTCTGACATGGGCCCCCGCAGGGCTTCGCCTCAGGAGACTACCCGCAGTCGGAATGTGCATTTCCTTCAGCAGCAAGGGAAGAGCCAGTCTGCTGCTTCCCCTGAGACGGGCGGCAAGCTGCTCACCTCATATGGCTCAGACAGTGTCCAGACTCAGGCTTCTCCTAAGTCCCTGAGGAGGTGGCCAACTTCCCTGCCCACCGGGCAGGGCCCGAGTGGTCCCACAGAGGATGGGGCTGCTTCTCTGGACCACAGAATTTCACATGCTTTCATCTCTCCTTGCCTAGAGACAAATGGACTTGGTTTTTCTTCATCTTTAGCTAGCTCTCTTTGTGAGCGGTATAAGAACTTAGAAGAGTATAAGATGAAGTCCAAACTGGATTGTTTGCAGTCAGATGAAAGCCAAGTTAAAAGGTTGGGGGAGGTGGACTCTCCACTTCCTAAAGGAGAGCTCTCTTCCAAGTTTACGTCCCATTCCTTGTGCCCTGGAGCTTCACAAGGCCAGTCTGTGCAGAATCCTCCAGGGCCTCATGTGAGTTCTGTAAAATTTCCAGGGCACAGTGACAGTCCTAGAACAGGATCTTCTGGCGTTACTTTTCCCTCTAGCACCCACCATTCTGTGAGATTTAAGTTGGATGACGGGCCAAAATCAGGCCCAAAGGAAGGTCTTGATGCAAATGAAACTCTGGCCTTCCATGAGATTGTGGCCTCTATAGAACCTACAGCGAGCAAAAACCCCACCGCCATTCAGAACTTACTAGATTGGAAACAACACATTTCTCCCTTGTCTCAAACAGAAAAGACTTCATCCGGACAGCTACCTCAGCCAGTCTATCAGTCAACTCCTGTGGTAATTCCAGCCCAAAATTTCACTCCACAAGTGCCTCTGAGAGTAATTCCTGCCCCTTCAAAAGTTCAGCCTCCTTTTGTTTCCCCAAATGAAGAATTACCGCAACCTAGCCCAAGAAACCTTGCTGCTTGTAAATCCCAAACCCCTTCACAGAACCAGGATGGGAGCAGTGGGTCTAGTGAGAAGACTCTCATCGATCTGCCTTTTGTTTTACCACTGAATCAAGCTTTTTCTCCTACGTTGATGAACATTTTACGCCGCGATATTTCGCGTGGTTTTATAAGTCAAGGTGAAACTTCCCAACTGAGGGTGACCTTTAAGGACCATGAGCTTCAGACAAAGGTAGTCCCGGAGAATGACGGCAGTGCTCAGGGTCCATGGCTGGATGAAAATGGCATCATATTCAGTGGGAGAGTTGCTGAAATGCTCAGAGATGAGAAGTATAACGTGAGTGGGGTACCAGAGACGAAGGAGCCTCTCCAAACCATCCCGCTCTCCTCGGTGGCGCCAGGATCCTGTTCTGCTTATGCTGACCAGTTCAGAGATGGCCCCTCAGAAGCCAGCATTCCTCCTTTGACTTTTCCTCAGGCCAAGCTTGATAAGAGCACGTCTACTACTGATAATGAACCAGAATCTGTAGAACCACTGCTTGTTGGTACAGAGCTCAGACGGTACCGGGACCGTCCTTCACAGGCACCACCTGAGAAAGAGGTAAATAAACTGAAGAGAAGCATCTTTAATTTGGTACAGTTTGGTAGATTTATTTTTAAGCAAAAAGATTTGTGCTCTATGGGGTAAGGGAAAAATAGAGCAGAAAATAATGGGAAAATGGATGAGAGGCTGGAAAAGAAATTAAAAGGTTAATGTTTGCGGTATAAATTTAGCTGATTCGGTGGGTAACTGAGTTTTAATGGTAGCATAAATAGAATAATTTAAAGCTGAGAGAAACAAAAGACAGTAGTTGGTCTAACCTGTCTTTGAGAATGGAGGAAACTGAGGTTCGTAGAGACTGATTGCCTTAATTGAAAAATTTAAAGTGGGAACTATTTACCATTCACATTAAATAATAATAATGATAATGACAGCACTTTTGACAGCTCAGTGATCAACTAAATCACTCAGTTGTTTAATCCTGTGAGCCCCTGGAGGGGACAGCCCCCCCCAGGAGCCTGAGGAGAGAGTGGTACTAGAACCACGCCTTGGGCAGCTGCAGCTCTTGTATATTCTCTGTGAGGGGGCAGCTAGGGGGAGCAGTGGATAGAGCACCAGCCCTGAAGTCAGGATGACCTGAGTTCAAATGTGACCTCAGACACTCAACACTTCCTAACTATGTGGCCTTGGGCAAGTCACTTAACTGCAATTGCCTCAGCAAAAACTAAAAAAAAAAAAAAAAAAAAAAAGAGAAATGCTATCTAAAGCCTGAATGACTCCTGGGAGAGGAGCCTGAGGAATGAGGAAACGAGGAAGACGATGGAGTATTTAAGGAGGAAGATAATTCTGTTTGGATGTGGTGAGTTTAAAATCCAGTTTGAGGTGTTTGAAATTGCTTTAATTGACTTGATTTGCTTTTTATAACTACATGGATTTTCTTGTGTTTTTGATGGGTGGGGGAAAGTTGAGCTGGGAGGATGAGATGGGATTCTGGGCTGTTTGAAATAAAATATATTAAAAAAACAAGAATTCCCAAGTAAAAAATTTTCATTAAAAATATATATAGATGAGCAAAGTAAAATTTCTCCTTAGCTAATGTATTAAAAAGAATCTAAAACTTTCAACTTGTAGCACAGCACATCACCCTTGTGTCAGGAAGTGGACAGTTTTTGATCATTGAGTCCTCAGGAACTATGATTGGATTACTTGGTAAATGCTTGGTCCACAGTAATTACTGAAGTGTGAGATGACTGACAAATGACCAAGAGTCCACTGACATTGTTTCTCTTGTTGCCTTTGTATATAAGAGGAAACCACCTTCATGCCCACCTTTCCCCATCTCTTTCTGTGGGGGGTAGCTGTGTGGGATCCTTCCTTTTCATTGCTTCCCTTCTTTTGGTGTCATGGATGGTGAGAAATCAAGATGGAGGTGATTCAGTTCCCCTAATAGTCTGTCCTTTTATTGATAATTAGACAGGTACCGACAGCTTCATTAGAAGTTTATTGGCTCTCAAGATTTTGTGATTCTTGGCATTCTCCCTGCTTTACCTCTGCTTCCCTCTCCATAGTGTGAAGCATCTATATTTTTCTTTCATGGGCTTCCAGAATCAAGACTAATCCCCCAGATGGCAGTTTATTAGTGATGAATTTCTTTGTACCTAATTAGGGTGGTACTGGGAGAGTAGGCTCTCTTTGTTCCTGGTACCACATTTAGCAGTCTGATTTTATATATATATATATATATATATATGTATGTATGTAAAACAGGTTTTTATATATATATATATATATATATATTTATGTAAAACCATTTCCCCCCCCCCCCCCCCCCCCCCGAGGCTGGGGTTAAGTGACTTGCCCAGGTCACCCAGCCAGGAAGTGTTAAGTGTCTGAGACCAGGTTTGAACTCAGGTCCTTGTGAATTCAGGGCTGGTGCTCTATCCACTACACCACTTAGCTGCCCCATATGTATAACCATTAAAAAAAAAATTTCCATGTGAGTCATGTTGGGAAAGAACAATCATAAAAAAATGGAAAAACCAATCAATTGTGTACAATGTATTTTTGGTTCTGCTTGTTTCTCTCAGCATCAGTTCATGTAAATCTTTCGGGACTTTTCTATAATTAGCTTGTTCATTATTTTTAGTAGAACAATAATATTCAGTTACATCCATATTTACAGCCATTTCCCAATTGATGGGCATTCCCTCAATTTTCAATTCCTTGCCATCACAAAAAGAATTGCTACAAACATTTTTTGAACATGGGGACCCCTTTCCCTCTTTTATGATTTCTCTTTAGATTACAGAATGATACTACTGGATCAGAGGTTATGCACAGTTTCAGAGCCCTTTGGGCACGTTTTCAAATTGCTCTCCAGAGTGACTAGATCAGTTAGTTTACAATTAGTTTACAACTCCATCAACTGGGATATTAGTATGCCAGTTTTCCCACATCCTCTTCAATATTTATCATTACCTTTTTTTTTTTAAATCATTTTAACCAACTTGATAGGTGTGAGGTGGTACCTCAGAGTTGTTTTAATTTTCATTTCTCTAATCAGTAGTGATTTAGAGCATTTTTTTTTCATATGGTTTTAGATGTCTTTAATTTCTCCATCTCAAAATTGTCTGTTCATATCCTTTGACCATTTGTCAACTAGGAAATGACTTATAGTCTTAAAAATTTGACCCAGTACTCATATTTTAGAAATGAGGCCTTTATCAGAAACACTGACTTTAAAAATTGTTTCCCAGGTTTTTTTTCCCCCCGTATTTATTTATTTTTTCTATTAAAGCTTTTTACTTTCCAAATATATACATGGACAATTTTTCAACACTGACCCTTACACAACCCTATGTTCCAAATTCCCCCCCCCCCCCTTTCACCCACCCCTCCCCTAGCTGGCAAGTAATCCAACATATGTTAAACATGTGCAGTTCTTTTATACATATTAACACATTTATCATGCACAAGAAAAATTAGATCAAAAAGGGAATAACAAAAAGAGTAAGAATGCTATATTGTGATCAGTTCCCATAGTTCTCTCTCTGGGTGCAGATGGGTCTCTCTATCACAAGTCCTTTGTAACTGGCCTGAAGCATGCCACTGTTAAAGAGCCAAGTCTATCAGAATTGATCTTTGTATAATCTTGTTTTGCTTCCCTTCTAATCTTGACTACATTGTTTTTTGTAATCAAAATTATCCATTTTGTATTTCATAATGTTTTCTAGTTCTGGTTTGGTCATAAATTCCTCCCTTTTCCAAAGATCTAACAAGTAAATTATTCCTTGTTCTAATTTGATACCATAAGCACCATCTATGACTAAATTATGTATCCATTTTTATTTTATCATGGCATAGGGTGTGACATGTTCTTTTCTGGCTAGTTTCTGCCATACCATTTTCCAATTTTCCTAGCAGTTTTTGTCAAATAATGAGTTCTTACCTCAGAAGCCTGGGGTCTTTGGGTTTATCAAATAGGAGATTACTATAGTCATTGGATATTATGATTTGTATATCTAACTTATTAAATTGATCCTCCACTTATTTCTTAGCCAGTACCAAACGGTTTCGATGACTGCTGCTTTAAAATACAAATTTAAGTCTGAAATGGCTAGGCCACTGTCCTTTGCTTTTTTTTTTTTTTCCCAATAATTCTCTTAATATTTTAGACCTTTTGTTTTTCCAGATGAATTGTTGCCAATTTTTCTAGCTCTGTAAAGTAATTTTTTTGACAGTTTGCTTGGTATGGCACTGAATAAATAGATTAATTTAGGGGTTTTTTATATTTAATTTTTATATTAGCTTGGTCTACCCATGAGCAATTGATATTTTTCTAATTGTTTAGATCTGAATTATTTGTGTGAAAGTGTTTTGTAAGTAGGTTCAAGTGGTTCCTGGGTTTGTGTTGGCAGGTAGACTTCCAAATATTTTATATGATGTACAGTTATTATTTTTTTAAATTTCTCTTTGAATCTCTTGCTGTTATGTTTTGTTGGTGTGAGGGATGTAGAAGACCCTTACCTAAAATGACTACTCAAACGTCACTCAGTAGAAGGCAGAAAAGTTGTTTATTGAAAACCTTTGGAGGATGAGCTGTCCCATCATGAGATAAGAAAGAGAAAGGTCGTGGTAGGAGGGCTAAAGAAGTAGTAAAGATACACAGCTTTTATACAAGAGAGATTACATCACAAGGAAGAGAGCATTGAGAAGGGGAGGGGGAGGCATCTGATTGGTTGTTGCTATTTGGAGAAATTGGAATGGAAGGTTTCTGTTACAAAGAATTACATCATAAGTTGGGGAGCATTGAGAAATAGGTGCCTTCTCCCCTGATTGAATGTTAAATATGGGTGTCAAAGGCAGATTATAACGGGATGCTTTGTTTCCCTGATTCCAAGAGGAATCATCAGTCAGACCTTCAAACTTCAGATTACTGAGCTGACATCATTTAATAATCTAAATATTGATAACATTGAAAAGGATAAATGTCATCATTTCTGGTTAAGTAAATATATTTAAAGTTTTAAGAAAATATTGGCTTGCACACACCATACTTATGCAGGTCACAGAGACATAGAAATAATAAAAACAAATACAGAAAAAGAATTTAAACATTCCTGTAAGTTCTTTACTTTATGTCTCCATTCCACACATTGGTAACAGAAATGCTGATGGATTTATGTGGGTTTATTGTATATCCTGCAACTTTGATGAAATTGTCAGTTGTTTCATAATTTTTAGTGGATTCTTTAAAAATATCAGCATGTCTACAAAGAGTGATACTTTTGTTTCCTCATTATCTACTTTAATTCTTTTAACTTTTCTTCAATTATTGCTAAAATAATGCATTTGGATGCATCCCATAATTTTAGCATATTGTTTCCTTACTGTCATTCTCTTGGATGAAATTGTTGATTGTATGATTTGTTTTTTGACTCATTCATTCTTTAGGATTAGATTTTCAATTAGTTTTTAGTCTATTTTTCCATGATCCCTTTTTGCACATCATTTTTATTGCATCATGATCTGAAGAGAATGCATTTAGTATTTTTGCCTTTCTGCATTTGATTGTGAGGTTTTGTATAGGGGCCATGTACTGCTGAGAAAAAAGTATATTCCTTTCTATATTTAATTTTTTCTAAAGGTCTATCATATCTGAATTTTCTAAGATTCTATTCAGATCCTTAACTTCTTTATTGTTTGCTTTGTTGTTAGATTTATCTGATTCTGAGAGGCAAAGGTTGAGATACCTCACTTAATATAGTTTTGCTGCCTAATTTTTCCTGGATGTTGTACCACTTGGTTCAATTAATCTAATTTTTTCTCTTGCTTTGTCTGAAACTAGGATTACTACCCCTGCTTTTTTTTTTTTTTTTTTTTTTTTTTTTTTTTAATTTTAGCTGAAGCATTATGTATGTTACTCCTTCTTTGAGTCAAATCTGATGAGATTAAGCTTCAGACAAGGCTCTTCTTCCCTTCTACTTTGTTAGGTTTTTTGCTAGCTCTTCATCTAATTTACCCCTTTAATTTACTTCCCTTTCTTCTTTCAAAGCTGAGCTCTGCTCCTGGAGCACAGGGCACTAACTATCCTTGGGCAGCTTTGGGGCACTTTGCGCTTGGGCTTTGTGTGCAGGGGCTCTTGGTATTGGTGATTTGCTCATGACTCTGGGGTAAGTGGACCTAGACCTGCCTGTTTATTGTTTGCTTTCTGGGGCTGGCAGTTTGCCTTTCCCTCTGGGACTGGAGGCTTCCCCACTGCTCTGCTGGGCTCCTGTCTGGTTGAGCCAGGATCATGGAGTCTCAGCTAAGACTCTCCCACTGGCTTGCCTCACACACCCTCGACACTGGTCTGTGCTCCCTTTTCACCCAAGTTAAGACTGACCTTTCTTGAAGTCCATGTTATCTTGAGCTGGAAGATTGTTTCATTTCATCTCTTTGTGGGTTTTGTTGCTCCAGAATCTGTTCAGAGGCTTGATTTCAAGTTGTTTCCGAGGGAAATTGGGGAGAACTCAAGTAGCTCTCTTCACCATCTTGGGATGGCTCTGCTCTGTCCCCTCAGTGGGAAGCATTATTTATAAGGCTGTGCCCTAGGTTGTGAAGCATTTGGCTGGAGGAACTTAGTTGACTAATTTGAGACTTTTGTGGCCAATTCTATTATTTTTTATTGAATATTAAATATAACTCATATGTCAATAGATAAAAGTTATTAAATACTGTGTGTGAGATTGTGGACCTTAAGATTAAAATACAAAAAACCCCAGTGTGTGCCCTCAAATAATTAGCATTTTAATGGTAAAGGTAATAGAGAAAGAGGAGCTTGAAGTGTGGAGAGGAGTAAGTTTCTGGTAAGGAAGTAGGGAAGTCTGGAGAGGGAAGAGCCATGCCAGGAGTGCTAGAAGCTGGGCCTGGATGCTCAGTGGGGGTCAGGGACCACCTCCCCACCCCTCACCCCCCAAGTCAGAACAGAGCCTCAGCATGGAGAAGTCTCCAGGCAGAGCAGGCTGTGGTTAGAAGTCCGGAGAGCCAGAATAGAGCATTTCTGTGAATGAATGAGGCTTCTTAAACCCTTCCCAGATGGAAGGAGTCTGGCATAGAGGGAAGAAAGCCAGAGCATCCTTCTCTCATAGTCTAAGATAGAAGGTTTCAGTTGGAAGTCAGATGGAAAGAAGAATCTTTTTGAATGACATTTCTGTGGCGAAACCATTTCCATTTCTTTTATTGCACAATTTGCCAGATTAGGGACTTTGGTGGCGAAAATTTTCTTTTCTGGGTCTTTAGTGGCTGTGGCCGGTGAGGATGCTGGGACTGCAGCATGGGGAAAAAGCAGTTGTCAAGTTACCACTGCACATGTGTTGACTTTCCCAGATTGTGAATGAAATTGGTGGCCTGGGGCTCTTGGAGTCAGAAACTGGGGCTGTCTCCAGGGAGACCTTGGGGGAAGGGTGCTTAAAGGGGTGGCAGTTGTTGGTCTCCCACTGGCATATGCCATTTTTGGTTTCGGCCTCAGGGAGCTTGCTGCTTCATTTGTTGAATTGAAAGTGGTAAAACTCAAATATGTGGAAAATGTGTTGAAAATTATAGAAGCACAGATGCTAAATTGTTCTGAATGTGATTACTTTTAAATGCTAACATAGTCTCTGTGATTTGAGTCTAAAAAAGCATTCTGTCTTTCATCATTATGGCCTTAGACAGATTTCAACTAGTTCCTTAACCTCTCCTTCTTCCTACCTCTAAAGTGGGATTGATATTTGTCCCCATCTGAAATCATAGAAAGGGCATGGACTTTAAGGTAATTGAAATGAATTTTATACTTGTTTCCTTCTTTTATCTTTTTCGTGTTCCACCCCTTTAGGCAAGCCATTGTTTCATTGACTCCCACCCATCTGTTCCTGCAACAACATCTGTTCCAGTACAGGTTGAAGAGTCTCAATCACTATCTCCTGATCCATTGAGGATATTTTATAGGAGCCCAAGGTTCACCTCAAATGGTAAGTAGAAAAGGAAACAATCTTTTTGGTATACAAGAAAATAATGTTTCTTCCCTTCTTCCTTTCCCTTCTTCTCTCCCTTACTTTCTCCCTTCCTATCTCCTCTTTTTCTTCCCCTTTCTTCTTCCTCCTCCTCCCCTTCCTCTCCCTCTCCCTTTCTTTTCCCCTTTCTGTTTCCCCACACTCCTCCATTCCCTGTTTAATTTGTTTAAGAAATAACAATTCTTGGCATAGTTAAGCAGTTTTCTATGATTTGAAACATTTTGTAATTTTTATTATATAAATTTTTAAAAAGTTGCTTGACTTAAAATGAATGATTATTTGCTTCCACTAAACTGCACACTATATTTGTATATTACAGTTTCCATTCAAAGACAGGATGCAAAGGCCCAAACTTAAGATCTGCCCATTTGGAGCTTTCATCCTTCTTCCTGTCTAACTGACTCAGTGTCATGTTCTTGGTTTCTTGAACTTTCTCCTTCTACTGCTCTCAGGTTCCTTTTTTTACCTTATTCCTCACATTCTATCCTGCTGCTGCTTAGATTAGCTTATATGTTTGTGTTCTTCACAACTTTAAAGTTATTCAAAAATATAATGTAGGTTTTAGTGGAATAAAATCATCTACTTTATGTAGTATTGACTATGTACTCTGGGAAATTAGAAGGGAAAGGATCAACATTGACTGGAGTCATTGGGGGATGTTTCCGCGAAAGTGAGAATGCTTGTGTTTTTGGATCAGCAATGTTTGGGAAGGAAGAGAGAGCATACTTGGACCAATGAGTGAAAAGGGTGGGATTTGCATATTAGGAAAATTGTGGGACTTACCGTGAATTCAGTTCAATTGGGACCAGATTAGTCTGCCAGTGTTTTAGAAGGGGAATTAGGAAGGGGAGAAGCTGGAGACGAGAGACCTATCTAGAAGACTCATTATAGTCCTTTAGAAGTGAAGAAAAACTTTTTTTGTAAATAGTATTTTCAGTTACATATAAAGATAGTTTTCAGCATTCATTTTTATAAGATTTTGAGTTTCATATGGGATGCCCTTTTCCCAAGCTGGCAAGCATTCTAATATAGGTTGTGCATATAGGATCATATTAACATATTTCTACATTAGTCAAGTTATGAAAGAAGAAATAGAACAAAAGGGGAAAGTCACAAAAAATAAATTTTTAAAAAGTGAACACAATATGCTTCGATCTGCATTTAAACTCCATAGTTCTTTCTCTGGATGCAGATGACATTTTCCATCATGAGTCATTTAGAATTATCTTGGATCACTAATTTGCTGAGAAGAGCACAGTCTGTCAAAGTTGATCATCATACAATATTGCTGTCACTGAGTACAGTCCTGGTTCTGTTCACTTTCACTCAGCATCAGTTCATGTAAGTCTCCAGGTTTTTCTGAAATCTGAAATCAACATTTCTCATAACACAAATAGTATTCCATTACTTTTTTTTAACCTTCATTTTAAAAATTTTAAAATTCTCCTTCCTTCCCTATTAGATTATACATATGTTGTCATATTAAACATATTTCCCTATTAGTCATGGTATAAAAGGAAACGCAGACCAATAACAATGAATATCCAGGAATCATGGAAAATAAAGCTCTATTATTTATTCAGCCATTCCTCAGTTGATGGGTATTCCCCTCAATTTCCAACACTTTGCTATCACAAAGAGAGCTGATATATAAACATTTTTGTACATGCAGGTCCTTTTCCCTTTTTTATGACTGAAGAAAAAATTTTAGGTGATGAAGATCCAAGGTCGTAGGTTTTCAAACCAAAGCTGACTAAGGGCTTCTCAGATATGCTTTAGAGAAGTGTATCGTCAAGGTGTTAGTTGGATTAAATCATCACCTTGGAGGCCTCTCACATCTCTTAGATTCTGTGATCACAAGGAGACCTCTGCCTATCCATTCCTAACTATCCTGGGCAGCTTTGGTCTGAGTCATTCTAAAAGTTTGCTGAAGCACATTCTTGTTTTCTGTTGATGGCATGAGTATTATTCCTGGAGCTGTCATTTGGTATTCGCTTGCTCTCACTACAAGGCTAGTCCATCTTTTTTAGTTGCGATATTTTTTATGATACATTTTCTGCATAATTCTTCATTATGTGTTATGGCTTACTCATGCCCAATATGAGATCTCTGTTACCTTTTCTTGAGTAGTGTGATGTGGAAGCCAAAAAAGGGTAATTATGACGTTCCATCCTTCATTAAGAGAATCATAATTTCCAGAATGAGTTAACTAATTGTTTTTCTCTGTTCTTTCTGCAAAAGTATGTTACATTCTGGGCATCGCATTTGAGGAAGGGCATAAAAGTAGGTGGGAGTAGAAACTACCTTTGGAAAGAATTAAACCATAGTTTCAGATCTGAATATGTCCGCTTTGAAGTGATTGCCAACTATCAAAATGGCTGTGTCTTGTTGGCAATTTGGGATTCTGATCAGGTGGGAGGTCAGAACAGAATATCTCCATTTGGGAGCTGTCCATATAGAAGTGATGAATAGGGTCTTAGGAACTGCTGATAGGTATTCTGTAGGTGAGAGGAGGGAGAGAAGGAAGAGCAGAAGACCAAAGACTAAACCATTGGCGATGTGATCATTTAAGAGGTGAAGTAGAGAAACAAACCAATCAGAAAAGGAGTATATTCTTCTTTTCAATTAGCTATTGGATTTGTTTTTTCTTTTTCATTCTTTGCTTTCTAGTCCAAACTCTTATTATATACTCTGATTCTAGGTAGCATTTGTTAGTATAGATGATATTGGAGATAATTA